>NC_044985.1:82122648-82466291 GCF_008728515.1 Papio anubis
TCTCTTTGAAGCAATTGTGAATGGAAGTTCATTCATGATTTGGCTCTGTGTTTGTCTGTTATTGGTGTATAAGAATGCTTGTGATTTTTGCACATTAATTTTGTATCCTGAGACTTTGCTGAAGTTGCTTATCAGCTTAAGGAGATTTTGGGCTGAGACAATGGGGTTTTCTAAATATACAATCATGTCATCTGCAAACAGGGACAATTTGACTTCTTCGTTTCCTAACTGAATACCCCTGATTTCTTTCTCTTGCCTAATTGCCCTAGCCAGAACTTCCAACACTATGTTGAATAGGAGTGGTGAGAGAGGGCATCCCTGTCTTGTGCCAGTTTTCAAAGGGAATTTTTCCAGTTTTTGCCCATTCAGTATGATATTGGCTGTGGGTTTGTCATAAATAGCTCTTATTATTTTGAGGTACGTTCCATCAATACCGAATTTATTGAGCGTTTTTAGTATGAAGGGCTGTTGAATTTTGTCAAAAGCCTTTTCTGCATCTATTGAGATAATCATGTGGTTCTTTTCTTTGGTTCTGTTTATATGCTGGATTATGTTTATTGATTTGCGAATGTTGAACCAGCCTTGCATCCCAGGGATGAAGCCCACTTGATCATGGTGGATAAGCTTTTTGATGTGTTGTTGAATCCGGTTTGCCAGTATTTTATTGAGGATTTTTGCATCGATGTTCATCAGGGATATTGGTCTAAAATTCTCTTTTTTTGTTGTATCTCTGCCAGGCTTTGGTATCAGGATGATGTTGGCCTCATAAAATGAGTTAGGGAGGATTCCCTCTTTTTCTATTGATTGGAATAGTTTCAGAAGGAATGGTACCAACTCCTCCTTATACCTCTGGTAGAATTCAGCTGTGAATCCATCTGGTCCTGGACTTTTTTTGGTTGGTAGGCTATTAATTATTGCCTCAATTTCAGAGCCTACTATTGGTCTATTCAGGGATTCAACTTCTTCCTGGTTTAGTCTTGGAAGAGTGTAAGTGTCCAGGAAATTATCCATTTCTTCTAGGTTTTCCAGTTTATTTGCGTAGAGGTGTTTATAGTATTCTCTGATGGTAGTTTGTATTTCTGTGGGGTCGGTGGTGATATCCCCTTTATCATTTTTAATTGTGTCGATTTGATTCTTCTCTCTTTTCTTCTTTATTAGTCTTGCTAGTGGTCTGTCAATTTTGTTGATCTTTTCAAAAAACCAACTCCTGGATTCATTGATTTTTTGGAGGGTTTTTTGTGTCTCTATCTCCTTCAGTTCTGCTCTGATCTTAGTTATTTCTTGCCTTCTGCTAGCTTTGGAATGTGTTTGCTCTTGCTTCTCTAGTTCTTTTAATTGCGATGTTAGAGTGTCAATTTTTGATCTTTCCTGCTTTCTCTTGTGGGCATTTAGTGCTATAAATTTCCCTCTACACACTGCTTTAAATGTGTCCCAGAGATTCTGGTATGTTGTATCTTTGTTCTCATTGGTTTCAAAGAACATCTTTATTTCTGCCTTCATTTCGTTATGTACCCAGTAGTCATTCAGGAGCAGGTTGTTCAGTTTCCATGTAGTTGAGCGGTTTTGATTGAGTTTCTTAGTCCTGAGTTCTAGTTTGATTGCACTGTGGTCTGAGAGACAGTTTGTTATAATTTCTGTTCTTGTACATTTGCTGAGGAGTGCTTTACTTCCAATTATATGGTCAATTTTGGAGTAAGTACGATGTGGTGCTGAGAAGAATGTATATTCTGTTGATTTGGGGTGGAGAGTTCTATAGATGTCTATTAGGTCTGCTTGCTGCAGAGATGAGTTCAATTCCTGGACATCCTTGTTAACTTTCTGTCTCGTTGATCTGTCTAATGTTGACAGTGGAGTGTTGAAGTCTCCCATTATTATTGTATGGGAGTCTAAGTCTCTTTGTAAGTCTCTAAGGACTTGCTTTATGAATCTGGGTGCTCCTGTATTGGGTGCATATATATTTAGGATAGTTAGCTCTTCCTGTTGAATTGATCCCTTGACCATTATGTAATGGCCTTCTTTGTCTCTTTTGATCTTTGATGGTTTAAAGTCTGTTTTATCAGAGACTAGGATTGCAACCCCTGCTTTTTTTTGTTCTCCATTTGCTTGGTAAATCTTCCTCCATCCCTTTATTTTGAGCCTATGTATGTCTCTGCGTGTGAGATGGGTCTCCTGAATACAGCAGACTGATGGGTCTTGACTCTTTATCCAGTTTGCCAGTCTGTGTCTTTTCATTGGAGCATTTAGTCCATTTACATTTAAGGTTAAGATTGTTATGTGTGAACTTGATCCTGCCATTATGATATTAACTGGTTATTTTGCTCGTTAGTTGATGCAGTTTCTTCCTAGCCTCGATGGTCTTTACATTTTGGCATGTTTTTGCAATGGCTGGTACCGGTTGTTCCTTTCCATGTTGAGTGCTTCCTTCAGGGTCTCTTGTAAGGCAGGCCTAGTGGTGACAAAATCTCTAAGCATTTGCTTATCTGTAAAGGATTTTATTTCTCCTTCACTTATGAAACTTAGTTTGGCTGGATATGAAATTCTGGGTTTAAAATTCTTTTCTTTAAGAATGTTGAATATTGGCCCCCACTCTCTTCTGGCTTGGAGAGTTTCTGCCGAGAGATCTGCTGTGAGTCTGATGGGCTTCCCTTTGTGGGTAACCCGACCTTTCTCTCTGGCTGCCCTTAAGATTTTTTCCTTCATTTCAACTTTGGTGAATCTGGCAATTATGTGTCTTGGAGTTGCTCTTCTCGAGGAGTATCTTTGTGGCGTTCTCTGTATTTCCTGGATTTGAATGTTGGCCTGCCCTACTAGGTTGGGGAAGTTCTCCTGGATGATATCCTGAAGAGTGTTTTCCAACTTGGTTCCATTTTCCCCCTCACTTTCAGGCACCCCAATCAGACGGAGATTTGGTCTTTTTACATAATCCCATACTTCTTGCAGGCTTTGTTCATTTCTTTTTCTTCTTTTTTCTTTTGGTTTCTCTTCTCGCTTCATTTCATTCATTTGATCCTCAATCGCTGATACTCTTTCTTCCAGTTGATCGAGTCGGTTACTGAAGCTTGTGCATTTGTCACGTATTTCTCGTGTCATGGTTTTCATCTCTTTCATTTCGTTTATGACCTTCTCTGCATTAATTAGTCTAGCCGTCAATTCTTCCACTTTTTTTTCAAGATTTTTAGTTTCTTTGCGCTGGGTACGTAATTCCTCCTTTAGCTCTGAGAAATTTGATGGACTGAAGCCTTCTTCTCTCATCTCGTCAAAGTCATTTTCCGTCCAGCTTTGATCCGTTGCTGGCGATGAGCTGCGCTCCTTTGCCGGGGGAGATGTGCTCTTATTTTTTGAATTTCCAGCTTTTCTGCCCTGCTTTTTCCCCATCTTTGTGGTTTTATCTGCCTCTGGTCTTTGATGATGGTGATGTACTGATGGGGTTTTGGTGTAGGTGTCCTTCCTGTTTGATAGTTTTCCTTCTAACAGTCAGGACCCTCAGCTGTAGGTCTGTTGGAGATTGCTTGAGGTCCACTCCAGACCCTGTTTGCCTGGGTATCAGCAGCAGAGACTGCAGAAGATAGAATATTTCTGAACAGCAAGTGTACCTGTCTGATTCTTGCTTTGGAAGCTTCCTCTCAGGGGTGTACTCCACCCTGTGAGGTGTGGGGTGTCAGACTGCCCCTAGTGGGGGATGTCTCCCAGTTAGGCTACTCAGGGGTCAGGGACCCACTTGAGCAGGCAGTCTGTCCGTTCTCAGATCTCAGCCTCCGTGTTGGGAGATCCACTGCTCTCTTCAAAGCTGTCAGACAGAGTCGTTTGCATCTGCAGAGTTTTCTGCTGCTTTGTTGTTGTTGTTGTTGTTGTTGTTGTGTAGCTGTGCCCTGTCCCCAGAGGTGGAGTCTACAGAGACAGGCAGGTTTCCTTGAGCTGCTGTGAGCTCCACCCAGTTCGAGCTTCCCAGCAGCTTTGTTTACCTACTTAAGCCTCAGCAATGGCGGGCGCCCCTCCCCCAGCCTCGCTGCTGCCTTGCCGGTAGATCACAGACTGCTGTGCTAGCAATGAGGGAGGCTCCGTGGGCGTGGGACCCTCCCGGCCAGGTGTGGGATATGATCTCCTGGTGTGCCTGTTTGCTTAAAGCGCAATATTGGGGTGGGAGTTACCTGATTTTCCAGGTGTTGTGTGTCTCAGTTCCCCTGGCTAGGAAAAGGGATTCCCTTCCCCCTTGCGCTTCCCAGGTGAGGCGATGCCTCGCCCTGCTTCAGCTCTCGCTGGTCGGGCTGCAGCAGCTGACCAGCACCGATCGTCTGGCACTCCCCAGTGAGATGAACCCAGTACCTCAGTTGAAAATGCAGAAATCACCGGTCTTCTGTGTCGCTGGCGCTGGGAGTTGGAGACTGGAGCTGTTCCTATTCGGCCATCTTGCTCCGCCCTCCTATGTCTATGTCTTGAATGGTATTACCTAGGTTTTCTTCTAGGGTTTTTATGGTTTTAGGTCTAAGATTTAAGTCTCTAATCCATCTTGAATTAATTTTCGTATAAGGAGTAGGGAAAGGATCCAGTTTCAGGTTTCTACTTATGGCTAGCCAATTTTTCCAGCACCATTTATCAAATAGGGAATCCTTTCCCCATTTCTTGTTTTTGTCAGGTTTGTCAAAGATCAGATGGCTGTAGATGTGTGGTATTATTTTTGAGGGCTCTGTTCTGTTCCATTGGTCTATACCTCTGTTTTGGTACCAGTACCATGCTGTTTTGGTTACTGTAGCCTTGTAGTATAGTTTGAAGTCAGGTAGCGTGATGCCTCCAGCTTTGTTCTTTTGACTTAGGATTGTCTTGGCAATGTGGGGTCTTTTTTGGTTCCATATGAATTTTAAAGCAGTTTTTACCATTTCTGTGAAGAAAGTCACTGGTAGCTTAACGGGGATGGCACTGAATCTATAAATTACCTTGGGCAGTATGGACATTTTCACAATGTTGATTCTTCCTATCCATGAGCATGGTATGTTCTTCCATTTGTTTGTGTCCTCTTTTATTTCACTGAGCAGTGGTTTGTAGTTCTCCTTGAAGAGGTCCTTTACATCCCTTGTAAGTTGGATTCCTAGGTATTTTATTCTCTTTGAAGCTATTGTGAATGGGAGTTCATTCATGATTTGCTCTCTGTCTGTTACTGGTGTATAAGAATGCTTGTGATTTTTTCACACTGATGTTGGAAATTTTTAACATGAAGGGATGTTGAATTTTGTTGAAAGCTTTTTCTGCATCTATTGAGATGATAATGTGGTTTTGTAGGTGAAAAATTTCTGCAATAAACAGTACAAAACACTGCTCAAATAAATTAGAGATGACAGAAACAAATGGAGAAACATACTATGCTCATGGTTAGGAAGATTCAATATTAATGACCATGTTACACGCAGCAATTTACAGACTCAATGCTTTTTAATCAAATCACCAATGATGCTCTTCACAGAATTAGAAAAAACTATTTTAGAATTCATACGGGACCAAAAAAGAGCCCGAATAATCAAGTAAATCCTTAGCAAGAAACAGAGCTGGAGTTATCATGTTACCTAACTTCAAACTATACTACAGTGCTGCAGTAACCAAAACAGCGTAGTACTAGTACAAAAACAAACACATAGACCAACGAAACACAATAGAGAACCCAGAAATAAAGCCACACACCTACAACCATCTGATCTTCAACAAAGATAACAAAAACAAGCAATGGGGGAAGGATTTTCTCTTTAATAAGTGGTGCTGAGATAACTGACTAACCATATTCAGAAGTTTAAAACCAGACCCCTTCCTTGTACCTTGTACAAAAATCAATTCAAGATGTGTAAAAAACTTACATATAAAACCTAAAACAATAAAGACTCTACATGATAGCCTAGGAAATACCATTCTTGATGTAGTCCCTGGCAGATTCCATGACGAAGACACCAAAAGCAGTTGCAATAAAAACAAAAATTGACAAATAGGACCTAATTAAACTGAAGAGCTTCTACACAGCAAAAGAAACTACCATCAGAGTAAACAGACAACCTACAGAAAAAGAGAAAATATTTGCAAACTATGCATCTAACCAAGGTCTAATATTTAGAGTCTATATGGAACTTAAATAATTTAACAAGCAAAAAACAAACAACCTCATCAGAAAGTGAGCAAAGGACATGAACAAACATTTTTCAAAAGAAGACACACATTCGGCCAAAAAGCATATGAAAAAAGCTCATTATAACTAATTGTTAAATAAATGCAAATCAAAACCTCAGTTACCGTCTCATACCAGTCAGAATGGCTACTATTAAAAGGTAAAAAAAAAAAAAAATAACAGATACTGGCAAGGTTGCAGAGAAAATAAAATGCTTATAGGCTGCTGGTGGGAATGTAAATTAATTCATTGTGTAAAACAGTATTGCAATTTCTCAGATAACCCAATATTTGGCCCAGCAATTTATTATTGGGTATATACCTAAAGTAATATAAATTGTTTTACCATAAAGACATATTCATGTGTATGTTCATTGCAGCACTATTCACAATAGCAAAGACATGGAATTCAACCTAAAAGTTTGATAGGCTGGATAAAGAAAACGTGGTACATATACACTATGGAATATTACACAGCCACAAAAAGAGTCAGATCGTGTTCTTTGCAGCAACATGGTTGGAGCTAGAGGCCATTATCCTATGTGAATTCATGCAGGAACAGAAAACCAAATACTCTATGTTCTTACTTATAAGTGGGAGCTAAGCCTTGGGAACAAATGGACACCAGGAAGGAAACAACAGACACTGGGACCCACTTGAGGGTGGAGGGTGGGAGAAGGGAGAGATCAGAAAACTACATATCAGGTATTATGCTTATCAGCTCGCTGATGAAATAATCTGTGCACCAAACCCCCTTGACACACAACTTACCTATATAACAAACCTGCACATCTATCCCTGAACCTAAAATAAAATATCAAAAAAAAAAAAAAAACAACAAACTGATATGAAAGTGGTCTTGAAGAAATGGTTCTTCCTTCCTGTGAAACAATACTCACTTCACTTCTAGAGCTAAAAACAGTATGGCAAAGAGACATGCTATTCACTTATTCTGCCAGCAGAAAGGAAATATGATGTATTGTACATTCCAATTTCACTCTTTCATACCTAGGGTTCCATTGTCAATTTTTTTCTAATAAGGTTTCTAGTAGGCACATAGACTATGCACTATGTTTATAGCTTTGTGCAAGTAATCAGGGCTTCCTAGAATGCCATGTAACTGGTAATAATTCCTGATCCTCAAAGAAAGGATGTGACATAGATGAAAAGCATAAGACATTAAAGGAATTACTTTGTGGATTTAAAAGAAGCACAGCACAGAACGTTGTGACATACAGCACACATGAGTCATTGTCCTCCTCATTCACACATATTTCTCTGCCCCGTGCCCTTGGTTTGATTAGAACATTATTTAGGGTAATCTAATATGCCCTTCTCATATTCGTCTTTCATTCATTCATGAATGAGTCAATGTGAGTTTCTGTATTTGTCCTTGAATTCAGTATTCAACTCCACTATTCTTTTGGAACAGTATTCATTTTCCTCGTACCCTCACCCTCTCAACACACTGGGGAACTGAGGTTCTCAGCAACAGAATGCAGTTGTAGCTCATGAAAACAGCAGCTTACTCAGTATCTGGGTTCTAACAGGCTGAAAAATCTGAGGTTTCCTTGCTCTGCTCAGAGCTTTCTTTGCACAATGTCCTCTGCAGAGAAAACTCAAGAAACATACTCTCCTGACCATGAGGTAGAGTGCAAAAGAGGTTGGGATTTGGAGTCACAAAGACTTGTGTTTGGATCTTAACCCTGTGATCTTGCCCACACTACGTAATCTCTCTGAGCCTCACTCTCCTTATCTATACATTAAAGCCTTAATCCTACCTGCTATTGGGAGCGTAATGGGCTGTGTGCAGATGTTCTGACTTCTCTCTGGCAGAGGCCTTCACATGAAGACATTTAGGCATTTTTAAATTTACCAACTTTTCAAAAAATGAGTGTCATGTCCACTGTCACAGATACACGACTTATGTTCTATTTCACATGACTTAGTTTATGCTCTATCCTGTTTCAGAAAGTTTTCACTCTTCCCAATGTTGGGACATGGGGAGATTATATAAAAAAATCAAAGCAAAAACCTTTCAGGATTCAGGCAATTCTACATATTTTGGAGGTAGTGAAGAGACACTGTGATCACATGAGAAGCACCAAGCACAAAGCAGGTGCCTATGAACATACTTCACCCACCAGCCCTGCCACCTGGCGCTATGAGAACCTCTGATCCTAGGACATGTAGACAGTGAAGAGGAGGAGCTTCCCAGCACTGGGAAGCTAGGGGCCTACACCTAGCTCAGACATTCACCCTCCAATAATTTTAGACAAATTATCAGACCCTTGAAACCACCTTTTTAAAGACATATATGATCTTTATTATGTTCCATTAAAAACAACTGTTTCTGAAGTTTAGATTGCACAGAACTGTAAGTTAGAAAAAGTATGGGAATCATTATAGGATTGACATTTTTCTTTTTCTTTGATTTTTTTTTTTAAAAATTATACTTTAAGTTCTGATTCATGTGCAGAACGTGCAAGTTTGTTACATAGTTATACACATGCCATAGTGGTTTGCTGCACCCATCAACCCATCATCTACATTAGGTATTTCTCCTAATGCTATCCCTACCCAAACCCCCACCCACTGATAGGCCCCAGTGTGTGATGTTCCCCTCCCTGGGTACATATGTTCTCCTTGTTCAACTCCCACTTATGAGTGAGAACATGCAGTGTTTGGTTATCTGTTCCTCTATTAGTTTGCTGAAAATGATGGTTTCCAGCTTCATTACTGTCCCTGCAAAGGACGTGAATGCATCCTTTTTATAGCTGCATAGTATTCCATGGTATATATGTGCCACATTTTCTTGATCCAGTCTATCACTGATGGGCTGGTTGGTTCCAAGTCTTTGCTATTGTGAACACTGCTGCAATAAACATATGTGTGCATGTTTCTTTATAGTAGAATGATTTATAATCCTTTGGGTATATACCCAGTAACAGGATTGCTGGGTCAAACAGTATTTCTGGTTCTAGATCCTTGAGGAATCACCACACCATCTTCCACAGTGGTTAAACTAATTTACACTCCCACCAACAGTGTAAAAGTGTCCTGTTTCTCCACATCCTCTCCAGCATCTGTTGTTTCCTGACTTTTTAATGATCGCCATTCTAACTGGCGTGAGATGGTATCTCACTGTGGTTTTGATTTGCATTTTTCTGATGACCAGTGATGATGAGCTTTTTTTCATGTGTTTGTTGGCCACATAAATGTCTTCTTTTGAGAAGTGTCTGTTCATATCCTTCTCCCACTTTTTGATGGGGTTGTTTTTTATTTTCTTGTAAATTTGTTTAAGTTCTTTGTAGATTCTGGATATTAGCCCTTTGTCAGATGGATAGATTACAAAAATTTTCTCCCATTCTGTAGGTAGCCTGTTTACTCTGATGGTAGTTTCTTTTGATGTGCAGAAGCTCTTTAGTTTAGTTAGATCCCATTTGTTAATTTTTGCTTTTGTTGCCATTTCTTTTGGTGTTTTAGTCCTGAAGTCCTTGCCCATGCCTATGTCCTGAATGGTATTGTCTAGGTTTTCTTCCAGGGTTTTTATTGTTTTAGGTCTTACGTTTAAGTCTTTAATCCATCTTGAGTTAATTTTTGTATAAGGTGTAAGGAGGGGGTCCAGTTTCAGTTTTCTGCACATAGCCAGATTTCCCAGCACCATTTATTAAATAAGGCATCTCTTCCCCATTGCTTGTTTTTGTCAGGTTTGTCAAAGATCAGATGGTTGTAGATGTGTGGTGTTATTTCTGAGGCCTCTGTTCTGTTCCATTGGTCTATATATCTATTTGGTACGAGTACCATGCTGTTTTGGTTAGTGTAGCCTTTATAATATAGTTTGAAGTCAAGTAGCATGATGGCCCCAGCTTTGTTCTTTTTGCTTAGGATTGTCTTGGCTGTACAGCCTCTTTTTTGGCCTTGGAACCATTTTTATCCTCATTTATAAGATTAATGCAATAACATCTATTCCAAGCAGCTCACAGAGTTATACGTAAATATGCTTTATTTAACACACTTTATACACATGATGTGTCATCATCATAAGTCACTGGAACAGAAAAAAGAAAATTAGGTTTCCTACAACTGCACAGAAGAAATATTAAGAAACAGACCAAAATATCTGTTTAAGTTCTGAAAAAGAAAGAAAGGGGACTAAAATATAATTAACCAATTTATTATGGTTTATGGTGATGAGTATGGTTCTAAAAACCTGCAATTAAAATGTGCTTTACATATTATAGAAATTCTAATATATGAATGCAGTTTTTCAGGAGAAGGTGAGCATTCTAAGTTATACGAAAACATAATTGTATATATTTGATGACTAAACTTATTTTTATAAGAATCTCTGGCATTTCTCATACTGTATGGATGTTTTAGGGAAAAGGCTCCTTTTGGATAAATTTTATTAAGGAAATAACCAAGATGGCATTTCTGGGGAGCAACTGGCTTGCCCTTGTAAGTTATCTCAATGGGGAAGCTGCAAGGAAGTTTTAGAAGATGAAGAGAGAGCAGTGATAGACAGTGTGATGGTTAATATTGAGTGTCAACTTGATTGAATTGAAGGATGCAAACTATGGTTTTTGGGTGTGTCTGTGGGGGTGCTGCCAGAGAAGATTAACATTGGAGTCAGGGGACTGGAAGAGGCAGACTCACCCTCAATCTGAGTGAGCACCATCTAATCAGCTGCCAGCGTGGCTAGGATAAAAGCAGGCAGAGGAAGGTGGAAGGACTCTACTGGCTAAGTCTTTGGCCTCCACCTTTCTCCCATGCTGGGTGCTTCCTGCCCTTGGTCATTGGACTCCAACATCTTCAGCTTCTGGATTCTTGGACTGACATCATTGGTTTGCCAGGGGCTCTTGGGCCTTTGACCACAGACTGAAGGCTGCACTGTCAGCTTCCTTACTTTTGAGGTTTTGGGACTCAGACTGGCTTCCTTGCTCCTCGGCTTGCAGATGGCCTATTGTGGGACTTCACCTGTGTGAGTCAATTCTCCTTAATAAACTCCCCTTCATATATACATCTATCCCATTAGTCCTGTCCCTCTAGAGAACCCTGACTAATACAGACAGAATGGCACAATTTAGTCATGCTGCCCCACAGAATTTGTGGAACAGTATATTTAATGTGAATTAAGTCAATTTCCTCCTTTGGTTTAGTACTTCCAACTTCACTTATTCCCATGCAGCCTGATATATAGTTTTTTTTTGAAACAAGGTCTTACTCTGTTGTGCAAGCTAGAATGTGATCATAACTCACTGTAGCCTCAAACTCCCTGCATCAAGGAATCCTCTCACCTCAGCCTTCTGAGTAGCTGGGACTACAGGTGTGCACCACCACACCCAGCTGATTTGTAAAAATTTTTTGTAGAAATGGGGTCTCACCATGTTGTCCAGTCTTGTCTCAAAATCCTGGCCTCAAGCAATCCTCCTGCCTCAGCCTCACAAAGTGCTGAGATTACAGGCACAAGCCACATCACCCAGCCTGTGGATAGTCTTGAACAACCATTTAGCAAGACTGGCTCATGGGTGAGTGACCAGTGTAGTAGTGTAGCACCTTTGCTCATAAGGATTCAGCACTTGGGGTTTAATGTTCTCTGGTGGTCCTCTTGAAATTATTAACTTTTGTCTTGGAATTTGTGTTTTGCAAGTGAAGTTTAACAGAACAATGGAGCCTGCGCTGGGAGTGGGGAGCCCCGGTACATGTGTGGTCTAGTTCTCACTCTTCTATATACCTTCTTTCTCCCATCCCCAACAGAGTCTCAGCTGCCCATGGGGCAGGAGACCCTGCCAGGCCTTCCTCCATACCTCTGCTGTCCTCCAGAAGGGACGGAAGGGATGGATACAGGTCCTGTGAGGTGGGAGTAGGATGGAGGAACTCACAATCTGCCTCCACTCTCTGCACTGAGGAGTCCTGGGCACTGGAGAGGGTGGGGTGCCTCATGGTATCCTAACTGTCCTTCTGGCTACTAGCTGGCAGCACCATAGTGCATTTGACAGGACACTTGTTGGGGGCCCGTTGCCCACCCTGAACTAGATGCCAAGTATGTTCTAGCACAGAAGTAGTAATCCCTCAGGGG
The DNA here is from genome assembly GCF_008728515.1 of Papio anubis. NCBI lineage: Eukaryota > Metazoa > Chordata > Mammalia > Primates > Cercopithecidae > Papio > Papio anubis. The sequence continues at coordinate 82,134,872 of NC_044985.1, forward strand.
TCTCCCATCCTCTGTGGGTGAGGGCAGTGACCCATGCTAAGGGGAGATTGATTTCCCAGGTGGCTGTTTTACATTTGGTCCAGGTAAATTATGTAGCTGGCCCTGCTTTTCAGCAGTTTCTGAGACAAGATCTAAACTCAAAAGCAGTCAGTTTAATGACATGGTCATGCTCTAAATGAATTGCCAACTAAGTGTATAAGGACCCTAAGTGTAAATGGCTGTTACACATTCAAGAGATGTTGTAATCAGAAAGGTCACACAAGAATTTTTTATCTGCCCTTCCTTTTTTCCGGTAAGTGCTACTTGGTCTGAATTGAACAGTTGTTCTAACTTTAAATACAATGAGGGGACTTGACAGTGGGGAAGTGCAGAAGTACTTTTTCTGGTGGAAGAATCAAATCATCAGCCACAACAATAACAAGAAAAAACATGAAATGCCTGAAACAATCCACTTTGTCCAGCAGTGTTTGCCCTGTTTCGGGGGTCAATAAAGTGCTGAACTTAAAAGCAAGTAAAAAAGCTCTTTCTTACCCCCACATTGGGGTGAATCGAGGTGGAAGGTGCTAGCTGACTGTAATGCAACTTCTCATATTTCAGTTGTCTCACATGTAAACAAGGGTGATAAAAACCTCATGGAGTTGTGAGGGTACAAAAGGGACCAGAAGGCACTTAGCCAGCAAGCTCATCACATGCTAAATACTTAATACAATGATAATTATTGTTGAAATTGTACCACCACCATCTTCATCATCCATTTCTATTTACAGAAGAGAAAGTCATCAAGAGAAAGAAAACATATCAGCTCAGACGTTGTCTAATTTTTAAGGGATATGGATTTTAGGTATTCCTCCTGTATGTGCTAAGGAAATAAACATAATTACTAGCAATTCAATAGAATATTGATACATAGTGTAAATGGTGATAATATGGTATGTTCAGGTTAGAGAGAAGGACAGAGTTTGGGGGGATGCTCATGCCTGATCACACAACCCATTAATGGCAGACAGGGACTAAGAATACCAGGTTATGAGTGTTGTGATCCCTCCTCTACTCAGTGCACAATGTGCATTTAGGACCTGAAGTGTAAGTAAGCTGTTTGAAGTTCTTATCGTGGGCCAAGCATGGTGGTTCATGCCTGTAATCCCAGCACTTTGGGAGGCCGAGGCAGGTGGATCACCTGAGGTTAGGAGTTTGGGACCAGCCTGATCAACATGATGAAACCCCGGTATCTACTAAAAATTAGCCAGGCATGGTGGCAGGCACCTGTAATCCCAGCTGCTCAGGAGGTTGAGGCAGGAGAATTGCTGAACTCAGGAGGCAGAGATGGCAGTGAACCGAGATCACACCATTGCACTCCAGCCTGGGCGACAGAGCAAGACTCCTTCTCAGGGGAAAAAAAAAAAAAAAAAAAAAATCTTACCTTGTCTTATAGCTTTTGCATTTTTACCTTATCATAGCTTATTTTGCCACAGCTGTGATTTACACGATATGATCCTTGGTTAAGAATGCAAAATTCTTGTCATTGCACCTTTCCTCTGCAAAAACCTGATTTGCTTTATGATATCTATTTCATGACAGTTTCCAGAAATCCCTTATAAGCAAAAGTGGGGACAGATTGTATCATCAAAATATCTGATAAAGTAGTTATCATTTCTGCAATTGGTTGTTCTTCCTGCACACATATGAGGGTACCAATATCCCTGCCTTCAGGTCTGATACTGTGTGTTAGGGTGGCCCATACAGAACCACGTGTGGTTAATGCAACATGACTCAAATCATTTTAGCTTTCATTTGACCAGGCTATCCATCAAGAATCTGAAATCAGCAGCCTGATTCTCATTTTGCTCCTTCCCCTTGCAGATCTCCTCTAGGTCCAGGGCTGCCATTTACTTCAAAGGGAATGCTCCACATAGAGGAGGGATCCAGGAAAGGAAGAAAAATGAGAATCCGGCTCATTATTTTAAAGATGGCTAAAATAAACAAGTCAGCAACGCATGTTTTCTTTTAGACTACTCAATTGGAATCTTTTTTGTCAAAGCAGAGCAGTTCATAAAACTTCTATTATCTGATCCCCATGTGAAGGGGATCAAATATATTTTTCATTTGAGGAAGTTGGGTAGAAGTTGGACTGAACTGAATTACACTGATTGCTATTCCCCATAATTCCCAACACACTCTTAAAATACATTTACCTATTATACCCCGTCATTTTCTGTAGACACTAGCTGCAGAGGAAAAAAGACTTGTACAGATACAGAAACTCAAAAAAGCAAGCCAGTCACTTGTTTTTATACAGAAACCAGCATACTGACATTTTAATGATGCTGGGCTACTGCCATAGTGTGAAATTTTGTATTCAGAACATTTAAAAAGGGAGTGGAGAAGGATAAGTAGGCACCCAATGGAAGGTGTTGGATGAGCTTTTGTACAAGACACGTACCACGTAATGATTTGACTCCATGGGTCACCTTTCCTCCTTAAAATACAGAGGAGGCCTTTAAATTTATGGGACGCACAGCTGAATGTCGTGCCTTTTATGGAGACCTCTTCCGGTCTGATTAATTAGTAATTGGGGCGAGATCTACGCACTTCAGTGACTCTTGCTGCCTTGATTGTAAATTGCAATCTGGTGCTAAATCTCAGCAGGTCACATTGCTGTTTTTGCTGTACCCCAGTGACACAACTGATTAAATCTGTGTAAACAGTATCATTATGAAAATATTTTTGTTATAGGCATGAGGAATTAACACATTTTTATTTTGGATGGAAATTAAAATTATTTGTGGGAGCTTGGTATGTTTTCATCAATTGTCAGTCATCCCAATAGAGCATGTAGTGAAGTAACTGTTTTAATTTTCACAAAGGAAGAAAAAAAGCTCTCAGACAGAGGGCTTTTAAATCTGAGAATTATGATAATTATGGCATTCATAATAGAGATAGCAATGTTACAGGCAAGTATTATGTCACTTAATAGTTAGTTAAACAAATAAACAGAAATATGAGAATTAGCCCGCATATTCCCCTTACAATGGAGCACTTTTGAAAGAGTAGATATGTTTTAATAGATGCCAATACACACACACACACACACACACACATTCCCAAATGCTCCCCTCTATTTATAGGCTACATGTTTCCTAAGTTAACTTTAACAGAACTTAAATTGAGTGAGTTGTCTCCGGATAGGAGTAAGAGGTGCTGATGCATAGCTACAGAATGCATTGACACAGAATGATGATTCAGGGCTCCCATGGACCAGGTGGGGTTTCAGCTGGGGGATAAAGGTGAGCCATTAGATAGCTTCCAGCAGTTTGTGTAACATTGTTTATGCTTGATTCTGAAGCAAACAAATTTGATTTCTATACTAGAGCCACATGGCTGACCATTGGCACCTTTGAAAAAATTTCTTTCGCAGGCATGGTAAGGTTAAGCGAATGTGTAATTTGCTAGGATTGTAAGCTACATAAGTCATAATGTTTCTTGTTTTTTTCCTGAATGACTACTACCTAATTCTAAGCGGGCACTAAAATTGTATTTGATAATCCCTAATGACGCTTGATTTCACCTCAATGTGCTGGGGCTGGTAAGTCAAGCCAATCAGATGGATGCTCTCCTATTTGCTTCATTTCACAGAGCACCTATTGGCAAAGGCTTAAATGAACTTTAATCAAATGTGCCTATTATGTTGGTGAGACATGAATTACTGACCATCTATTTGCTAGTACCTAAAGCTTAGATACAAGAAAAGTAACTTTTCTTTTTTTTCTGTGTGCTCACTAAAATCATTATCAAAGTATTAAGGCAAAAAAGAGAGAGCTACCAAGTCAGCTAATCTGCTATGCACCAACTTCCAGATTTAAACAAAGAATCGGCTGTATACATTTCAAATGACTGCCTTCATAGTATCTAGGCTGAAAAAACAAACAAACAAAAAGAACAAAACTGCCTTTGAAGAGAAGAGGAAGCATTTACTCTACCCTTTAATGCTATACAGATGTTCCACATCCTCTTGACAAGGTGGGAGGAATTATGTATGGAAAGGACTGGCTTCAGAATATTGACCATCAGTAGAATATTCAGAATGATGGAACTGCATGCTATTATTTGGGGCACTCATGCTTGCCTGATAAGTAAGTTTGTTTAAGGGTTCCTAAAGACTTTTCAGTATAGATCAGTCTAAAGAAATATTATATTTGCTTAAGGACCTTACATTTTCATTTTTATTCACCATTCACCACTGCAATATTTGGCTTAACTGCAGAACTCTGAGGATTGGTTGATTAGATCATTTTAGAAATGCTTTTTGTATATCAGATATTACACTTATCTTTCCAAATACCAAAGGGCAAAGATGTTTAAAAAGATCAAAATAAAGGATAAGGAATAGCAAATAAAAAGTTTGTTGTTTACTTTTTCAACTATTCACCAAACTGATGGAAAGTATAAAGCCAAAAGCTAGAAAGAAGATATCCAGGAGAACTGAAGTGTAAACTTGAGTTGTTCAAATAGGAATGAAGAGTAAGAAAATGTAAGGATAATTTATTATTGAATATAAACAAATTCAGAGTGATTACATTTTCTTATCAAGTAATTTATTGCTAATTCTGACATTCTGTGTTGTACGTAATATAACTTATATGATGTAAATAAAATTTAACTCATTAAAGTCTTTTGGAAATAGTTTTAAAAAGTGTAAAAGGCAAATTTTGTGCAGCATTATGTGCAATATAATTTTTACTGGCCTATTAATAAACTCAAGTGTTATCTTGATTTAGAAAAACAAATACGATTATCACTCTTTTCTAGTAAATATTTGCGAAGTAGTTTTTAGAATATAATATACCAAAAAGTCTGGACACACAGAAACACCCTCCGTTAAATGCAGGGACTCTACACACTTGCATATCTTCTCCAGAAAAACAGCCCTTGTAGCATTTAATGTGAAAAATTAATTCATCATATTTCTGTCAGAAAGTATGATTTTCTGTCATAAAGGTGATGCGTGCTTGTTATACAAGTATCAGAAACGGTAATAAAGTATAAAATTATAAATCACCTGTGGCTCCAACTCCTACGAACACACACTAACTTCTGTTTTCTATGCATTGCTTATGGATATGTTGGTCACTATATGAAATCTTGAGACTTCCGTGCAGAATTCTTTAGTAATATAAGTTCCCTTCATTATGGGTAAATAAGTGAACTTCTTTTGACATTCCCAGATAACCCTTTATGTTTCCTTGTTTTACAAACAACAACGTACATAGGCAGAAATATGATGTTATTACAACGAAAGTTTATTAATATAAGACCTTGGAATGTAAAATCTTCTAAAAAGTGTTTCACGCTTACAAATGACAAAACTGTTGTTGAAACCAGAAGTCATATGTAGGAATGAGACTGCTGTAGAGGAAGTAGAGAATCCTCTTGTTTATGTCATTATGTTGCTACTTCTCTCATTATTCACACTTAAGCCCATTCCTATCCTGACTAAAGACAATTCAGTAAGGCGATACTGAGGATCTAATACACACAAAGTAAGTTCAAAATCTCATAAAATCAATTAGCCACTTCGTATTTGTGAAAACTTTCAGAAATATGGATATTTGCATATAACAAAATCTAGAGGTGAATAACCGATCAGTGATTTGGGGCTAAGGCCAGGAAAGAGTGGAAGTGGCATGGGTATGGCGACAAAAGAGTAACATGAAGGATCCTTGTGGTGATGGAAATTTCTGTATCTTGTCTACATATATAAATAAATACTCTGGTTGTGATACTGCACTACAGTTTCGCAAGATGTTACTCTGGGTAACATTGAATAAAAGGTGTATGAAATCTTTCTTTGTTATTTCTTACAACTGCATATGACTCTATAATTATCTAAAAATAAATGGCTTAATAAAAACGTAAGTTAATTCTGTTTTTGCAGATACCCCTGACAATATAGATACATGCATATCTACATGCATATATACAGATGCCTTGCCTCAATTCTTTTAGGTCTATACCATTTTGATTTCAGACATGAATTCAGCTTGCTATGTAGAGGTTGTTTATGTTGAATATATTTATTTTGATTTGAAATATCATTTAATTTTAACAATTATGCATTATTTTGAAAAATGGAGTGTAAAAATGGTTAAATCTGAACTCATGATAGAGTGTAGTGGTTAATGCATGGGGATGGGGGTTGGATTGCCTGGTCTGAATCCTTTACATACAGTGTGAATTTAGGTAAGTTATTTAATCACTCTGTGCCTCAATTTGTTCATCTCTTCAAATGAAGATAACAGCAGCTATCTCATAGCGTTATTGTAAAAATTAGAAAGTTAATACTAAAAAAACTTATAATAGAGCCTGACACATAGTAAGAACTATGTACATATTAGCTGTTCTGTGACAATAATGATGAGGATGCCTTATAAACATCAGCTCATATACAACTCATGTCAATCCTAGCTGTAGCCACCATTATTGACCTTGTTACAGATGGCTAAGCAGGTTAAGTGCCTTGCCCAAGGTCACAAAACTTGTAATGTTTTAAGAGACTCTACGTTAATCACTTTACTATATGTTTGTTAGTGAGAGAGTCCAGAATTTTGTTATAATAAAATAACATTATATTGTTAGTCACATAAACATCTGATTTTCTATTTAAACAATATTGATTTAGAAATGACACTATAAAAAACAGCTACTTTCTACCTAAATTTTTACTATTTCTTGACTCTACTGGGCCTCGAAGGGCATCTTCTCTCTGCTATTTTGGTCATTCAGTTTTTTCATCCTGGACAAACCCAAAGAGTGAAGAGGTGTATAAAAACAAAAGTGAGGAAGCCAACCCAAAGTTCATTCTCAAAGCTTCATAAATGTTGAGGTTTTGGGTTTAGTCCAATAAAGGGTGAAGATTCAGGTCAAATCTTATTTTATACAAAATGACTACCTTTGTTTTGAAACAATCTAGTAGTTAGAATTGTGGCAGGTTCTGGTTTTAGCTAGCCTTTGAGGGAAAATGCTGAAATTAATCTTTTGAATGAAGAAGGGACTCAACGATTTACCACAGCTACTAAAACAGGGACTTCCTGGAAAAGAATGACTGTTTATTAAACAGATTGTAATATCAAATAAAGAGTTCTTTGGGGGTTGTGTTGTATATGTGGGAGTAGGCATGTGTGTTTGTAAGTTTGCCAAATATCTGGGTATGCAAAATATCATTGCCAAATTAAAAAAAACTGAAATCATGTATCAAATAAGAGATAGTATATCCTGGTTATTGACAGCATGGGTTTTGGGGTCAGAGTTCTTCAGTTCAAACTTTGGCTTTGCCTCTTAACCCATTTTACATTCGCCCCAAGAAATGAGTGCTGGCAGTGAGCTGCACATTTTTGTTTCCTAAACAGGACATGGGTTAGGGATGTATGACCTTGTACCTTAGTTTCCTCATCTGTTAGAATGGGAATATAAAAATAGTAGTTGCTTTATACACTGGTTTTGGAGAATAAATAATGAATATATGTAAAACACCTAAAAGACTGTATAGTACATAGAGGGTACTTAATACATTTTAGCTGTGCTAAATAATTGCATAATTACATGCTTATCATGTGCTAAATTCTGACTTACGCTATTTCCAGATACAAAATAAAAATAAGAAAATTTCATGAATATAAGTAATTTCAAGCTAGTTAAGACAGTTAAATATATGCAAAGAAATGGAAGGATAATTATAAAGCAACCCAGAAGGGGATATAAATCTAATGTATCAGTTAGAAATGCATTTGGCTGCAAGTAACAAAACAGCCCAACTATAATTCTTTCTTTCTTTATTTTTAAATAGGGATATGCATTATAGAGGATGTTTGGTGCTGAAATGTTGTTAGTGTTAGGATATTGACTAGTGTCAATGTTTCTGCAGCTCTCTCAACATTTTCCTAATAATTTCAAATTGTCACATTCTCCTTTAAGTCAGAAAGAAATTAGGGAAGGCAGTGAATCTCCTTAGAAAGTTAAAGCTTTCCCCCAAATCATACTGTCTAGCAGACTTTTCCAAATGCTTTTCGAAATCCATGCAAATCCAAATACTATTCTTTCTTATCTGAGTTACATAGCCACACTTACCTGGATTGTAATCTGGAATAGTAGGTTCCAGGATTGCCATAATTGGTCTAAACTAATCACAATCCATTGCTTTGGGGCTAGGCATATATTTGTGATAAACAAAAGCAGAGTTCTGTCAGCAATTATAGGAAAACCACTATGGAGTAGGCAATTAATGGCATTTGCCATCCACAGCCTCAACAAAAGAGAGAGTATGGGTTAGTTAGGTGAGGGTGCCAAGAGGTAAAAGGATGAAAGGATGACTCTTTTAAATGAACTGATGATTGTGGATTAGTAGAGGCTTCAAAGACAAGACACAGTAAAGAAATAGCAAAAGCAAAACCAGGCAGGGAAAAGTAAGATGTATAAAGACAGAATAGATTAGATCTGCCTAAAAAGAAGCAGCCATAAGGATTGAGAATGGATAAATGTGGAGAGATGTGGAGAAGCCAGCTGATGGAGAGAACAGCTTAGTAGTTTCCTTGCTTCACCCTACCACCAAGTAGACCAACCAATAAGTTGCCAAGACTTTGGGATTCACAAAAATTGGGAATATACATTCTTTTCGAGTATCCATAGAATATTTTTAAAGTTGGAAAACCTCAATAAATTCTGACATTAGGCCATATGGTCTAACCACAATAAAATAAAATGAGAAATTATCATAATTTCTAAACATCTAAAATATAATTTATAAACACAAACTATTCTGACTTCAATATTAAATATATATACATATATGCATATATTTATACATATATATGAAATATAAATAATATACACATATATTGTCCTTGTGTGATAACACTTGAGTTAAAAAACAATCAGATCTATAATTATAGATTATTTAGAAAATAAAAAATAATTTAGAATTCTATCTACCAAAGCACATAAGATGTAGCCAAAAACTATTCTTAGAGGAAGATTATTTACCTTAAGTTACCTAAGAAAACTATTCTTAGAGGAAGATTATTAACCCTTAAGGGCTGTCATTATTAAGCAAGAAACCAAAAGGAAAGAATGAGATTAACTGAGCCTACCTGGAAAGCTGGAAGAAAACAGCAAACAATTAAAGCAGAAAAAAGGAAAAGAAAAGGCCGGGTGCGGTGGCTTACACCTGTAATCCCAGCACTTAGGGAAAATGAGGCAGTGGATCACAAGGTCAGGAGTTTGATACCAGCCTGGCCAATATGGTGAAACCCCATCTCTATTAAAAATACAAAAATTAGCCGGGCGTGGTGGTGCATGCCTGTACTCCCAGCTACTCGGGGGGCTGAGGCAGAAGAGTCACTTGAACCTGGCAGGCGGAGGCTGCAATGAGCCAAGATTGCATCAACTGCACTCCAGTCTAGGAAATAGAGCAAGGCTCCATCTCAAAAAATAAAAATAAAAAATAAAAAGAAAAAGAAAATAAAAATACTCCAAATTCAACCTGTAAAGTTTATATAATTACAAATAAAGAAGAAATAAAATTGATTTTAAGAGCACATTTGGACTGGGCACGGTGTCTCACGCCTGTAATCCTCGCACTTTGGGAGGCCGAGGTGGGCGGATCACAAGGTCAGGAGATTGAGACCATCCTGGCTAACACGGTGAAACCCCATCTCTACTAAAAATACAAAAAGTTAGCCGGACGTGGTAGCGGGTGCCTGTAGTCCCAGCTACTCGGGAGGGAGGCTGAGGCAGAAGAATAACGTGAACCCGGGAGGTGGAGCTTGCAGTGAGCCGAGACGGCACCACTGCACTCCAGTCTGGGCGACAGAGCAAGACTCCATCTCAAAAAAAAAACAAACAAAAAAAAAACAAAGAGCACATTTGACAAAATTTGATAAATATTAATGAATTTAACTAGCATAAAAATATAGATGACCAAATAGTATTGCAAACCATAGTAAAACCTGAATAGATTATTGACTACAGAAAATGCTGAACAAATTATCAAAGAACATTATCAAAGAAGCTTCCCCTTTAAAAGCTGCTAGGCACACACAAGTTTTTGGAGAACATCATTCAAAAAACCCTCAAGAAACAGAAATTCTTAAGCCATCTAACATCTTGTATAGAATAAAAGAGAAAAAATTTCCCAATTATAAGAAAAGTCTGGAAATTCTGATATCAGAAATGTTATTTTCAGAATAAAAGGATGAATAAAATATTTAAGAAAAAAGAGAAAGAAAAAATAAGGGAACTGTGGATTAAACTCACAAATACAGTACAAATATTTTCAGTAAATGATTGGAGATAGAATTCAGCTATTCATTCAAAGATAGTTCAATATTAGGGGATTTATTAATATAAATTACCTCTAGGACAGAAAGAAAAAGAAGAGCATGAGCATCCCCTTCATTGCTTTAAATCTATTTGATGAGTTTGAAGAACATTTATATTTTAGTTAAACATACTTTTATTATACTGGAAATATATTTCCAAACAAGATAAACTTTATAGCAACCCAACAATTAGCATCATGTATGTTAGTGTAACACTAGAAGAATTGCATTTAAATCAACTTAAAGTCAGGAAAAAGACAAACACACTTGCTCTCTGTCATCAATTTTATATTACAATGCTAAGAAAGAGCTGCTAACCAGGAAAGTCAATTAAAATGTTAAAAATCAGTATGAATATTGAAATGAAAAAAGATAATTCTTTGAGGATCCACTAGAATTACCAAGAATAAAAATAAAAAAGTTGCAATAGACAACTTATATAGTATAGAATATTACTATATTACTAATATTACTGTGAAATGAAGAAGTATCTCATCAAATATGCAAATATTCATAGCCATCCTGTATGCCAGTGACTTTTAAAATCATATGGAAACAGATACCATTAACAGCTACAGCAAAAATAATTAAATGTCTGATATTAAATTTATCAAGAAGTATCCAAGTTTTATAAAAAAAAATTAATTTCCTAAAGGGATTTTCAAAAAAATACATAAGTGAAGTACACCTTGTACTTAGCTGTAAATGTTTAATATTACAAATATATTAAGTCTTCCTGAATTCAATTACAAATTTAATTCAACTCTAATTAATGTATGGATGAAATTTGTTTAAAAACTTGAAAATATATCTGACATTTGTAGAATATATATAGTAAAGGAAATTCTGGAAGAAAACATTAATTGGAAAGAATGAAGCACCCCTGACGCCACAGAGTTAATAATGTATTCCTTCACAGTTACCTTCCTTTTCCAGGACTTCTCATACATCGTAGGTATAGATTTACTTGTGAGATTATTGTCCATCTTCTTCATTAAACTGTAAGCCACATAATGGCAACAGCTGTGTCTCTTTTGCTCATAGTGTCAGCTATTATGTCTTACAAAAACCAGACCTGCAATAAATATTTGTTGAACAGGTAATTAGAGAAATGTTTTCAAAATTACTGAATTACAATGATAAAAGCTGTCTGATGTCACCATCATAATAGATGGTAAACCTATGGACCAGAACAAAAAATACAGAAGCTCACATAAATATATGCTGAAAAAATGTTGAAGGTTTTATTGACATCATTGTGGATAAGATAGACTATTCAGTAAATGGTATTGGGACACATGACTAATCATCAGGAAACAAACTAGTTAGATTTTCACACATTACAGCAAAATAAATTCTAGGGGACTTAATTTCATAAATGTAAAAATAGGTTAAAACTTTTAGGTACTGTAAAAAAATAGGGATAGAAGAAGTCTCCTTAAATCTTCTTGTGCCTTATATTAACATTGCTGAGAAGCATTAATTTGTATAAATACATATGCCACTAGTTCAATTACTTTCTTAAGATAACTTTCTGGAAGTGGGATTGCCAGTTGAAAGGATCTGCACCTGGTTAGAACCTTGCAAATTTTCCTCTTCAAAGCCTGTAACAATTCGCACACCTGTTGGAGGGCAAGAGCGTGCCCATTTTCCTGTACTAGGTGCTCACACTCACATCACTGGTTTAAAAGTTAAACTTAGGATGTTTTCCCTCTCTTTAGATTGGTTTCTCTCAGATATTCTATAAATCCAATACTTACAAAAAAAAAAAACCCAATTTTTTAGTGAAATAAGACAATTTCTTTTCAAATGATGAATAATTAAATGGTCAACAGTATAGGACTCATTTATCTGGTGAAGGTATATCTATACAATAGAATGCTACGCAATCATCAAAAATGGTGTCCCTCTATGTTAAGTGATATGAAATACCATTTAAAATATATTGAACTATAATGTAAGTGATTTGATTCTAAATTTAAGTAAAATATGTATTTATATGAATAAATTTGCATGAAAAAAGGATAAGCAGATATACATCAAAATAGTAATAAACACTGTCTCAACAGGCTTGCAAGTGATTTTAATATTAATTTATTTTCATTATTTCCATTTTAAAATTTGTTCTTCCAATAATGACATATTACTTATGTAATATGAAATTTCCTTAACAAGGCCAAAGGAGCACATAATCTGTTCCCAACATTTTGATTTGTTTATTGAGCCAAATTTATTTAAATTGTCATTACCAATATCATATGGTTTTGTTATGCCACATAATAGGCATCCAATAAGTATTTATGTAATACTTCAATCAGAACAGTATATATTGAGGGCCATTACTGATAAGTCACATGTACCCTACTTTAAAAACTTTATATAGCTACTTCTAAAATCTCATGTATAATGGTTAATAACATCTAAAAGAATGAAAATTTATTAGTAGATTGAAGTATGTTGGGGGGGATCAATATCTGTTGACCGCCTATTAAGTATCAATTTCTGACTATCTTCTTCAGCTGTATTTTTATAATGATAGGCAAATCATGGTAGAAAAAGGTGGAAAACCAGTTTTACCAATTTTATTAACTTTAAGCATAAATCATATTATACTTGGACAGGAAATTTAATTATGAGATCCCTGGATGCCACAATAAAACAATGTAGTTATTGATTAAAAATTAAAAAGAAGCACACAAATATATTGTTTCTTCAGGGGTAAATTTTTATACCGTAAATATCTAAGAAAAATTTTTACCGTTATTTTAAATAGAGATAATTTATGGATGATGTCTCTAATAGCAGCTTTCCTGGCAATACTACATGTTTTTCAGACAGGTATGGTTTTTACTGACTCTGAATTAAAACAAAATTTAGCAAAAATATTTTAATAGAAAGCTAATTTTCCTAGGCCTTTTATCATGAGTCAGAGACTAGCACTTAGAACCCCTTGGGAAATGGATGGGTATATGATTTTGTTTCTCAAAAATATTTTTTCAACCAAATGTTGGCAGTTATTGAATGGTCTCTCAGTTTAATTCTGAGCTTTCTAATACCCGGGACACCAAAATTCTATGTTATCGGTTAAAATGAAACTCAAAAACTGAATGCTAGATTTTTCAGGTCCCAGGATTGACAGTCTGTTATGGCAATTAAATATTTTAATGTTTATTCTTTTTTCAGTTTTTGCAGAGACAGTCTCGCTATGTTGCCCTGGCTGGTCTTGAATTCCTGGCCTCAAGTGATCCTCTTCCTCCCAAAGCGCTGGGATTACAGGTATGAGCCACCATATCCAGGTTTAGCTTGCATTCTTTTCCCACAAAACAAACGGTCCCATCTCCACATGGAGGGACCATTTTTCTCAAGGTTTTCATGTGATCAGGGACCAGTTGAGACTAAATAGTAGAACACATATTTTTTAATTGGGAATAGTCACACAGTGATAATCTCCAGGTATGAATAATGGCCAACATTTATTGCACAAACATGTCCGGAGCCATGCTAAGTGCTTTACATGTATTGTCTCATTTAATCCTCATATCCATCAGTGAAGACAGAATACATTTCTCTTTATTTCACAGATTGGAAAGTAAGACAAGTGCTTGAATCACATAGTTAGCAGGGGTTGGCGCTGAGATGGAACCCAGGTTGTCTGTCGACAGCACTGAAGGCCTGACAATTCTGCTATCCCGCCTCTTATAACCATTTATCTCCAATCTCCTGCCACCACCTTAGTTCAAGTCCTCATCACCTCTTGCCAGAGTTCTGAGCCAGAGACACCCTTCATAGGTGTACTGCCAAAATTTGAAATGCAAATCAGTTTCACAAACATTATATTTAGTTAGAAGATATCATTTTTTTTTTTTTATTTTTGGGTCCACAGAATGTTCTTTCAAATTTATCAGAGTTTCACATTTAAAAATGTCATGGTTTTTATGTTTTTGTTTAACTATAAGGAAAAGGCCAGAAAGAAGAAAATTAACATTTATTGAGCCCTTAATATGTGCCAGGCAATAGTGCTTTGATTATGAATCCTCAAAACATCCCTGCTAAGGAAGATTGACACTGATATCTATTGATTGTCTCTTCTGGGACTCAGGCTTTGTGCTTATGCTAATTTATTCAGGGAAGCAGTATGGCGTATCAACCAAGAACCCGTTAGAGTTTAGGCTGTGAGGTCAGTGAAAGATGGCATTGGTTACTGTTCCCAGCTTTCTGAGATTGAGGAAATAAAACAGTAGAGATCCTCAGGTTTCAGCCCCACTGATTTTAAAATTTATTGGTTGTTTCTGAATATTCAGTATAATGAGTCCAAGCAATAACCGAAGTAGTGAGAAAATGCATTTTAATTGAAGAGTCAAAAGTGGATACTTTTCCCCCTTACTTTGCCCATGTTTTGTCAAAATTGGGTTTGCTTGTCTTTGGAGTTCTGCTGTCCTTCCTCCTTTTCTTTCACATTCTCTATAGCACTTACGTATCGGTAAGCATAGTGTGGTGCCTGATGAGGATCTGAGGTTTGCTTCAGGAAGTTCTTAAATAATCTTTGGGTTTCAGAATTCACAGAACAATCCAGAGTCAATTAATTCTATCTTCCAACCAGATCTCATTATTACAACAGTGACTTTGTTGTCCATAAATAGCTGCTTATCTATTCTTGCCATGAGCTCTTCCTCTGAAATTGCCAATTTGAGGCAACAAGGTTAAGGATGGGTGAAGGGTATACAGTAAACACAAATGTCTCATGCAGGCATTTCAGATAATGTCAGTCATTAATTTAAATATTATTAATTTAGGATCCATTTTGGTACTAGCTCTGGAAAGTGACTATCAGTTTATCCCAGGATTAAATTTTAAGCATGTTGTTTTGTTTTCACTGGTTTCTACTGAGTGAGACATGTGCAACTGGGGAAGAAATGAATCCCCTATGGCTTGTTCAAGTGTATTTTTCTCTTAGTGGCACTCATCTCCAATATCATTTTTAAAAATATTAGGAGAAAGTTCTAAGCAGAAAGTATCCAACTATGGAAACTTCGACCTTTTGCTGAATTACAGGATGACATTCCATGTCATTTCACTGTCCTACATTTTCATGGAGCTTCTTAAAAGTGGTCTCTCTGACTCACACAGAATCTAAAATTGATCTCACAGAAGTAGAGAGTAGAATGGTGGTTAACAGGGGCTGAGAGGAGAGGAGGCTGGGAAGGTGTTGGTCAAAGGATACGTATTTGCAGTTAGGAGGAATACGTTCAAGAGATGTATTGTATAGCATGGTGACTTTAGTTAATGACAATATATTGTATTCTTGAAAAATGCTAAGAGGGTAGGATGTTAAGTGTTCTCACCAGAAAAAAAATGATAGCTATGTGAGTTCATGCATTTGTTAATTAGCTCAATTTAACGATTTCACAAATACATGTCTACTTCAAAACATCACGTTATACATAATAAATACATACAGTTTCATATGTCAATTAAAAAATAAATAACTTTTTTAAAAGTTCTGTCTCTCCACACTCATACACGGGGAGTGTATTTTTCTTTTGGTGCTGTGACATTTTTTCCACTACATAGGATGCTCGTGGCTCCACATAAGGCTACTGCCAGGCAATACAGAATGAGGGCCAGGAATTGGTTGAAAGTGAGGGGCCAAGGGGTGATGGATGTCAAACTAATTATTGATCAATTTACTGTGTCTATTTAGTAAGTCAGTCAGTCTCCAGATACTTTTGTAGTCTTTAAGGAAGACAAATGTTCACAGTTTAAATATCCCTAAATATATAACAGATGAACAAGCATGCTTTGGTGTGTAAATGCTGCATAGATTCAGAACCATCAAAAAGCCCCTCAAAAATGCTTTTCCATCTGCTGCTTCTAACTACATATCGCACATCCTGGCAGCGCACTTCACAGTGGTGTGAAAGATAGGTTCAAAGCCAACCTGGCAAAATCTATTTATCTTTTTTTTTCCTCCCCAAAATGTGTTTCTTTGTGCAGCTAAACTAGCAAACATATATAGGAACAAGGTGCCAGGGCTAAGAGGAGGCACTTGTCAGGCCTTAATCATTCAGGAGAAAACCTGCTTTGTATTATGCTCTGAAATACTGACATCAAATTGCATCTTCTTAGAAAGTATGAGTTGGAGAAGCCTTGGATTCTGTGTTCTCAGTAAAACTTACCTTTGAGTGATGCCTCAGTGTCCAGGAGAGCCTTGTAAGTTACCCAAACAACCCTATAGATGGAGTGGCCAGAAGAGCCTCCTGCAGAAAGTACGTGATAGCTTTCCTCTCTAGTTTTCAAGGAAGTAATTATGTGCAAATCAGAAAGTGGATTCATGAGAGGAATGCTCTGTTTTTATGCAATACAGCTCTCAAGTATAATCTTTCTCAGAAGTGGGGACTTTTATAAGTAGAGTGACAGTTCATGTTAACGTAGTGGTGGAAGTTACTGGCCTACTAATAAAGCCTTCTTATTTGAGATGGTACAAGTTAATTTGTTTAGATGGTAAATATCCTTTTTTTATGGGTTAAAAGGTGTCCAGAAAGGTAATATTTGCAACTACCTTTCAAATTATGATATATTGTCAGGTATGTTAACACACCATATAGATGACCTATTTCTCTTTCTTTCTTTATACATTTTACTGATGCTCTACTCTAGTAGAGTATAGGAGTATTAATAGAGGGTATTAGAATCTAATCCTAGTCATAGTTTTCATAAAGGGATGAGTGTGCATACAGATGTTCTAATACTTATTACAAAGGTGGTTTTCAAATTTAATTTTAGCCATAGTATCACATATTTAAACAATAGTTGTTTGCAAATATTAATATATAAACAAATTGTGGGGGTTGAGGGGAGCTGCCATAAGAAAAGTGAGGGATGGCAGAATCCTAGTGACAGTGTCCCTAGTGACTATGCTCCCAGCTGCGGAAGCTTCTCTCAGAATGTCAGGAAGAATGATTGGAAAAGGGCTGCAAGCTAAAATACTTATAGGAGCCAGCTAAGTAAGTGAGGGAAGGCCACTAGGTATTTTACATGGAATATATGGACATGATTTTCATTTTCATAAGGAAATATCCATGCTCATAGAATATATATATACACACACACACACTATCGACAGACTATATAGAATATCAGGTCTCATAGAAAACACAGGCCTCTAACTGTATTTTTCATTTGATAACTTTTTGTGGTGACATGGCAACAGAGACAACAGTGTAAATGTGACTTTTAAAGGCAACCTACAGCCTCAGTTTAGGAGAGGCATCAGTAAATGTTGGGAATTGTGGCAAATTGAGCATAAACCCCATCTAATGGGGGCAGCTACTTTTTGGCTCCAGCCAAGTGTCGACCTGTGAGAATGTGAGCACAGTGCTTGTTGCTAGAGCCATCTGAAAGTCTAAAAAGAGTTTTCAATCTAGGCTTTTTTTTTCTATGAAATTTTCTGATTTTTAAAAATTGGTTCAATATTTTTAAATATTTTGCTAGCTCAATCAAATTATTTATCAAATTTTGCCCAATCTCTAGGCTACTAGTTTATGAACATGTTTTGAAAGAATTTATATTTGCCAGCGCATAAGAAAGACACCTAGAGCACCCTATATTTAATTTATTTGAGTTGAAGTTTTTACTGTAAGCTATAGATAATTCCGGATAATAGTTTTGAATTATAAACCATGTAATGTAAACTATATATATATAACCAAGGTTGGCTAATTTAGAAAGATGAGCTCAATATCTGGGCCTATCATTTAGGCCTGAAGCAGCAGTTCAGACAGCTTAAGCCACTCTCAAAGATTCACTGTGAGAAATACAAAGCATCATTAGAGACCATTATGAACAACAACAGGCCAACAAATGGGAAAACCTACAGAGAATAGATAAATTCCTGGACAAATACAACCTACTAAGATTGAAGTAAAATGAAACAGACAACCTCAAAGGACTAATAATAAGTAAAAACGTTAAATCAGTAATAAAAAGTCTCCCAACAAAGAAAAGCTCAGCACTGGGTGGCTTTACTGCTAAATTCTACCAAAGTTTTAAAGTAGAACTAACACTGATTCTCAAACTATTCCAAAAAAATTGAAGAAGAGGGAATTCTTCCTAATTTATTCTGAGGTCAACATTACCTTGATATTAAAATCAGAGAAGCACACAATGAAAGAAAACTACAGGCCAATATCCCTGAGGAACATAGATGCAAAAATCCTGAACAACATACTAACAAAGCAAATCCAGCAGCACATGAAAAAGATAAATACATCATGATCAAGTGGATTTATTCCAGGAATGCAAGGATAGTTCAACACATGCAAATCGATGAATGTAATGCATCACATGGACAGAACAAATGACAAAACAGACCATCTCAAACACAAAGCATTTATAAAATTCAACATCCCTTCATAAAACTCTCAAGATATTAGATATAGAAGAAACACCTCAACACAATAAAGGCAATATATGACAGCTAACATCATAGAAAGAATTTCCTGTAAGTACTGGAAGAAGACAGAATGCCCACTTTCACCACTTTTACTCAACATAGTACTAGAAATCCTACTTAGAGCAATTAGGCAAGAGAAAGAAATAAAGGACAATCAAGTTGGAAAGGAGAAACTCAAATTAGCTCTCTTTGAAGATGACATGATCTTGTATATTGAAAAATCTAGACTACCTAAAAACTCTTAGAATTTATAAACAAATTTAGTAAAGTTGCAGGATATAAAATCAACATACAAAAAAATCAGTAATGAGTCTATACATTAATAAATAGGCTGGAAAAAGATCAACAAAGCAATCCCATTTACAATGACTACAGAATACTTAGAAATAAATTTAACCAAGGAGTTGTAACATCTCTACAGTGAAAACTATAAAACAGTGATGAAATAAATTGAAGAGGACACAACAGAATGGAAAGTATTCCATGCTCATGAATTGGAAGAATTAGTTATGCTAAAAGTGACATATTACCTGAAGCAATCTACAGATTCAATGCATCCTTATCAAAATGCCAGACACTCTTGACAGAAATAGAAAAAACCCTAAAATTTGTACAGAAACACAGAAGTATCTCAGTAGCCAAAGCAATACTGAAGAAAAAGACCAACTAGAGGCATCACACTACCTGACTTCAAAATATACTGTAAAGCTATAGTAACAAAAACAGCATGGTATCTGTATAAAAACAGACATATATACCAATGGAATAGAATAGAGAACCCAGAAATAAATCCACGTAAAGACATACCTCATTTTATTGTGCTTTGCTTTACTGCATTTTGCAGATATTGCATTTTTTAAAAAATAGAATATTTGTGATAACTCTCTATTGAGCAAGTCTATTGATGCCATTTTTTCAAAGGCATGTCCTCACTTTGTGTTTCTGTTACACTTCGGTACTTCTGTCACGATTTCAAACTTTTTCATTATTATATCTGTTATGGTGATCTGTGATCATTGATGTTACTATTGTAATTGTTTCAGAGTGCCAAAAACTGCACTCATACAAAATGGTGAGCTTAATTGATAAATGTGTGTGTTTTGACTATTCCACGAACCGGGCGTTTCCCTGTCTCTCTCACTCTTCTTGGGCCTCCCTATTCCCTGAGACACAAGAATACTGAAATGTAGTCAATTAATAACCCTGTAATTGCCTCTAAGTGTTCATGTGAAAGAGAGAATCACACATGTATCACTTTGTTTATTTATTTATTATTTTTTGATTCTTATTTTAGATTCAAGAGTACATGTGCAGGTTTGTTATATAGATAAATTGTGTGTCACAGGAGTTTGGTGTGCAGATTATTTTGTCATCCAGGTGATAAGCATAGTACTCCATAGGTAGTTTTTTGATCCTCACCCATCTCCCCCTCTTCATCCTCAAGTAGGTCCCAGTATCTATTGTTTCCTTCTTTGCGTCCCACTTAAAAGTGAGACATGTGGTATTATATTGGCTCCCACTTATAGGTGAGAACATACAATATTTCATTCTCCATTCCTGCATTAGTTCATCTAGCATAATAGCCTCCAGCTCCATCCATGTTGCTGTAAAGAATATAATCTCCTCTTTATGGCTGCATAGTATTCCATGGTGTATATGTACCACGTTTTCTCTATCCAGTCTACTGTTGATTAGCATTTAGGTTGATTCCATGCGTTTGCTATTGTGAATAGTGCTACCATGAATATACGCATGGATATGCCTTTATGGTAGAATGATTTATATTCCTTTGGGTATAATCCCAATAATGGGATTACTGGGTTGAATTGTAGTTCTATTTTAAGTTGAGAAATCACCAAACTTCCTTCCACAGTGGCTGAACTTATTTACATTCCCACCAGCAGCTTACAAGCATTCCCTTTTTTTCTATAGCCTTACCAGCATCTGTTATTTTTTGACTTTTAAATAATAGCCATTCTGACTGGTGAGAAACAGTATCTTACTGTGGTTTTTGACTTGCATTTCTCTAATGATTAGTAATGTTGAGCATTTTTTATATGTTTGTTGGCTACTTGTATGTCTTCTGAAAAGTGTCTGTTTGTGTCCTTTGCCCACTTTCTAATGGGGTTGCTTGTTTTTTGCTTGATATTTTGCTTAAGTTTCTTATAGATTCTGGATATTAGACCTTTGTTGGGTGGATAGTTTGCAAATATTTCTCCTATTCTGTAGAAATAAACTCTCTTGATCATTTATTTTGCTGTGTAGTAGCTCTTCAGTTTAATTAGGTCCCATTTGTCAGTTTTTGTTTTTGGTGCAATTGCTTTTGCTGTCTTCATCATGAAATCTTTGCCAAAGTCTATGTCCAGAATGGTATTTCCTAGGTTTTCTTCTAGGGTTTGATAGTTTTAGGTTTTACATTTAAGTCTTTAATCCATCTTGAGTTAATTTTTGTATATGGTGAAAGGAAGAGGTACAGTTTTAATCTTGTGCATGTGGCTAGCCAGTTATCTTGACACCATTTACTGAATAGGAGATCATGTCCCCACTTTTTGTTTTGGTTGAATTTGCCAAGATCAGATAGCTGTAGGTGTGTGGCTTTATTTCTGGGATCCCTATTGTGTTCCATTGTCCTGGGTATCTGTTTTTGTATCAGTACTGTGCTGTTTTGGTTATTGTAGGCTTGTCGTATAGTTTGAAGTAGGGTAATGTGATGCCTCCAGCTTTGTTCTTTTTGCTTAGAATTGCTTTGGCAATTTGGGCTCTTTTTTGGTTCCAAATGAATTTTAGGATAGTTTCTTCTAATTCTGTGCATAATGTCATTGGTAGTTTGACAGGAATAGCATTGAATCTGTAAATTGCTTTGGGTAATGTGGCCATTTTAACAATATTGATTCTTGATATCCATATGCATGGAATGTTTTTCCGTATGTTTGTGTCATCTTTAAGTTTTTTCAACAGTGTTCTGTAATTCTCATTGTAGAGATCTTCATCTCTCTGGTTAGCATTATTCCTGAGTATTTTATTATTTTTGTGTCTATTGTGAATGGGATTGTGTTTTTGATTTGGCTCTCCACTTGGACATTGCTGGTGTATAGAAATGCTACTGATTTTCATACATTGATTTTGTATCCTGAAATTTTGCTGAAACTAGTTGTTAGTCACATCTAGGAGCTTTTGGACAGATACTATGAAGTTTTCTAGGTGTAAAATTATATTTTCTGCAAACAGATAATTTGATTTATTCTCTTTCTATTTGGGTGCCTTTTATTTCTTTCTACTGACTGATTGCTCTGGCTAGGGCTATGTTGAATAGGAGTGGTGTGAGTAGACATCCTTGTCTTGTTCCGGTTCTCAAGTAAAATGCTTCCAGCTTTTGCCTGTTCAGTATGAAGTTGGCTGTGGGTTTGTCATAGACGGTTCTTATTATTTTGAGGTATGTTCTGTCAATGCCTAGTTTGTTGAAGGTTTTTAACATGAAGAGATGTTGAATTTTGTTGAAAGCTTTTCTGTATCTATTAAGATGATCACATAATTTTTCTTTGTAGTTCTATTTGTGTGATGAATCACATTTATTGATTTATGTACATTAAACCAACCTCACATCCCAGGGATAAAGCCTGCTTGATCATGGTGGATTAGCTTTTTGATGTGTTGCTGGATTTGGTTTGCTAGTAGTTTATTGAGGATTTTTGCATCTACGTTCATGAAGGATATTGGTCTGAAGTTTTGTTGTTGTTGTTGTTGTTGTTGTTGTGTCTCTGCCAGGTTTTGGTATCAGGATGTGACGATTAAAATTAGGTGTAAACTTGATTGAATTGACGGACACCTAGATGGATGATAAAGGATGTTTCTGGGTGTGTTTGTGAGGGTGTTGCCAGAGGAGACTGATATTTGAGTCAGTGGACTGGGAGAGGAAGATTCACTCTCAATGTAGGTGGGCACTACCCAATCGCTGCCAGCGCAGTGAGAATAAAGCAGGCTGAAGAAGATGGGGGAAGGTGGGATACATTTGCTTGCTGAGTCTTCTGGCTCTTTTCTTTCTTCTCAAGTGGGATACTTGTTTCTGCTCCTCTTGCCCTTGGATATCAGACTTTGGTCTCTGGGACTTACCTGAGCAGATTCCCGGGAGCTCTGTGGCTTTGATAGCAGACTGAAGGCTGCCTATCAGCTTCCCTGGTTTTGAGACTTTCAGACTTGAACTGATTCACTGGCAGCTTGAACCCTGTACCTGGAAAAGCCACAAGCACTCAATAACCTGTGATTGCAGCCTCAGGGACTGACCCCTGCAAAGCCACAAGGGCAGAGCTGCCCAAGGCCATGGGAGCCCATCCCCTGCACTAGTGTGCCTTGGCTGTGGGATGTGGAATCAAAAGAGATTATTTTGGAGCCTTAAGGCATAATGACTGTCCTGCTGGGTTTCAAACTTGCCTGGGGCCTGTATCCCCTTTCTTTTGGTTGATCCCTCCCTTTTGGAATGAGAATGTTTACCCAATGCTTGTGCTCTCATTGTATCTTGGAAGTAAATAACTTGTTTTGATCTTACAGGCTGATAGGTGGAAGATGAGTCTCAGATGAGACTTTGGACTTGAACTTAGGACTTTTGAGTGAATGCTGGAATGAGTTAACTTTGAGGGACCGTTGGAAAGGCATAACTGTATTTTGAAGTGTGAGAAAGATGTGAGATTTGTGAGGGGCCGGGGTTGGAATCATAGTTTGAATATTTGTCCCCACCCAAATCTCACATTGAATTGTAATCCTCAGTATCAAAGCCAGGACCTAGTGGGAGGTGATTGCATCATGGAGGTGGTTTCTCATGAATGGTTTAGTACCATCCCTTTGGTATTATCCTCACCATTGTGAGTGAGTGTTCAAGAAATGTGTCTGTTTAAAAGTGTGTGGCATGCCTGTTCGTGCTCCCATTATTGCCATGTGTCTGCTCCCTCTTTGCCTTCTGTCATGATTGAAAGCTTCCGGAGGCCTCCCCAGAAGCAGATGCTGCTAGGCTTTCTGTACAGTTTGCAGAACCATAAGCCAATTCAACCTCTTCTTATAAATTACCTGCTCTCAGGTATTTCTTAATAGCAATGCAAGAATGGCTTAATACACAGAATAATGCCAGTCTCACAGAATCAGTTAGGGAGGAATCCCTCCTCCTTAATTTTTTCAAATAGTTTCAGTAAGAATGGTACCAGCTCTTTTTATATGTCTGGTAGAATTCAGCTGTGAATCTTTCTGGTCCAGGGCTTTTCCTGGTGTGTAGGCTTTTATTGTTGATTCAATTTCAGAATATTTTATTGGTCTGTTCAAGGTTTCAATTTCTTCCTGGTTCAATCTTGGGAGATTGTATGTTTCCAGGAATTTATCCATTTCTTGTAGGTTTTCTAGTTTGTGTGCATAGAGGTGTTTGTAATCTCTCACTTCAAGTCAAAAGCTAGAAACAATTAAGCTTAGTGAGGAAGGCTTGTTGAAAGCTGAGATAGGCCAAAAACTAGGCCGTTTGTGCCAAACAGTTAAGCAAGTTGTGAATGCAAAAGAAAAGTTCTTGAAACAAATTAAAAATGCTACTCTAGTGAACACACGAATGATAAGAAAGCCAAACAATCTTATTGCTGATATGGAGAAAGTTTTAGCAGTCTGGATAGAAGATCAAACCAGCCACAACATTCCCTTGAGCCAAAGCCTAATCCAGAGCAAGGTCCTAACTGTCTTCAATTCTGTGAAGGCTGAGGGAGATAAGGAAGATGCAGAATAAATGATTAAAGCTAGTAGAGGTTGGTGCATGATGTTTAAGGAAAGAAACCATATTCATGACATAAAAGTGTAAGATGAAGTAGCAAGTACTGCCATAGAAGCCACAGCAAGTTATGCAAATCTAGCTAAGATAACTGATGAGGGGGGTGCTACACTAATTAAGGGATTTTCAAGGTGGATGAAGCAGCCTTCTATTGGAAACAAGATGCCATCTAGGACTTTCATAGCTAACGGAAAAGTCAATGTCTGACTTCAATGCTTCAAAAGATAGGCTGACTGTCTTGTTAGGGGCTAATGTAGTTGGTGACTTTAAGTGGAGGTCAATGCTCATTTACTATTTCTCAAATCATAGTGTCCTTAAGAATTATGCTAAATCTGCTCTGTCTGTGCTGTATGAAAGAAAATAACCTGTATAACAACACATCATTTATAGCATGGTTTACTGAATATTTTAAGCCCACTTTTGAAAACTACTACTCAGAAAAAAAGATTCCTTTTAAAATACCACTGCTTAGCAACAATGTAACTTGTCACTCAAGAGCTCTGATGAAGATGTACATGGAGATTAATGTTGTTTTTGTGCCTACTAAACACAATATCCATTCTGTATCCAATGGATCCAGAAATAATTTCACCTTTTGAATCTTATTAAGTAAAACATCTTGTAAGACTACAGCTGCCATAGATCGTGATTCCTCTGACGGATCTGAATGAAGTAAATTGAAAACCCCTGGAAAGGAGTCACCATTCTAGATGCCCTTCAACACATTCATGGTTCATGGGAGGAGGTCAAAATATCAACATTAACAGGAATCTGGAAAAAGTTGATTCCAATCCTAATGGGTGACTTTGAGTGGTTCAAGACTTCAGTGGAGGAAGTAACTAGATGTAATGGGAATCATGAGAGAGACAGAATTAGAAAAATGTGTTGAATCTCATGATAAAACTTGAATGTATGAAGAGTTGCTTCTTATGAATAGGCAAATAAAGTGGTTTCTTGAGATGAAATCTACTCCTGGTAAAGCTGCTGTGAACATTGTTGAAATGACAATAAAGAATTTAGAATATTTTATAAATTTAGTTGATAAAGCAATGGCAGAGTTTGATAGGACTGACTCCAATGTTGAAAGATGTTCTACTGTGGGTAAAATGACATAAAACAGCATCACATACTACAGAGAAATCTTTCATGAAAGGAAGAGTCTATCAACATGGCAAATGTCATTGTCGTCTCATTCTGAGAAATTGCCACAGCCACCCCAGCCTTCAGCAACCACCACCCTGCTCATTCAGCAGCCATCAATATCAAGGCAAGACCCTCCACCAGCAAAAAGATTATAAAACTTGCTGACGGTTCAGATGACTGCTAACATTTTTTAGCAATAAAGTATTTTTATTTGTATTTATTTATTTATTTTTATTGAGACAGAGTCTTGCTCTGAAGTGTAGTGGCATAATCTTGGCTCACTGCAACCTCTGACTCCCAGGTTCAAGCAATTCTCATGCCTCAGCCTCCTGAGTAGCTGGGATTACAGGCACCTACCACCATGCTCAACTTATTTTCTGTATTTTTAGTAGAGTCAGGGTTTCAGCATATTGGCCAGGCTGGTCTTGAACTCCTGGCCTCAAGTGATCCAACCACCTGGGGCTCCTGAAGTACAGGCATGAGCCACCACATTTGACCAATAAGGTATTTTTAAATTAAGGTATACACATTATTTTTTAGACATAATGCTATTTTACACTTATTAGACTACAGTATTGTATAAACCTAACTTTTATGTGCACTGGGAGACCAAAATTTTTGTGTGACTCACTTTATTGCTATATTTGCTGTATTTCAATAGTCTGGAACTGAACCCACATTTCTGAGGTTTGTTCTTATTTACAGCCAACTGATTTTTGACAAAGGCACCAAAAACATACATTGGGGAATGGGCACCCTCTTCAGTAAAATATGCAGGAAAAACTGAATATCCACATGCAGAAGAATGAAACTAGACCCCTACCCTCCACCGTATCCAAAAATCAACTCAACAATGGATTAAAGACTTAAATGTAAGACCCCAAACTATAAAACTACTAGAAGAAAACATAGGAAAAAGCCTTCAAGGGCTTGGTCTAGGCAAAGATTTTATGAGTAAGACTTCAAAATCAGGCAACACAAACAAAAGTAGACAAATGAGACTATAAAACTAAAAAGCTTCTGCACAGCAAAGTAAACAATCAACAGAGTGAAGACACTACCTGTAGAATGGGAGAGAATATTTGCAAGCTATACATGCAATGAGGGACTAAGATCCAAAATATGCAACTAACTCAACTCAACAGCAAAAATAATGTATAATCCCATTAAATATGGGCAAAATATCTCAATAGACATTTCCCCAAAAAGACATAGAAATGGCCAAGTATATGAACAAATGCTCAGCATCACTAGTTATCAGAGAAATGCAAATCAAAGCCACAATGATATATGATCCCACCTCTCTTAGAATGGCTATTATCAAAAAGACAAAAAATAACATGCTAGCGAGAAAGTGGAGAAAAGGAACTCATATACTGTTGTTGGCAATGTAAATTAGTATAGCCATTACAGAAAACAATATGGAGGTTTTTCACTAAAAATAGAATGATCATGTGATTAGATAATCATTACTGATTATCTAAAGGAAAAGAAGTCAGTATATTGAAGAGATATCTGTACACCCATGTTTATTGTAGCACTATTCATGTTAGCCAAGATGTGAAATGAAACTAAATGTTTATTAACAGATGAATGACTAAAGAAAATATGGTATATATTCACAATGGAATACTATTCAGCCATAAAAAAGATAAAATCCTGTCATTTGTGGCAATGTGAATGAGCCTAGAGAAGCAGTCCCCAACCTTTTTGGCACCAGGGAATGGTTTTGTGGAAGACAATTTTTCCACTGGGCTTTGGGAGTGGGTGGGGGATGGTTTTGAGATGAAACTGTCCCACCTCAGATCATCAGGTATTAGATTCTCATAAGGAGTGCACAATCTAGATCTCTTGCATGCACAGATCACAATAGGGTGCACACTCCTATGAGAATCTGAGGCCACTGCTGGTCTGACAGGAGGTGGAGCTCAGGAGGTAAAGCTCCTTTGCCTGCCGCTCACTTCTTGCTGTGCAGCCTGGTTCCTAACAGGCCAGGGAGGCTACCAGTCCAAGGCCCAGGGGTGACCCAGGGGTTGGGGACCCCTGTGCCTAGAGAACCTTATGTTAAATGAAATAAGTCTGGCACAGAATGGTAAATACTGCATGTTCTCACTCATATGTCAGAGCTAAAAATGTCAAGGTCAAAGAAGCAGAGAGTAGAATTTTGGTTATTACAGGCTGTGAAGTGTAGTGGGGAGGAAAGAATAGGAAGAGATTTGCTAATGGATTTAAAAAAATTATAGGGGAGAACAGGATTAACTTCTGGTGTTCAATAACACTAATGGGTGAATATAGTTAATAATAATTTATTGCATATTTTCAAAAGGTTGAAGGGAGGATTTTGAATGTTCCTAACACAAAGAAATGATAAATGTTTGAGGTGACAAATACACTAATTACTCTAATTTGATCATTACACATTGTATACATGTAACAAAATATCATTCTGTACCCCGTAAATATGTACAATTATTGTATGTGAACTAAAATAAAAGGAAAATGAAAGATTCCCTGTGACAACAGGAAATTTAGTATCTTTTTTATTTTAGAAAGAACACTGATTTAGTTAAACATG
Source organism: Papio anubis (assembly GCF_008728515.1). Lineage (NCBI taxonomy): Eukaryota > Metazoa > Chordata > Mammalia > Primates > Cercopithecidae > Papio > Papio anubis. The sequence goes on from NC_044985.1 coordinate 82,163,206, forward strand.
AGCCTGAATCTTAGACCTTCTATGTGAACTTGAGCAAATTATTTAAGATTTCTTTGCCTTATTCTACTAAACTGTAACCATAATGATACTAATATCCTTCTAATGACTGAATAAAGATTAAAATAGGTAACAAATGTTAATGCTTGACATTTAATAAACACCCAATAAAGGGTAGATACATAATTATTACAGATTATATCTTTGTATGTATTGCTTTCTCACAAACTAACATGTTTGCCCAGTCTTGTAAGGATGAATAAATTACATGATCTATATATGTTGAAATACAATGCCTACTAAACACTCAATTAATTTTGGTTATTATTATGATGTGTTATGAGAGTTACATGTTACCCAGTGGTGTGTAATAAATAGTTCCATACAAAGGCCAACATTATAGCCCTGGTCAGTGGAGTCACAGTTCTGATGAACTTTTACAATGCTCAGTGTCCATATTCTTAAGGTTTGGAGAGCTAGCCATCATGCAATTTTTCTAAAATCAGAGCTGATCTGATTATTTGCTTGTTTTTGTATTTTCTTCAGTATAGTTTTCAGGGTATCTTGCTCAGCAAGGATGGATTTGCTAAAAGATTTTAGGCAACTCCTATTTCACAGGAATATTCTCTGTATTAAGAGCTATTTTAGAAACATTCAAAATACTCCACAAACAATGGAAAACAATCCTTTTAGAAGTTTCCACCACAGAATGACCAGATCTGTTATTTTGTCGCTCATTTTACAACCACTACAAGACGTACTGAAAAGGTTCTTTTCCATTCTGTCTAGACACCTTTTCCTAGACAACATCCTGAAACATAAGAATAAGCACAAAAATGAACATATTACATCAAACGTACCACTGAGAAGAATGATAAGTTTAACAGTTTCCCACGTGGGAGGCATATTGACGGTAATTATCTCTCCCCTCCCACTTCACTCAGCCTTATGAACTCCTCTGTCGTGGCTGGGAGGGTCTGGTCATGCCTCACCACATACTTGAAGCATGCTTTAATTGGCTGGAGGAATAGTGCAGCTTGCAGGCAGAGGGAGTTAAAGGAAATTGGTGTTTTCTTGGGTGGGTAGGCTCTATGCTGCTCATTACTAGTACTCATGGGAAATTTATTCTCACAAGGTCCAAGTGAGTTATCAACGTGTTTCAAATAATGTTATCAATTAGCAAGATGTTTTCAACAGTATGAAGCTTTTTCAAGGACATGTAACTACCTGTGGGAAGTTATTTATTCCTCATGACAGTTTTTTTTCTTCTTCTTCTTCTTCTTTTTTTTTTTTTTCTGGATTCAGATAACAATTTTAAGTTAGCAGAACACTAGCTCACACTGAAACAGTCTCCTCTGTGAATTCTTTCTTTGGCTGACAGACATGAGATGTTAGCTGTCTAAGAAGACCTTCACACCAACACCTTCTTACAAGATATTGTAAGATAACAATCCTTGAGTGGAACCTGAAATCTTTCTAAACGCTGCGTGTAGGAAAACAAGAGGCAGTTCACACAACCACTTAACACCTCTTCTTAAAAGCAAATCCTTGAAGGAGTGGTGTTCAAATATTTAAGTAGATTAGATACTTATACACGCCACATCCAAAATGCTCAGTATTCCTAATATATTTCATATTCTCCCAAGTTTTAATGATTGATGAACAATCACACTATTTTCCTATTAATTTCTAGGAATATGTACACAGTAGCCTTAGGAGAAAGGACACAACTATTACTTTAAATTTTTAATCGTTTTGTTTTAATGTCCCTGAGAGAAAAATTAAAGTAACTTAAAAAATTAACTCAGACATTCTATTTATTTTTAGGAAGACATATATCCCCCACAGGGAGAATTTTACATGTTGTAATAATGTTCACAAAGAGCTTCTCTTTAAATGTAACACCATTCTAAGCCTATTTTCCTCCATTTTATTTCATATACATTTATACATCTTCATGCATATATAAGCATATGTATTTATATTTAGTAGGTATAATTTATTACACATAAATCTAAATGTCTATCATATACAGTAAATTAGAACCTAGCATGATACCAGCTATATATTAGAGATTCAATGAAAATAGTGGCTGTTTATATATAATATATTAATTTAAAAAACCCAAAACTGACTATATGTGTCTTTATTTGATTAAAATAATGATTAAAATATGTAACCAGGCTGGGTGGCACAGGTGTCATTCATAACATTCACTGACATAATAAGGTAAGGTTTTCCATGCATGCTATTTTCTGCTACCTCCTCACTGCCTTTAGGAGTTGCAATACAATATTAAATTGCTTACTGCAGATACCACAACACCTCATAATTATGGCTCTATGGAAATAATTTTCTCTAAATAAACCTGGAAATGTATTTTTAGGGTTGCATTTTCTTTTTAGACTGGCAAATGCTCCAGCTTATCTCATTGCTCTATTTTACCCAGTGGAATTTTGCCAGTGGTGGATCTGATTGCACTCACTGCCTGAATCAGGTTCTTATGAAGCATTTCATCTTCGCTGAAAATGCAAAATTCATAAACTAAGTTGAAAGTTACTGATGGACAGCTTTAGTGAATTACGTTTCCCATCAGCTGTCTTAAATCCAATTCCAGCATAGGAAGAATCACATCTGCTGATTCTACACCTGGAATCTGATTCTAGAGCAGATTCCTCAGCTTTTCCCAAAGAAATACAACACTACACTTGAAAAGATGGCATTTCCTTAGGAAATTATATTTGTTTTACTCTATATCTGATCATCTTAAAATCAGATGAAAAACATTTTACTTTCTATTTTTTTCCCTAGGCAAGTAAAATCTCTAGGTCATTTTTTTGAGTCATCAATGTCTCTCATATACAAAACGCAATTGTTTATTTGCTTGCCAAACAAAGTAAAAATAATTAACAGTGGTCTTGCAATTAAATAGTAATTTAGCCTCAGTTTTAATGTTTCAATTAAAACTTAATAAGCATGCACGAGATGTATTTGCAGTGTATGTTGAGTAGTGATAAAAAACATTTGTTTTGCCCACTTCTGCAAACTGGTAGATAGAACATATTTGTTTACTTGTAACATGATAATTCCTCGAGGTGTGAACACTGGGGTATGGAAGAGGTGAAGAGACAAACATTATAACAGGTATTCTGCAGAAGTGTCAAGAGATGCAGAATGTTGCAACACAAACAAAAGATGGTGAATTGAAAATGATCTGTCCAGGGGTTGAACTAAAATTCTAAGAATGGCAAATAATAACATTATGTTGCTTGATTCATGCATCTTTAGAAAAATTCAAGATGGCTTCAAGATGGTATGTTAAATTGCAATTTTTAAACAGATATTAATTCATTATTAATGACTAGTATATATTAGGAGAAAACAGGAAACAATGTATTTGTCCTATTACATAAAGTAAAAATAATAATTATATTACATTTCCTTAATTTAAAACATCTTTTTTTCTAACACAATAGGTATTTTTTTTTTTTTGAGGTGGAGTCTTGCTCTGTTGCCCAGGCTGGAATGCAATGGCATGATCTCAGCACACTGCAAACTCTGTCTTCTGGGTTCAAACTATCCTCCTGCCTCAGCCTCCCAAATGGCTGGAACTACAGGCGTCTATCATCACACCTGGCTAATTTTTGTATTTTAGTAGAGACAGGGCTTCACCAGGATGTCCAGGCTGGTCTCCAACATCCTGACCTCAAGTGATCTGCCCACCTCGGCATCCCAAAGTGCTGGGATTACAGGTGTGAGCCTCTGTAAGCCAGCCCACAGTAGGTAAAATTATCACCTGTTTAACTGAAGCCACCGATACTGACTTCTACATTGTACTATTAGAAAGCTAAATAGGCCAAGCATGGTGGCTCATGCTTGTTATTCCAGCACTTTGGGAGGCTGAGGCGGGTGAATCACGAGGTCAGGAGTTCGAGACCAGCCTGGCCAGTATGGTGAAACCCACCCGGCCAATATGGTGAAACCCCGTCTCTACTAAAAATACAAAAACTAGCCAGGTGTGGTGGCGTGCACCTGTAGTCCAAGCTACTCAGGAGGCTGAGGCAGAAGAATCACTTGAACTCAGGAGGCAGAGGTTGTGGTGAGCCAACATCATGCCACTGCACTCCAGCCTGGGTGACAGAGCAATTCACTCCATCAAAAAAAAAAAACAAAAAAAAAAGTTAAATAATAGTTGAGTATAAATACTATTTGTAAGATATCAAATTGAATGGTTTTGATTTTGAATTCCAATATTTAAAAGTGAAACATTTCATTTATTTTAAGTAAATGAATTCTCATAAACCGCACTTTTTCATTTTGAAGTGCTATTGCCAACTCAGCTTTTCTTAACCTATTTAATAAAATGGTGGAACCTTGACACATTGCCTGATGTTACTCAAACCCTCCACTCCTTTGGTCCTGTCAGGATCCTTGTCAATTTAATTTTTTTAAAGCCTACTAATTTTTGAAAATTTATTATTTTCCTCAAAAATTGCTCAAATTTTATTTAATTTTCCTCTCATCTTTTGATGGACATAAGACATTTAATTTTGAAAAGAACATATGCTTAAGAAAAAGGACAAAATCTTACTATGAAATAAGTATATTTCAAAGAGAAAAATGATGGCTCAGTATGTCAGTGAAGTATTTGATTTAGAAAGAAAATGCCACTATTGTCTTCTAGTAATTCAGTCTTTAGCCAACATTTTTGAAAAGTCTAATTCTTCAAATTAAAAAAAAAAATTCATACAATTGAGTTGAGCAAAGTCTTAATCTCTTCAATCTACAATGTGTATATTTTTCTTCCTAATGCCAAAACATTTCTGTGAAAAAGTGAAACTAGCAACATGTAGCCAAAGCAACCAGGCAAGTTAATGATTATTTTTCTCTCTACCAGGTTGATTTGGCACTTTGTAGACACTGCTAAGCCAGCTCATGTTAGTGCTTGAAGTAAAGTGTTTTAGAGTTTTGCTTAGTCGTTTTTCTCATTTTGATATAACTTTTGTTTTCTGGAAATCTTCAAGAAATTTGTTATCCAACACTAGTTAAACAACCTGTTGCATTTAAAAAGAAATCAAATATCGTAACAAAAAAGAAGAAATCAAATGTGAAAACAGCTATAAATTTTTAGAACATTTCAATCTTTCGCTGCAACATAACATTCATTGTGATGACAATGACCATGAAAACTGAAAAAGATTTGTAAATTCTGACACAAGAAAGAATTGGCTGTACAGATTGCCTTTAAGACATAACTTGATGTAAAATCAAAGATTATTTGCTGTGGTAACAAAGCTATAAAATGTTACTATTAAAATCCTTAATTTCCAATCAATTTTAAACAAAAAAATTACCTTAAAACTATTTTTAAATAAATAGGTTGTAAACATAAATGAAACTTAAGGATACATCCACCCTGCTTAAAATGGTGACAAACGTTCATTGACCTGGATATGCCACTGATTTTGACAATGAAGTTGGGGCACCTTGACAACAACCTGCAATTGAACTGATTTTCTGATCAGTGTCACAGTCAAATTGATCTGGCTCTGCTAATGATTACCAATATTTTCAGCATATTCTTCCAGATTTCCATGTATTCTTTGGCAGAAAAAGAGACAGTTTGAAGATTTTCCTTTTAAACCATTGAAATTTTGGAATTCCCATTCAACATCTTGTCAGTGCACTCGCATCTCTGACACCACCAATCTCTTTCCAGCTCAGGATATTTCTCTGAAGATCTAGCTCTTATTTCTGAGTCAGAATTACATCAGAAATCCTCATGTTTCCTTAAGTCAGCAATAATGAATATGGATTATTAGGTATTAATTAATTTCATTATAATGGTAAATATGTTTCAAGTTTTGAACTAATCTTTTAATAATAATGTGAGCTTATTTAGGTCCTAAAAATTAATCTCCTTGCATTGTATTATCTCTGTGATAGTTAAGAGTCAGAATGACTTTGGGACATTTTTTTGATATCTTCATCCTCATGTCCCCTTTTAAACCAGTTCCAGATTTCCACTTTACTTACCTCTCCTCCCGAAAGTGCTGTCCAAGACATGTAACCTAGACGTGCAATCCAAGACAAAGTGATATGATCTTCTTGCCTTGGTGTTTGAAATCTTTGGGACCATGAGAGTGAATGCTGGGGGGTTCCCTCCCCCACTCAGTTTCAATTTCCTACATAATAAATAATATATTCTTGAAAGAAAAAGTTTTAAAATATTGTAAACGTGCTCTGAGTGAGATACTAATCTGGACACAAGGCAAGTAATTTCTGCAGTCTAATGGAGGTACAGTGGGGAGGTGGTGTATTTCTTTATTATGGTGGTGTTACAGAATTATCCAAGGTGCCAATTTAAACTGACGCATGGAAGAGTAGTCTCTGGGTTGGAGTCAGAAAATCTGCCTTTGTAACATCCTGCACTGGTACTTATATACACGATGAGATTTAAGAACCACTGCATGCTTACCTAATGTGTAAGGGCATGAGTTCGGAGTTCATTTCAGTGTGAGTGGTTCCTACTGGGCGGTCGTTTTCCTTTCTTCAGGAATTTATGGATTCAGGTTCCTCCCATTTGTGATCTCTGTATCCTTGGGAGCCCTAGACTCCTCTGCTTTCAGATGGTGGATAGGGAGAAATATAATGATGAATACAGACCCACTTGTTAATAACCTTGGTCTGGAGGTAACACTCTTCATTTCTGCTCATAGTCTATTGGCAAGATGTAGTCTCATGGCCATACCTGACAGCATAAGAGCCTGGGAGATGCAGTCTTTGTCTAGACTGTCAATTTTTTTTTGGTAGCAACAACTATACTCTCTGGAAAGTGGAAACCAACTATTCTGTGTATTGTTTATCTCCAACACAGCAGTCACTTTAATGGCCTTGAACTTGACAATGGTTTCTTAAATATGACATGTACAAGCAGCAACAGAAAAATATAGATTCACGAGATAGATAATAAATATCCTTGTGAGGGTTAATTTTAGGGATCATATTAACTGGGTTAAGGGATATGCAGATAGCTAGTACATAATTTTTTCTGTGTATGTCTGAGCATGTTTACGAAAGAGATTGATATTTGAACCAGTGGACTAAGTAAGGAAGATCTGCCCTCACCCAATGTGAGGGGCCCCATCCAATTGGTCGAGGTACCAGATAGAACAAAAAGGCAAAGGAAAATGAATTCATTCTCTCTTCTGGATCTGGGAAACCCATTTTGTTCCTGCCCTTGGACATTACAGCTCCAGATTCTTGGGCCTTTGGACTTCAGAACATAGACCATCGTCCCTCCACTCACCTGTTCTCAGGCTTTCAGCCTCAGACTGAGCTATATCACTGGCTTCCTGGTGCTCCAGCTTGAGTATGGCACATCAGGGGACTTATAAGGGTGTGAGAAAGCTTCCATAACTAATCACTCTTAGATACCTATATTTATATTTCTATCTATCTATATATTCTGGCTGCTACTTCTATTCCTCTGGAGAATCCTGTTTTTCTGGTTCATTTATCTGGAGAACCTTAACTAATATTGCTCTTAATGACTGCTGTATAATCAAATGATACAGCACAGGAAACTATAATATTCATGTCACTAGACAATTGCACAATATTGTTTCTGATGTTAAAGTAGATCCTATTTATATCTTTATTAAACAATTATTTATGTATTAATATAACTAGCTAGTGATTAGTGATACATTTCTAATTCCAAAGGTAGTGAAAATACCTTTCCAGGAATAGTTTTCCATGGCATAGTATGATAGCACATAGATTGTTTTTCCACAGTACTTATTTTCAAAAAGAAGATGAACAGAAAGTCTCAAAGGCTTGATTTTTGCCACAGTGAAGGCAAAACAAACAATCTATCAGATTTTATGAAAGGAATTTTGCACAAGGAAATAAACTTATTTTTGGCCTTGAGAAACCCATAAGCTGCTCATGACACGCAAATGATTTTTGTGTTTTCCTGAAGACAATTAATAGGATTAAACCTTTTTCATTGCTTTGTTGGAAACAAAAGAGCCAAATATATTCCACTTAATGAGAATTTTTCTTCCAGGCATAGAACACCTGGTCTGAACTATGGGAAGCTACTGCTATTTAAAGATGTTAAAAACCATCCTTCACCAAGATACATTTAAAAAATTATATTAGGGAAAAATAAGACACATAAACTGACTAACATCAGGGTGTACTTATTTATTTAGTGGGCGATCAGTACCATTAAGTTAAACTAGGTTTATCTTAGAATGTTACATATACGGCGGCAGAATGAATCTGCAACTTCAACGTCTTTGTAAAAGACCTGTTAAAACAGGAAAAAATACATTAAAGCAAAAATAAAGTTTTAAAAATTCAATACAAAAACACTAATTGGTCTGTCATATGCCTACAGCCAACCCTAGGAATTTTGGTTGGTAGGTAGCCATTAAAACAACAATGGCAATCACAAGACAAATGGCATTAACAGAATGCTTCTTATTTTCTAGATATTATTCTATGTGAAACTCTCATGTTTCCTTCTAAGAGCTTTACAGTTCTAGTGCGAACATTAGGTCTTTGGTCCATCTTGTGTTCGTTTTCATATATAGTGTAAGGTAAGACTTCATTCTTTTGCATGTGGAATACAAAATCTCATTTATCCAAGCAGGAGTTGTACAAGGGAGTTATTTATCTAGGGTCAGTTTCCCCAGAGCAGATCCTGAGGTGAGGATTTGTGTTAAAGCATTTTATGAAGGTACCGCCCCGAGAGAAGCCGGAAGGGAATGGGGAAGTAGAACAGGGAAAGGAAAAAGACAAGCAGGGTATAGTTTCTGGTGATGTCCTAGCCCTAGTCTCATTCTTTGGGAGAACTTTGGAGGGCAAATTACAGCTTGGATCTTGTCCCCATAAGGTAGAGGCTTCCATATCCCTAGCGGGTAATGTAACTCCCAGTCACTTCCAGCTTTCTGCCCAGGCAGGAAAAATGGTTCTAGTGACTCAAGGAAAGTCTTCCAGAGAGAAATTCAGATGCAGGCTGTTTGAAGCAAATGCCATAGGAGCTGAGGAAAGGAGTACCCATGAAAAAAGTCTGAGGGAATGTGGACAGAGCCCCAGTGTGTTCACTTCTGTTTCACTCAGTTCACTTAACAGATTAAAAAAAAAAAGAAGAAGCTAGAAGAGTGGAATAAGTTTCCCTAGTTGACATGATTAATAAATAGGAAAGCTAAGAATAAGTCTAGATCTAGGACTCCAAATCTTGTGCTTTGGAGAGTTATTGGACATGTGGGAAGAATATGGTAAGTGGACTGTGGCAGAGATGATCAGTCCAAATGGAATAAGCACATACTCATCACTGGGATATCATTAAGAGTCCTTCCTCCCATACCTTCCAAAAGCCTGCTGTGGGGTGATAAAGACATGAATTGGAAGAGGCATGAGAATAAAAGGAGTGGTAATTTTTTAAATGTCTATGTTCTCTCAAAATGGTGCTGGGACAATGGATATCCACAAGACAAAAAAAAAAAAAAGAAGAAGAAGTTGGATCCACTACTATGCATAAAAATTAAAAATGCCCAAAGATGTAAATGTAAGCACTGAAACTATAAAACTCTTAGGAGAAAGCACGGGGTAAACTATTGGTGGCCTTGAATTTGGCAATGTTCTCTTAGATATGACATGTACAAGCAGCAACAGAAAAAATAGATTCATTGGATTTCATAAAAATAAACCTTTTATGCTTCAAAGGCTACTATCAAGAAATTAAAAAGACAACCCAACAAATGAGAGAAAATAACTTGCATCTAGAATATATATGTATACACATATGTAATGCATCATATATCATATACATTTATATACTAATATAAATATAAAATAATTACAATTCAATAATTAAAAGACAACATATTACAAATAAAAACTACAATATAGAAAAAGGGTTTGTGATATGGTTTGGCTGTGTTCCCACCCAAAATTTCATCTTGGATTATAATCCCGATAATCCCCATAATCTCCACGTGTCAAGGGTGGGACGAGGTGGAGGTAACTGGATCATGGAGTCGGTTTCCTCCATGCTTTTCTCATGATAATGAGTGAGTCTCATGAGATATTATGGTTTTATAAGCGTCTGGCATTTCCCCTGCTTTCACTGACTCTGTCCTGCCGCCCTGTGAAGAAGGTGCCTTCATCTCCTTTGCCTTCCACCATGATTGTAAGTTTCTTGAGGTCTCCCCAGCAATGAGGAACTGTGAATCAATTAAATCTCTTTCCTTTATAAATTACCCAGTCTCAGATATTTCTATATAGCAGTGTGAGAATGGACTAATACAGTCTGAATGGACATTTCTTCAAAGATGATACAAAAATGGCCCATGCACATATAAAAAGATGCTCAAGACCATTAGGTATCAGAGAAATGCAAGTCAAAGCCACACTCTCTAGAATGGCTTTAATAAAAAAATACATATAGATAATAACCAGAGATCGAAAGGATGTGGAAAAATCAGAGCCCTCATCCACTGCTGGTAGGAATGTAAAATGGTGCAGCTACTGTCTGGCAGTTCCTCATAAAACTAAACATCGTCTTCTTTTTGGTTTCGACCCAGCCATTCTACTCCCAGGTATGTATTCAAGAGAAATGAAAACAGATGACCAAACAAAAACCTGTACACAAATGTTCATGGAAGCAGTATTAATAATCAAGTGTCCATTGGTGGATAAAATTGAGTATGCCCATAAATTGAATATTATTAAGCCACAAAAATGAAGTCCTGACACATCCTACAACATGGATGAACCTTGAAAACATTATGCTCAGTGAAAGAAGCCAGTCGCAAAGACCACTATAATATTATTTCATGTATATGAAATATACGGAGTAGGTGAATCTACAGAGAAAGCAAATTGGTGCTTGCCTTGGGTTGGGGGAAGGGGAGGATTGGCCAACGGCAACCAAAGAGCAATGTGTTTCTTTATGGGGTGATAAAAGGCGTTCTAAAACTGATTGTAGTGATTGTTGTACAATCACTGTGTGAATATACCAAAAATCTTTGAATTATGTACTCTAAATGAATGAACTATATATGAATTATATCTCAATAAAATTGCAATAAAAAAAACTTCTATGCCCTAATATTAATTGAAATAATTCTGTGGGTAAACATTCAGTCTGAAATTTGCAAAGCAAAGCATTTATACAGGGCCATGCTTGCAGGGGTTTTTATGGTCATCTTGGCTACTTCACAGCTTCAAGTGTGAACTTTCTAAACAGAGCTAGTATTGGGTTGTGGAAATGCTCATTGAGAACAGTTACCAAACAACAGCAGTTCCAGAGCAGAGCCTGCCTCATCCATGATAATTGCATGTGCTGCCCACTTTGTGGGACAAAGGGAATCCTGGTAGCTGAGTATTTAAAAGAGCCTGTTGGCCCTCTCTGTTCCTACAACCAATGCATGAATTGCAGGCAGTCAGGGGGCCTTGTCTGAGCTGCTCTTGGAGTTGTGTGAGACCCAGTGCGCATCGCTCCCTCAGTGACCTCCAGATTGAAGACGATTTCTTGCGAAATCAGCAGGGTGGGCAGCTGAAGAGCGTGTGAATATTGTGCATTTGTAAATATTTGAGCACATCTGCTTAGCTCCCTCCCAAAAAACCACTGGGAAAACCCGCTTTGCATTGTGCCATGCAATGCTGTTACTCTGCTCTAATTGTCAAATCTGTTGAGTGTTTTTCTCCTGCACACAAAAATTAAACATTGCTCTCCTCATTCATGATTAATTCAGCTGCAGTGCTGCACTGTGTCACACTGCATTTTTAAAAGTAATTGTTAAATTCTACCTCATAATCAGAGCAGTTTTAATTAACTTTTTGTCAGTTAATCTTTTTTCCTCATACATTTTCCATATCTAGTGTGTATACAGTGCGTCTCTGCCCAGGGGTTTGCAGCCCCTCGATATGAATACTTAAGCTCTGTCAGTGCTGATGGGTGTGCCATGTGCCCATGCAGAGAGGAGGCCTCCTAGGCTCATTCTGCTCAGCTTTCTTAGTGCTAGCTGGTCATGTCATTTGCATTAACGAGATCTGCCACAGTGAACTTATTTACAGGCTTCAAAGTTCGGGTTTTCTTTTCTCTTCCGCCTAGAATGTGTTTTCTGTGTCTAGGAGAATATGGCACATAATAGAAGTAAGAAGGGTGGACATATAGGGCAAGGGGAATGATATCTAACTGGAATGTACAACAAACCTTGACTCTTGCTTGCAGATCTACCCTGTACTCAGATCTACCCTGTACTTCCTTCAGCATCTCTGAAGTATCTGGCAAGATTACCAGTCACATTTTCACATGTTTGAACTTGTTTTTGCATAGTTCGTCCAGCAACTCAATGCACTTTATCAACTTACAGCTTTACTCATTCACATCTTTTACTTCTCAGATAATATTTCTCATGTGTATGTAACAAAGGAAATCCAATTCCATATTAAATTGTGCACGTCCGTGTTCTTTTCTCTCTCACAAGTTGTCTGTGTTTAAAAGCAATAATGTGTAGCTTTTCTAAAAGTTTTAAAATGGTCACATCTGTCTAATAGTGCCACTACTGCTACTTCTAGCAAAAGCAGCCACTTTTGGGTATTTATAGGACATATTTTTCAGGATGTCACATCAGTTTTCCAGTGTTAAAAAGCATGAGATTGAGGAAGTAGGAACTGATAATTCCCTCTTTTAGAATCTGATGCTAAAATGCTGAGAGATTAAATAAACACACCAGATGCTCAAATTGCCAGTTAAGTTATTTAAACACAGTGGGCCCAAACCCTAGAAAAGGGAATGCGTTCACTCCACGAACACTTGTGCTGAGGTGTTGCCATATTGAATCTGTTAATTAACCTGTTCTAACCAGAATTTATCTTAAGGATTAAATGCTATTCAAATAAAAATTGTGCCAGTTTCCTACGAAAGAATTACATTTAAAAGTACCTCTAAAAGAAACTGCTTTTTAAATAAAATGTTTTGACTTCCAAAAGATTAACAATGTATGGACTCCAGAGTCTGTATTCAAATCTTAAATATGTCATTTACAAAGTAAGTGGGCAGGCAAGTATCTTTACCCACCTAAGTCCCGTGTTCCTCATCTGTAAAATGGGGATAATACTATTTCCTATCATCATACAGCTTTCATAATGATGAAAAGACATGATTCTAATGTACTTAGCACAGTGTATGTTCTCAATAAAATGGTGATTAAGTGATGGCTTGCCATTTTATCTGTGCCTGATACCAGAGCATCTATATCACTCTGTACACAGAGCACAGTAGGCCCAAGTAGCTGCCATAGCATTCATCATGGTCTGTCCTGTCTCTGTCTCACAGGAGGAAGCTCCACCCTGTGAGCTCAAGCTCCTGGAGAGTTTCACATCTTGTTTAACTTGTGTCTCCTATAGTCCTAGCAAAACATCTGTGTTATGTGAGTGTTCAAAAGATTATTGCTAAATCATAATTGAATCCTCCTTTTGGTTCTTTTACTCAGTCAACAATATTTGGAACACTGTACAGCTGAAAGTTTAATAAGGCTTAGTTCCTGTCCTCAGATCATTCAGAATTGAGTGAGGAGTGATCTATATGTAGACCGGTAATTACAGAACTTCATGGAATACGGTTGTTTGGTTTCCTAGAGCTGGGAAAGGCTTTACTGAAAAAAACAACATGTATCTGGGCCTTGAAAGAGCAAAGTTTTACCCAGATTAAGTCTGAGGGTAGGTCATTTAAGACAACCTGAGTAGAGTGTGTATGCAGAGGGGCAGAAACATGAAACAGAGTATGTTCAGGAAATTGGGGGAGTGGTGTGTGAGTAGATTCTATTACACAGGAAGATTGGTACCAAAAGTTCATAGCAAATATCACACTCTCATCCTATGAGACCATTCCTATCATCTATACATGTTAAAATTCTACAGAATCCTTGGACTTGGGTGGACAGGCAACTGTGGTGATTGCAGAAGACAGGGAGGTGGGAAAAACACAAACTATGTGCAAAAGTTCCTGGTGAATGCCTCAGGGGTGATTAGAGTAGGAAGTAGTAAGAACAGAAATGGAGTGAATTTAAAGAGTTAGAGGTAACTGAGACTGGCTATGGAACAGCCCAGAGATAACTTTTTCATTTTTCATCCGTTAAAAGAACCATTTATATTTCCCTTATTTAATCTTTTTGTTGTGTATATGTGGGTGGAAATGAACTTTAATTCTGTTCTCTATTTTGTGCTTTTTAAGAATTCTTATTTTCTCTTTGTTTTCAAGTACAAAGTAGAATGGTTCTAATCCAATTTTGACTTGTCAAGTATGATGGGAACATAGATGTCACAGCAATGTGTCCAAATTTACTTTATTTTTGAAATTCCATAAATACATGGTTTAGAATTATTCCCCAAGAGTATTCATTTTTACCTAGGAGTGTTTTATAATTCCACTCACAATTTGTGAGTCCTCATGGAAATTGTGCTGAGGTAGCAACCTTATTAATACAAAATTATTGGATTTATATACTTTATAATAATTTCTAAATTTATAATTTAAAATATGTATTAAAAGAGGCTACAATAAAACTATCACAGCCACTAAATCAACACTCAAGAAAATATGAATTTCCAGAAATTTCTCATGGTGATAAGAGCATTTATTTCCTGTTGATAGAGACAGGAAAATATGTTAAAGGCTTACTTTTCATATTTAATTTCAAGTAAATATAACTGTGCCGTGAAATATCAAATAATTTTGGAATTGTGTTTTTAACCAAAAATAAAAGACCAGTAAATTTTAGACTGTTAAATTTGTATAGTATTTTGGCATGAACATTCTTCAGATTTCAGGTAATATGAAGACAAATACAGATAAAGTAGAGTTCACTGATATTTATTGCTTATTGTATGCAAGCATTCATACTGAGCCCCTTTAAAATCTACTTTTCAACGTTAGAACTCTAAAATCTAACTTTATTTAAATTTTCTAAGCTTATACAAATCATTTCATTATAATTTTTAAAATGAATAAAATTTTGCTAGGTTTGTGGAAGACTTTGGATCATGGACATATGTGATTTGACTACAAACTCCATAAAACTGCTAATTACTAAGAAGGGATCCCTAAGGACATCCTTTTAGAATTGAAAGCCCATGATGTTAAAACGTATTTTGTAATTGGGTATTTCCAAACTAATATCAAACAGCAAGTCTTTAATTAGTGTGGATAAAATTAAAATTCACTTACAGAGAATTAAACTGGAATTTGAAATTCTCATAATAAACCAATATGAAGTGGAGAAATTCAGTTTCACAGCCTCTTTTCTTTCATAACATATAATAACTTTTATTTTTCATTGTTATTTCACATAACAGATCATTTTAAAGCAAACTTTGTGAAGAATCCTAAAAGTGTGTAACTATCTTTTACATAAAAATGCTTTAGAGTAAAGAGATCTCAGTTTGGAATCCAGGTCTTATACACTCAAAATAGCTGAGTTTCGGGCAGTAAATGGCACTTTTAATATGTCCTAAAAACTCCTAACCTCCATTTACCCTGTAGACAAGTATAGCAATGAAAAAATGCCAGATTTCCAAAACAAAAAACAAAAAATCCACTTCTTTTAGTATTGATTAAAAGTGTGTGAGCCATTATTATCTAAAAGTGTCAGTTGGGATTAGAACAAACCATCAGCAAAAATAACGCAGCTATGGTAAGGATAGAAATGAATTCTGGAATCAACAGTAAATAAATAAATACATAAAATCTTGTGCTGCCTTAGCCTTTACTGCACTGAAGACACAGTCTGCAGAATTTTTATTGGCACTCTGCCATCCTTATTTTCATTTATCTGCCTCAAAGCACCATTTCAAAAAGTGCAAAAGCATGTTGTTGATAAAGTAGATTGTTTATAGCTGAACTGAAAATTTCAGAACAACACGTATTGTAATAACGTCGTGGAGAAAGGTCTGGGAAGACTGCAGCTGCAGCCTTTTGAAACCTATGTCAACATCACTGTTAGAAATTGGAAGATGTGTTATTTTGCCCTACAAAATTTAATAAGGAAATTTTTATAAACTGTATTAAGTGACAAGTATTACCAACAGCCATAAAGTCTGCTGAGTTTTTATTTACTGAAATGCTTTCCTAGCACATTGTTCCCATATTGCAGTCTCCTTTATAGTGTTGTGTTTTGTAATGTACTCAGCTACTCAGGGGTGATTTCAGTGATAGTAAATCCTGGGCCTGTGAGTCCCCATGTGTACCATAGTAATTTTAATACTTCTACAGTTAAGTACTGTCGGGTATAAATTTCAGAACCAACTTTAGTTGCTTCAGTGTGTTTTTTTCTTGTGACTGTTTTTGCAAAAGCACATTTAATAAATATGAAATAAGAAAAATGCTTAAACAAATGACATAAAGAAGTGAGATGGTATTTTCTTTATTTATATGGCTAAATATCATAGCTGATACAGTTTATGTATTCCATTCAATGTGTAACTGTTTTTACTATTGAATGTTATTATGTTATGTTAATTATTTTTTAAATGAAAACACTAATTTTCCTAAACTGAGTTCCCCAGGCCACTGGGGTCTCTGGAAATGTTACTTGGTATTCCTGAAGGAAAAAAAAAAAAAAAAAAGTTTTCTGTGGTCAAGTGTGTTTAATAAGAAGTGCTGAGTTAAACAAAGTTGGATTTCTTTTTTGATTTTTTAGTATTTTATATGCAACATGCAATGTTAATCTCTAAGAAGATGAGTCATTTCCTAACATAAGCATCCTTTTGTCCTTTTTTTTTTTTTTAACAAACTTATTTAGCAGTTGTTGAACATCAGTGTTCTATATCATATTGCAGGACATGCTGGTTTAGAAGGATGTAATACATTTAGTACACTGAGATTTAAGCAAAGTTCTTGCATCTAAACTTTCAGTGTTTAGAGAGATCAATGCCGAGCATAAAACGTTTTGTAAAACCTTACTATTTGTGGAATAAATTAATGACTTCTAGAATGAAGGCTATCTTGCTAATAAATGAATGCCTGCCAAGCCAGCTGGTACACTACTCTACTGCTGAAGTCGGTGGCTTTGTATTAATCTGGAGGATTGTGTTGAGTTATCCTCTCATCCAAATTGTCTACTGGAAAACTGATTCTTTTGCATTTGTGTATGATCTACCCTGTTCTCCTTCCATTCTAGGATCTCTTAGAATTGTTCGTAAAATTTTTCTTAGAATTTATTCTTAGAATTGGATCTTAGCTCTTAGAAGTTCTTTGTCTTTGGTGTTCTTCAATTTTACTATCATATGACTAATCTGTCATCCCTTGTCTTCTAAAGTCCTTCCTTTCTGTTTTATGATGTGATTTTTCCATCATAATTTATTCAACTTTTTAGTCTTTTTTCTATTATTTTCTTCTGAGTGCTTTATTATTTGTTAGTAATATTACTTCTATCCTCATCATTTAAGTTCATGCTTAAACTGCTCTTCTTTTTAATTTTTTTCCAGTGTTTTCCAATTCAACCTGACTTTTTCAGTAAATTAATTTGTGTTTTGACTGTGTCCATTCTGATTAGAGATTCCAGATAAAATACTGAACATACAGTTAAATTTGAATTTCAGACATTATGAAAAAATTTTAGTATAAGTATGTCCTGCTTTGCCTCTTATATCATGGTGGACATATTTATACCTAGAAGAATATAGTTATTCATCTAAAATTCAAATTTTACTGGGAATCCTCTATTTTTATTTGCTAATTCGGTTTCCTCTGTTTCTACATACTAAACTTTAGGGTATTTTTTTGTTTTTGATTTTTTTTTTTTTGCTTTCACAATCAACGAACTTATCTCTAAAAATCTTTTTTTGTGTGTGTGGCAATAGTATTCTCCTGTCCTAGGAATGAACAAATATAAATAATTAATATGAACTTTTAAGGAAAACTTTAATAGATATCCCTGATGTGTTGAAAATAGAATGAAGAGTACCTTGGATTGATTAAGCATTAGGCTATTCAAAAATACAATAAATCGATTTTCAAACTTTTCGGGAGTGCTGTCTAATGATATAGGATATTGTCAACTGCTATAACAATGGATTCTCAAATGCATAATGTCTCAAAAACAGTAGATTTTTTTCCTTGTTAACATGAAAACTCTGAGGGGGTAAAAAGTCTAGGATTTTCAGTAGCCATGGTGTTGGTTCCTTCCACACCTATATTTTATGTTCACCCTGGTTACCCTCATCCTGGTCAGCCAGAAAAGGAGCCAAGCATGGAAGAACATGCATAGAAGTATCTAGTGGATGAAACCTGAAAGTGATACCCTTCAAGTCCGCTCACATCCTGTTTGTTGGAATTCAGTCACACAGCCAAGCCTCACTGCAAGGAAGTCTGCAAAATGTAACCCAGCTCTTTCCAGGAAGAAGAGAAGATAGACTTTAGTGTGTAGTTAAAATTTGCTGTCACACAAACATGTTCACATGCTCAAATGGTTATGCTAAAGAAGTATGAAAGCGACTTCATGGATAATGGTTACAGCATATTTTACTTTCCTGGAATTCATAATTGGATTTTTTGCTTCATTTATAATTATTTGTTGATGTGATTAAATAGCCCAGGTGCCTCTATGAGAAAATAAAATAAAATAAAATATTTTGACATTAAATTGACATTTCTTGATTCAAGGAATGAACAGACTACTCTACTCTACTCTAATATTTAACAGATTAATTGTTGAGCTAGATATCCAAGGTGGTTTGGGAAAGACACCGTGGTTATATGTAGAATATGGGTAAACCATTCAACAAAGCAGAGTGAGGAAGCCTGCCAAGGTATGCGAGTACCTCTTTAGCAGATGAATCGGAAACTTCTGTTTGCAGAGCTGTCAACATAGCCCCTCTCCTAAATACTAATTGCTTAACAAACAAGATATTAAGATCTTTAAAATAAGTGTTTCTTTGTCCTATATGTGTATTTATAAACATAGAACGGAAATCTCTACATGCAAAATATTTAGAGTTAGATGGTGTTGTAGGTAATTAGTGAGAAAGGCGGTATGTTTTCTCATCCACCTGCTGGTAGAAGCAGATGGTAGTTTATTTCTGCCCATGTGACCTACAGATTCTTCAGGTTTACCACAATACTATGACTATGGTAATATCATTGTTTCCTTCCCAGGTATGGTTAAATTTCTGGTATCTATAAACAGTTTGTTTTCCTTCTTTGCTTCACCAACCTTTTGAGAAGAAATGCAATGATATGGGTCTTGCCATGTGAAAAAAAATTTAAATAACGCTTTTAGAAACATATTTTCCCCTATAAGAACAGTTATATTTTTTGACAGAAAAAAAATGCTATGATTTTCAATCTTACAATGAGAAGGAACCCTTAGAGGTATACATCCTGTTTGGTTTTAGCAAAGCACAAAACAAAACAAACACAATAAAATGCAGTGCTGTGTGCAGAGTCAACTCACAGTCATTAACACCCATCTCTAAGCTTTGTCTCATACCTAGATATTTAGCTCTTCTTTCTTTTACAACAAAGAATGTGTACAGCTTCTTAAAGGAAACTAGATACAGTGTGTTCATTCAGCACATTTCATTTGAGTATAATACGTCCAAATAGAGTTAATTTTTACTTCTTTCCTTTAATTACCCTTACCTAGTTTTAAAAATTACATTAAAAGATAAAATGAAAAAGTACAAAGGACATTTTATGTAACATCTGCTTAATCTGAGTACTCAAATGTGTTAATGAAACTAATAACATGAAAATAATTCATGAAAAGATGCTAGATTATGGTTGTAAAATCAGTACCTGAGTCTTTTCTCTTTGGAAAAACCATTACAGTAGGAGATACAAACATTTGAAGCCTGCTACAGCTCAGATAATTGTCTAGTTGTTATTAGAGCAGCTTGTCTTTTCTTAAAAGCCTATTCTAGGTGATTTTTCTTGTTAACCCTCAGCATCACTTACTGTTAGTTTGTTTTAAGCTTTGCCAAGGCTCTCGAGTGAAGTCTTCTAAAGAGTTTATTTACATGTGGTGGGCAGGACTTGAAATATTTTTTCACTAAGCTCTTCCTGATGTCTACAAATGTGGCTATTTTAATATCATACTTTTCAGACATATTAAATGAGCTTATTACATATATATATATATCTATGTATTTTTTAATAATGCATTGATGGTCAAGGCTTTTGGTTTCCTTCCTTTCATTGCATTAAAAGCTATGCAATTAGCTGAAAAGGTAAATACATTTAAAACTTTTAGTCTTCAACACGGGGTGTATTGAAGACTCAGTGAATGACTCTCACAGGGCCATGTCTCCCCTCTATTCAAGACCATGGACATATCCACTCATTGTAATGTGTCTGTGCTTCCTCTTAGGATGGAAATACCTTGTTTCTTTTTTCCAAGGGCTATTTTGTAAGCCTAAAAAGACTGATGTAGAAATATAGAAAAGTTACTGTGAACAAAAGCAAAATGTTATTATTAAAATTAAATGGCAGGTTAGTTAAGTGTACCCTAAATGCTTTGAGAATTTGAAGCTTCTCTATCAAAATGTGCCCCAGGGATTAGCAGCACAGGCATCACCTGGGAGCTTGCTAAACACTCAGGATCCTACTCCAGATTTACAGAATTGGATTTGCATTTCAGCAGGATTCTACAGGTGTTTAATATGCACATTAAACTTTAAAAAAGCAACTTTTACACTAAAAAGCAACCCTGAGAATTGTGTATGATGACCTCAGTTCTACAGATAAGGAATCTGAGGCTCAGAGAGGCTAACTTGTGCGACTTGACAATTTAAGCTCAGGTCTGTTTGAAGCTCACATTCGCACATTTCCACCACACTTTACTGCTTTCAGTGCACTGTAGCTAGTTTTTAAAGACAAGTGCAAAATTGTCACCTTTTTTTAACATTTTTACTAGGTTTTGACTATGCTGGTAACATTCTCCAGAAGGACTAACACAAATTCTGATGACAGTGAAGTCATGCATTGCTGAGGAAGACCAAGTTTGGTGGGAAGATCAATAGCATAGATTTTTGTGGCTTTGCACAGTTCTATTTTTGAATGCTTGGAGGATCTTATTTATTAGAGCATGTTTGCAGAAACTGTCAGTAAACATCTTTTCTTTGTTAATATTTAACCCACCAACTCTTTCAAGCTTCCATCTTTTCCAGCCTCACAGTCCCACATGCTTTTTAATCCACTAAGAGCACCAAACTGTCTCCATGGTGCAATAAAAGTCTTCTATTTTATGACTTACTTGAATTACTACCCTAACTTATAATTTGCCAGATTTGTTTTTGCCTTCAAATCCCTTACTTCATTGTAGCCACATGAAAAATGTTACACCCTGTACATTTTTCTCCCCAAAGTCTAATGCTTATTTTTAATATACTAATAGTTCTTGTCCAGAATAATTTAGTCTTGCTGCCATCCAGAATGTTTTATTCACTATTCAAAAAAACTTTTAGAAAGTTCCTCTATAAAATATTGGAAAATATTTGAAGTAGCTGTAATGACTGTTGAAATTGAGTATACTTTAATTAGATTACATAATTGACAAAAATCCCCCAAAGAGCTTAGGGAAAAAAGAAAAAATCAGATTGGCCATTTAGATGCTTTCCAGACTTACTTTTTAATGCTAACATGTTTCCAGAGGATTCATGGGCTGAGTTTCTGGAAGCCAAGGACATTTCTTTTTGAGTGGCAATTGTAAATACCTTGATTTTTATCCGAAGCACGTGAAACAGTGTGATTTCAGTTGGAGATAATTTTATTTTTATTGTATTTATTTAAGTGCCAGAAGGTGGGGATGGGGTTAGTTTATAGCTTCCTGTTCTAAGGAAGGGGAGATAAACTTGTAAAAGCAAAAAGTATGTAAGCATCAGTCTTCTCTCTTTTATCATAGCTCGAAGGGTTGACACCAGTCTTGTGTGTGCGTGTGTGTGTGTGTGTGTGTGTGTAATAAAAGATTAAGCAGACTGAAAGGACAGTACAGAAGTGACAGTGATGGGCAGTTCTCTCACTCACCATGAAGACCATAATTTATATAATAATTAAAGCACTTCCCAGTGGATCTATGTGTCTAGGACATCATGGTCTCTGAATCGGAATCTGATTAATATATTCCTTTACATATTCCTTCTCTTGCATTGCCAACAATGCAGACTCTTCCAAAGCAGAAGAGCTGAGCAGGTAGTGAGTTGGTTTCAAGCGTGTATCTCTTAGCTTAGAACTTTTGTCCAAGATGCTAGGGGACTATGCCAATTTGTACGCAATTGAACCAAACACAAATGCTCTCTGGATTTCTAACTAAGAAGGTTCAGAGCATGTAAGGCAGTGAATAGACAGGGCAGGGTCAAGTACTCTTCACCACATGTAAAGCAACTGAGTTAGGCTATTGAATACAACAATGTACAGATTGAATTGCTGGAGAAAATGTGTTTTTGGCCTCTTAGCTGGATATACCAATCAGGAAATACTGAGGAAAGTTGTCTCTTTTCATATCCATTATACTTCTGAAATAGTAAAGAAGGCATAAAATACATTGATTTAGGAACAGAATTCCATTGATTGACCACTATCATAATTTCAGTAGAAACCTTTTTTATTTTAGTTAATTTTACTAAATACTGATCATGTAGCTTGCATAGTTGCTGATATGTAGCAAATTCTCAGGAAAATTATCTATTTTATTGTAAATAATAGTGATAAAAATTTAGAATTTTTCAACATAAAATTGATCCCAATTATTGAAGAAAATATTGTCATAGCCTTTTAAGTAAGTTTCTCTTATAAGCCTGATAAAACACAATTATTTGCTGGAAAACAGTGTGGTTTTTAAATGGAAAATATTATAATGCTTTAAGAATATTTTGTTTGTATTGCAACATTTGAGATTTGTAAAACATATTCCATTGAATTTAGCATTATAATTTTATTCTTTCCAGAAAAACATAAAAATATAAAATGAAACCGGGACTTTTGCTTCAAGATGAATCAGACTGTCAGAAGAACACTTCCACTGAATACTCACAGACTATCTCTTCATAAGAGAGGTTATAAGGCATCAAAGACTTGAGTAGGCAAGATGGCAGAGAGAAGGAAAGAACAGAGACGTGATCTTAACATTCAGCTGTGCTTTACATTGGAGGTGTTTGCTAATTAGCAGGTACTGGCAAATAGGCTGAAAAGGTCAACAGAGCTTTCAGCAATTTTAGGTATATCCCCAAAGGGCTACAACCTACTTGTGAGAGAAAACAAACGAAAGTTTTGCAAAGATCAAAACTGGGATTCAAAGCTGAGCATAATGTCAGATTGCATTACAGTGATATGTCTGACAGAAGCAAAAGTAAATTCTCTCTGGAGATAGATCACATTGCCCAGATCCTTAAATAATCTCTATGATTTTTTGTACAAAATATCCTGTAGTCAAGTAAAAATTAAAATGCACTAAGAGACAAGATGAAATGACCAGAAATTACAATAAAAATGAACAATAAAAACAATCCACTAGAAGTCTAGATATTGGAGTTACTAGATGGAAATGTTAAAGTAACCATAATTACAGTATTAAAAAATAGTAAGATAAAAATTTTATCAGATAATTTTTATTATAAAAAGGAATCAAATGAATATACTCTGCTCAAACCATTAAATAACTAAATTTAAAAACCTCGTAGATGCTTTTAATAATAGGGCAGATAAGCTAAAGGAAAGATGAATGCACAAGAAGAGAGGTCAGTAAAATGTACTGAGAGTGAAGCATAGGGGGAAAAACATGCTTATTTCTGGAAAGAATGTAAGAGACATCGATGACATTAAAAAAACCCACTAAGGTATGACATATGTGTTATTAGAATACTAGAAGGAGAATAGGAAGAGAAGGAAGTAACACTATTTGAAGAGATAACAGCCGAGATAAAAGGTATAAAGAAAGAAATTTAATAAATGTGATAAACCCCAGCCAGTTTGCATATAATAAAAACTGTATCTACAACAATTAGAATAAAACTACTAAAAACCAAAGACAAAGAGAAAATCTTAAAAGTAGCTAGATAAAAAGGAGAGATCAGAATTTCATGTACCTGAAACCCAAAAGTAAATTTTTATTTTTTTCCCCCTGATGTCCTCAGCTCTGGACTTGAGGCATCCTTCAACTTAGAAGTCAGCGCCAGATGGAACACCAGGACATTTGCTCTAGTTTTAGCTTGAGGTGCAGAAGAGAAGAATCCTAAACCTTGGAGTATAAATAAATCCCCTGAGAGTTTGTTGTTGTCGTTGTTGTTTTGTTTTCTCTATTTTGCTCTCTTGTGTAGCTGTGATGGTGTAGTGACAGTGGCAGCAGAGAGGGCCCGCAGGCACCTGAAACTCTCTGATCAGAGAAGGTGTGACCCAAGGAGGATGGAGAGAATGACTGTTGCTTTGCTTTTTTTCTCTTCCTCCCTTTCCACCACTTAGTTCTGGACACAGATACAGTCAAGGCAGAGTGGAATAGCTATTGCCCAAGCCTTCCTGATGGACAACAGAAATGGAGACCCTCGGGAAACTAGAAAGTACAGCAAAATTACAGTGAGGAGTTTAGAAAAAATGACGGCTTAATGTTGCTCATGAACTCCTGGGCTGACTCCTAAGCTGCCCATTCACAGATCCAACCCTAAACAACATATAAAAAGCTTTGAGAAAACTGTGGGATATATCGTCTCTTAGGTTCCAGACTATCCATTGGTTAACACACACCAAACAGCACTGCAAAATCTTTGAAAACTAAACTGACATTTTCTAATTTAAATAATAGGCTAGTTAAAATTTGTGGCCTAAACACAATTGAGTTGATTGCCTGCTAAAGGAAAAATATCAACAGTTCCCATAGGACTTTAGAAAGATCCAGGTTCCCATAACTAGATATTGAAAATATCTTGAATACGTTCCAAAATTACACAACAAACAAAGAACCAGGAGAAGCTCAACTCAAATGAAGAGAGGATCAACAGTTGTCAATGCAGAGACAACAAAACATTGTAAATATCAAATAAAGACTTTAAAGCAACAATTATTAAAGTGTTCCAAGAAGGGCTAACACTCTTGAAATGAATGAAAATATAGATGGTCTTAGCAAGTAAGAGAAGATATGAAGAACCATACAGAACTTTTAGAACTGAACAACATAATAACCACAATTATAATAAAACAAAACCTCCCTGAATGAGCCTAAAAGCAGAATGGAGATGATGGAGACAGCCAGTGAACGTGAAGTAGATGAATGTGACCAACAGAGAAAAAAAGGTTGTTTTTTCCTCTGGAAACTGGTGGGACAACATCAAAAGATCTAAAATTTGTATCAAAGCAGACTCAGAAGGAAAGGAAAAGGAGTACAGTACAGAAAAATAATTTGAAGGATACTGCATCCAACAACTGCAGAATACAAAATCAAACAAGTTTAAAATATTAAAATAAGGCAAAATATTATTTGCATTATACTACAATGGATTTATACTATTGACCATTGCAAGACGATAACAGGGGAAGCCCTACATACTTAAACAATACACTTTAAAATAAGCAGTGGGTTCAAGAGGAAATCTCAAGGACAATTTGAGAATATTTTGAACTGGCATCTATGGTCATACCACCCTGAATGTGCCCGATCTCATCTAAAAATATTTTGAACTGAATAAGAATGAAAATTTACAACATATCGAATGTTGTATATGGAATTAAAACAGTGTGTAGAAGGAAATTTATAGCATTAAATGTTTATCTGTGGCATTACATTTATAGCATGTAATTTGAGAAGAAAATCTCAAATCTAAATTCCCAACCTTAATAAACTGAAAGAAAGTAGCAAATATAAACCCAAAGCAAACATAAGCCAGGAAATAATACAGATAAAAACAAAAATTGACAAATTAAAATAGAGAAACAATAGAGACCAAGAGCTAAAGGTAAAATACAAAACTAAAATTTTAGAAGAAAATATAGAAGAAAATACTTCAGATTAGGAAAAGTGTTCTTAGATACAATACCAAAACCATAATACTTCAAAACAAATTGGTAAATTGAAATTTATCATAATTTTCAAAAATGCTTTGCTGAAAATACTAACAGAAGAATGAAAAGAGAAGCTACAGATTGAGAGGAAATATTTGCAAAGTACATATCCAATAAAGTCCTTGCAACCAAAATATTTTAAAAACTCTCCAACTCAACAATAAAGAACAACCCAATTAAAAATCAGCAAAAGAGAAAGTTTACCAAAAAAGATCCATGAATGACAAATAAATTTTTAAAAGTTAAAGCCATTAGCAATTAAAACTATTATGAGATACTACTATACATCTATTAAAATGGCTAAAATAGAAAAATCTACTTATACCAAATGCTTCCAAGCATGTGGAGCAGGTGAAATTCTCATGCACTGCTGGCAGAAATCCAAAATGGGACAGCTACTCTGAAAAACACTTTGTTTTTTTCTAACATGAAACATATTTTTATCTATATGAACCACAATTGTACTTTTAGTTATTACCCAACTTACAGTCACAAAAAAATTTGTTCACAAATGTTTATATGGCTCTATTCATAATCACCAAAAACTGGAAATAATCCAAATGTAGTTCAATGGTTGAGTAAAACAAAAACTAAAGTGTATCCAGACAATGAATACATTTAGCAATACAAAGGAATGGACTATTGATATACCCAACAACTTGGATTGCTCTCAAAAACATTATCCAGAGTAAGAAGAACCAGTCTCAAGAAGGTATATACTGTATAATTCCATTTAAATAACATTCCCAAAAGATAAAACTATAGGGATGGAGAACAAATCAGTGTTAAGAATGTGGAAATACTAGAAATCTCATACACTACTGATTGAAGTATGCAAATCTGAAAAACCCTTTAATAAATACTAGAGCTAGTCCTTGATGCAACAACTGTACTTTTAAATACGTACCTACAGAAATGTACACATTCATGCAGCAAAAAGGGATATATATGTATATATGTATATGTATATATGTATATTTATCTATATATGTATATGTACATAAATATGTGTGTGTGTATATATACAGAGAGTTCATAAAAGCCAAATACTAGAAAAAATGAAATATCAATTAATAGTGATATAGATAAATTAGGATGTATTCATACTGGAGAAAACTGAATGAATATATAATACACACTGCATGAATTCATTTATGTAATGATTAAAAAGCCAAAAATAATCTATAGTATTAGAAGTCAGGAGAGTATTTGCCCTTGGGGAGGAGTGGGGAAAGTGTTGACTTGGAAGGGCTACAAGTCTAGTTGGGTCCTAGTTATATTTTGTTTCTTAATCAGAATGATGGTTATAGGGGTGTGTTCATTGAAATTTCATTGAGTAGAAAATACTTGATCTATGAAATTTTCCTGCATGTGGAAAAAATATGTATATATACATACATACATATATATATATATTTAACTGTATAAAGAAAACACAGTCCTTTCTTAGTAAAGTCTGCTAAATGAAACCATGAGGTGGAATTTCTCACATGGTCAGACAACATAGCTATTTATGTCCAACAGAAGACACATGCAAGGCACAAATATTTCAGAGGCACAATAGAAGAGATAGATGCTGACAGTCAGCAAATAACAGGTCTCCAAAAAGTTGTAGCTGTCTTCAGGGTGTGAATTAAAAGAATTTTGGAGGATAGGGCAGGCTAATAGGAAAAGCAGAAAAGAACAAACCTTTATTGAAAATGTACTATGTATAAGCACCACGCTAGATTATCTATACTGTCAAAGACAAAATGCACTAAACAATACAGGAGATTATTTTATTTAGGCTATTGCAATAGAGAGAGCATTTATTAATGAGAAACACATCAAAGAAAAAGAAGGGGACTTGGGGTTTTGTGGAGGTGGATAGCCAAGGGATTCATCCCTGAGTCATGGGTGTCTTGAGATACGATAGTAAGGGATCTTAGCCAAATCATTGAAGAATGGTGGAAGTGGAGCTTACCTCAACATGCAAGAGCACCACACTCCTTTAAGATTAGTCATTTCCGGCTGGGCGCCGTGGCTCATGCCTGTAATCCCAGCATTTTGGGAGGCCGAGGTGGGTGGATCACGAGGTCAGGAGATCAATGGTGAAACCCCGTTTCTACTAAAAATACAAAACATCAGCCGGGCATGGTGGCGGGTGCCTGTAGTCCCAGCTACTCGGGAGGCTGAGGCGGGAGAACGGCGTCAACCCGGAAGGCGGAGCTTGCAGTGAGCCGAGATGGCGCCACTGCATTCCAGCCTGGGCGACAGAACGAGACGCCGTCTCACAAAAAAAAAAAAAAAAAAAGATTAGCCATTTCCTGGAACCCAGAGGAGTGGTTGGCGAGATATTTTTTAAACCCTTGGTTGTTTTCTGGGAGCAAAGGACTCAGGTAAAACCTAACATTGTTAGTATATAACATTTAGTTTGTTCTTCGTATACACCAAAAAGATGGAACATTGTATTACTCCTATTTTATAGGTAAAATGGAAGCTTAGAGGAAAATAAAGTGAGTCAACATTTTGAAAAACATAAAAATTCTGAAGAATTAAATTAAATAATCCTCAGCCACTGCATTGTAAAGCATGCAGATGGATGACCTTTATGGTTCAAATCTGGAATTGAAATTTCATACACAAACTGATCAAGAAAATCTGATGCAATCTTACACAGAAGCATGTGAAGTTCAGATGGGCTGTCTTTCAGCAACTCAGGTAGCTCGGGAGAGACTTCCTACTAAAACATCAAGAATCTTGGTTTTTTTGTTTTTTGTTTTTTGTTGTTTTGTTTTTGATATTTTGAGAACGGAATCTCGCTGTGTCACCCAGGCTGGAGTGCAGTGGCGTGATCTGGGCTCACCGCAAGCTCCGCCTTCCGGGTTCACGCCATTCTCCTGCCTCAGCCTCCCAAGTAGCTGGGACTACAGGCGCTCACGACCACGCCCGACTAATTTTTTGTATTTTTAGTAGAGACGGGGTTTCACCATGTTAGCCAGGATGGTCTCAATCTCTTGACCTTGTGATCCACCCTCCTCGGCCTCCCAAAATGCTGGGATTACAGGCGTGAGCCACCGTCCCTGGCCAAGAATCTTGTTTTTTAAATCTAAAAGCTATTGTGAAACGGGCTCTGTGAAAAAGTCTTGAGGAACTAAATATACATGGACAATTAGAATTCAAACCGTATTTACTTTGAAGCTGACCCTAACTAATGCCTGAAAACAGATAATGACTACAAAACCTCATATGGACTGTCTTGGAGGTAAAGATGGCCTACTCAAAGAGCATCACAGACTTCTCTGTGTGGGTGTAGGAGGGGCGATGAGTTCATCAAATACGTTGTGAGGCTGGGCTATATGTGAGATGTTTTATTAGATTTATGGAATCAAAACTTTAAAAATTATGACCCTGACCTTGAAGATCTCCCAGTCTAGTGGTAACAAAATAATAATACAGTGGAACTAACACAATAGGAGAAGTGTGAATATTTTGCACTGACATACCAATGGCAGGTGGAAAATACCTCCAAGTCAACATTTGGAGACCTCAGTACCAAGGTGTCTAGTCAGCTGTTTTTCCATACCTTACAACAGTATTTTAAAAACTGTACCATTCTCGCCAAGCCTCTTACACTATGTCCTCTTCCCTCATTGAGACTATATTGCCTTAATAGCAAAATAATAATTATAATAGTAATAATAAATGCTCTAATAATCTGCAAAGTAAAGAATAACAGTAAGTTCTGTAGAAACAATTGTGTCACTAAAGTTTGAGAACTGAATTTTTCTTGATATGACGAAGTCAAAAGAAGAAGAAAGACATGATATATATTACAATTCCAGTAAAGCATTTGACAGAACATTTATCAAAACTGGAATGAATTAAGATGAATTCTTGGTTGATAAGTCAGCTTTGTAAATTTAAAACTCCATCTTTTCCAAAATAATAATAATAATAATAATAATAAATACATGAAATGGCAGATGAAGGAATTTACAAATTTCCATTGGACTTGGGATTCAATTCTATTTTGTTTTGCATTGATTTTAGAACTTAAAATTGCTAGATAAAATCCAATGAACTCTATGAACACATTATTAAAATTAATGAGATAATTCAGCAAAAGACACTTGTAAATTAGTTATACAATTAATTGCATTCTTTTATAACAAAGCCAAAGTTAGGAAATGCCATTTGACTACGTGCATAATATTAACATAAAATTTTTAAAACTACAAGATCTTAGAAACAAATCTAGCAAATCTGAGCATCACTTTTAGGAAACAAATGATATAAAATTTTATTAAAATACTTTAATAAGCAACAAAATGAAAGCTAAATGATAAAGATGTTTATTCTCTCATTAATCCATAAATTCAATGCAATTTTAAATTCTGATTCTAAACTTTATTTGGAAAAGCAAGCAAGAAATGCCAAGATATTATTTGAAAGAAAAGCAAGGTAATAACATAAGATATCAAGTCTTCTAAAACCACAGTCACTTAGAGAATATGGTATTTGCACACATATGGACAAGTAGAATAAAGAACCCAGAAACATACACCCACACATGGTAACTTGACATAAGGCAAAGATGGCATTGCAGATCAGTGGAAAAATGTGAACTATTTACTAAATGGTTCTGAAACAATTAACTATTCATGTGGAAAAAATATATAAAGGATTCCTGCACCACACCATACAGCAAAAAATAAATTTCAGCTGAATTAAAGACCTAAATGTGAAAAGCAAACTCTGAAATGTATAAATAATATATTTGTATCCACAGGATACTATTTCTTAAGTAACCCACAAAAAATTCAAACCATAAATAAGAAGATTGATCATTTAAATGCATGAATTTTTTTAAAAAAATGTGCTCCTAAAGATAATATAACAAAGTGAGAAAAATGAGCTACAAACAGGGAGATATTGTATAATATATATCATTGTAAAGGACAAGGGACTGATGAAATGTTCCTAGAAATAGAGAAAAAAAGAAGGAAGGAAGAAATAAAAGAAATAAAGGCCAAGCCAAAATGATCACAAGATACAAATTTTTCACAAAAAGGAAACTATAATGGTCAATAAATGTATGGAAATATTATTGATCTCATTAAAATCAAAGAAACATAATTAATCCCACAAGAAGAAACTCTTGCCTACCTATCATATTCATCCCTATTAACATACATAACAATACCAGATATGAGTAAGAGTGAGGAGTGACAGAATCTTACATTCTGCTTGTGGGAATTGAAAATTCACTTTGGAGAGAAATTTGGCAATAGCTTCTGAAGATGAATATATCCTAAACCAAACAATTTCACTCTTAGAATAACACCTAGTAAAACGTCCCCCTATACAAAAGGAGAAATGTACGATTATGTACAAATCAGCAGTGTTTATAATAGAAAACCATTGACAACAATTTAAATGTCAACAAAAGAAAAGATCAATAAATTTGGATATTGTGCAGAGGACTACAGAGCAGTAAAAAATGAATGATCTGTATCTATCCCTATCTACCTGGACACATCTTGCAAATAATGACTCTCACAAACACTCTCAACAAGTAATTTTGAGGAGGAATAAAAGCAAGATACAGAATACATTATGATGTCATCTATTTAGGATTAAAAGCATACAAAACAAAACTACATATTGCTTAAGGATAGAGGCAAACGTATAAATCATTAATAAATCCATGGACCAAAAAGCAACAAATAATGGCTGCGACCAAGGGGAAGGGTCAGGAATGAGATCCGAGGGGGTACATGGGGGGTTTACCTAAATTAGTATTGTTTTATTTATTAAGCTGGACACTCAGTAGATGGATTGGTAGATATTCACTGCATCTAAAGTTACTATACTTAGGTATAGTTTCAAACTAAGGAAGGTGATGATACAAAAGTCAAGTGTTTGAAAATATGTACCCTATATGTAACATATATATACCTATATGTATATGTGAATATGTGTGTATGTGTGTACATGTAAACATGTACCTACTTATGAATACTTGTGTATATATATACACACATACAAATACACACATGCACGCACAGAACATTTGGAAAACATTGGTAACGTCAGAAGGGCAAATAAACAGGAAAGAATTTTGGCTTTCATAGAACACTTTTCCCTTACCAAATACCATGACTGTGTTTCCAGGGAAATTTGGTGAAGTTAGACCCATCTTTCTTGTAGATCAATTGTCTGATGTTCACCGACGTTCCCAGGGAAAAGCATGTGATATCTCGAGCGTAACTTCTATGAGTGGATACAATGGCTAACTTGTTTAGCTCTGTTTCCTTGGGTTTGGCATTTAGTCTGTTTTCAACGAAAATGTGCTAATTTAATAAGCTCCTGTTTCCATACTACAATGTATTCTCAAATCCCCTCCCAATTATACCACCTCTCTCACTATAATGTCACATCTCATAATAAAGTGTTAGACTTACTGGAGGGATGGGGATTTCTTCTTTTCAGGGTCTGATTTTGTTCTCTCAATTGAATTTACTCCCAATTGTCATTCCAAATGTTCTAAATCAGTGGTCTCCAACACTAGGGAGCATTAGAATCCTGTAGATGGCTAGTTAAAACACAAGTTACTAGGCCCAGAATTATTTCTCCTTCGGTAAGGCTAGGGTGACAACTGAGAAAATTGTATTTCTAGCAAGTTCCCAGGACATGCTGATGCTCCTAGAACAATGCCTTGAGAGTCATTGTTCTAAATGGTCTAGTACTTACATAAACTTTTCATAAGTGATAGTATACAAGGTTATTTTTAAAACCCTGTACCTTTGTTGTTGTTGTTGTTTTAACTCTGTAAGTAATTCTAATGACCTTTCATACCAAAGGGGATGCTTTCCTGACTATTTCTCCTTAGATCAGGATATAAGAATGTCAGAGGATTTAACAGTTATTAGTCCAGAAAATAAGGGAGAGAAACAGTAACCCAATTAGGTGTGGCAAGAGATCTTGCTCTTAGAGGAGGGACAGGTAGAACTGGAGTCAACCAGTTCTACATAAACCCTCTGTGCAGTATTTGACACTGTCAATGGATTCTTTCATCTTAAAACGTTCTCATACTTTACAACCTCCAATTTCTGAACATCTTACCTTCCAGATTTCATTTTTATTCCTCAATTTCTTTCATGAGCTTCTCTGACCATCCCATAAAAATGATATCCCCTGTGTTTCCATCTTTAGACACTTTCTCATAATTTCTTTGCAAGGTGATCTTCTCTACTGTTACGTTTTCATTTACCATTTACGTGGAAATAACTTTTAACTTTATCTTTGTAACCTAGCCTTCTCTGTATACTCAGATTTTCAAACACCTATGTGGCTCAAACTGAACGTAATTAAAATTAAACTCATTATTTCTCAAATATTCCTACTACCCTGTCTCCTCCCTACTCTCCCACCCAAACTCTAATTTATTTTCCTTGCATCTCTTATCTCCCATATGCTGGGAGACAGTAAGTATAGTGTTTACATGCATAGACACTGGAGAGAAACTGTTGCTTGATGTTAGGCAAATTACTTAATACCTCTTAAATGTTGATTTTCTCTTCTATAACATGGAGCTAATAATAAATCTTGCTTCATAGGTTTTTAAATGATGTATCAGCAGCATCAGGGGACTTATTATAAATGCAAATTCTAGGGCCCTATTCCAGACCTACTGTATCAGCAACTCGGGTAGGGCCTTGCAATCTGTGTTTTGACAAACCCCCAGGTGATTCTGATGAACGCTAGAGTATGAATACCATTGATTGAAGGGAATGATCTATCCAGGCACTTAAGCCAGAAATCTGGAAAATCTTCTTTTCTTTCCCACATGTAGCCAAATTATATTGGTCATCAAGTCTCCCCAAACTCATCTAAATTTCTCATTGCATCTACTCTCCATTTCCATGTTCACTGTTGCCATAAATACTCAAATAGATGTTATGATTGCTTTCTGAAATCACTGCCACTGGCTTTGCCATCATCTCATTCCTTCATTACAAGGCCATGAGACTAGGGGTTTAAAGAAAAATCTAATTGTATATTTCCCTCTTTTACAATTTTTCCTACTCCTCTACCATTACTGGAAAGAGCCCAGACTCCTTAGCATAAAGTAAGCAGTCCTTCATGACTAGCTAGAGAATAAAATTACAGATATCTTCCTCCACTCCTGCCAAGTCCCCTCTCAGCTCTTCTTTCTCCTGTCCAGACTTTCCTTGTTACAGAGCTGGTGTCTGTGAGACTTGGTATAAAGTAGCAATTCCTGCAGGGTCCTGACTCTCATATAGACATGTTTTATTAGTGTGGAAGGAGTATAGGTTTTAAAATCTGGCACACCCAAATTCACCCCTCAGTTTTCCCTTTTAATCTTTGTGTGATTATTTAATCTTCCTGTGCTTCTGTTTCCTTATCTCTAAAATGGGAAAATCAATATAACCCACTTAATTGTGTAGTCATGAATCAGATAAGTGAATGAGTTTATTACATCTACCATAATATCTTCTCTAGAGCAAGTGATCAATACATGAAATTTCTCTTTTCTCTCCAATCCTCATCTTTCTAGGGTCTCATGGCTCATAGAGGCTGTGTAGGCACTGCCATCGATTTTGGTTTCTTCCTCTGATAATTGAGGTGTAGCATGTTGGATGATAAATATTTTGGACTTGGACACTGTTTGGCATTTGGTTCCCAGAATCCTATCCTCTTCCTTATGACACTTTCAATGCTCAGAAAATTATCTGTCATCCATTATGTGTAGTTTTGGTGAGAAGGTCATTCCAGCTTCTGGCATCCCACTAAGAAAGCCAAGGGGGCCAGGTCCTTTTTCTTTCCACCCTCTGATAGGGAGAGCCTGGATCCAGGGCAGGAGGATAGCGAAACTCAGCCACTCTGAAGCCTCTCCAAAGACTTTAACTCTTACAGGATATAGGGAAGAACTGGGCGCCCTTAGTCCTTCATCCCAGCAGAGTTATCCTGACTAGGATGTTTTCAACTCCAGGATGTTTGCTGTGTTTCCACCTTTTGGGGCGTGTAGAATTCCCTTGCCTAATGGATTTTCCAAGTAGGTCCCTCCAGGTTCCTGTCAATGCTGACTTCCCAGAGAGTCTTTCCATAAAACCATAGTTGGTTTCTGCTGATCACCTCCAAGAGGAATGATATGATATCCTTTTATTGATTTCTTCTTTTATCTTATTGAATTTAAAGCCAAAGCCCTAAACCCTTTGTGGTGAGAGAAAAGGTCATAATTTAAGAAGAGTTCATGTAAGCTCTTGTGAAAATGCCAGTGCTTTCAGCATTAGAATTGTACACACCATTTGTAGGCAGTACATGACCTCAATTCTCTTTCTAGCTCCTCTTGATTAAAAATTTTTTTTAAAAAAACAGATTTTCATTGCAAATGAAGAGGGAAGCATCATAACTATATTTATCACTAACAGTCCTCACTTGCCAGCGATTATCAATTAGTGAAAACAGATTTTAGGGATTAAAACAATAACATACAGTATTTATCTTCCAAACCATACTTCTCATTAAAATGTCTTTCCAATTGGCCTATAAAGGGCAATGTTGTCTTTTCTCTATGTGGAAAAAGAAGGCTTTCAATTTTGCACCATATTTGTGTCTCTCTTCATAATTACCCATGTGTAAAATGTTTCATTTCACGCTCATTTTTTTGTAGTATTCAACAACTGAAAAGAAAGATCATTTACACTCCTAATCTACAGATCTAATACTTGGTTATCAAATCTTGTTATTTTATCCCTATGATGGTTACTGGTATAGACAACTAACTACTTGTGACTTATTTTGTAAATGGCACTTTAGTATGGGCTTTAAAAAACAATTTCTTTTGTAATGTTGTATAGCTCTTAAATGAACTATATTCTCTGCAGTAAGAGTGTTCATTACCACTTAAAGAAACAAAGGAGATATAATCACTCTAATAACAAAACCACAATCGATTTTAATAATTCAAAGGAGTACATGTAATGCAACATTTTTATGCTTACGTTGTTCAAACTCATACTGTCCAATTCCATTCAGAGTCCTGGTCTCCAAAAGTGTCACAATAAATTTGTTCCTATTAATTTGTTCAATGAATATATGTTGTATTCCTATTGTGTACCAAGCTCTGGGTTAGGTCACAGGAATCAAGACAGTGGTTCCTGGGGTATGCCTTAGTCTAGAATAAGGGGGGACGATTTAACTCCTTGAAGACATTTTATGTGTTCCCTGCTGCAGACAACAGAGATGTGGAGATGCACTGTACCTGGTCCTCAGCCCTCCTGTTTCTAATACATGCCTGGGATAGGATCTCAGGTGTGCCTTCTCCCCTCTCCCTTCATGAGTGTATGAAACAAATTTTGCTGTTAACATTGTCCAGAAATTCAAAGTGACAGACCGGAGGTACTGCAATGTGGAACTCTTAACTTTTGTAAACTGGGAAGAATAGTGGAATGGCCAAGGTCTCTAGTTAACGACTTCTCCATCTTCTCTTATAGACTCCTCTGCTAGGCCATTCAGGAATAGGATAGGTATTAGACAACTAACATCTGGTCTGAATATCTATTAGGAACATACGCTTTCCTCTGCTATATTCTCATCCTAGAATAGATTAAGGGAAATCCAAACCAAATGGGGATTTGGGGAAATTTTCAAGGGTCACTTAATAAAGTAATTTTGGTTTTCCCTTTGGAAAGAACATAGCACACTGTGGAGACCACATAGGGACCTAAGAACAGGCTTCTGACAGAAATAACCTAAATAAATAATCATCGTAATCATCCTCATCTTCCTCACAATTTTCAAGAGGGAAATAGAAACTGTTCATTGTCACAGTTACAAATGGATATATCCTGTCAGGATTTTACTTGAAAGATGACATTTCTTGTCTGCTAAATGAAAACCAGTGACTTTGGCTCTAGCTTTGCTTTCCCCAATAGTCCTTGTTAATAATATTCATAGTTGCTTTGGGGACTGGCTTTGTTCCTCTCCTATACAAATTTCTTGATTTACAGTTATAAGATCTCCATGGCCAAATGACAAAGGTTTGTTTAAATAAAAGCAAGCACTAACTAATGTTCTTCACGACCAGGTATTGGGAGAGTAAAGTTCAGTTCATTATCTATTTTACAATTTGAAATTAAGATATTTGGCTTTGAGAATGTGTTTTCACATCAAAATTGTATCAATGAAAGAGATATTATCTGTGATTTTAAAACTGGTTATCTCTACTCTTTCAAGAAATTAGGTCCACACAGAATTAATAGTTAAAGCAGTGAAGATGAGTTATGATAGTAACTAGAAGTACAAAATTTAATGAGTTATGATAGTAACTAGAAGTACAAAATTCTTACCTAATCAGGGATAATTTAAAATTTAAAATGGATTAGAAACATGTTTTACTAAAATAATTATATATTAAGTCTAAATAGATAGGTATTAGGTAGGGGTGATGTCTAAAGACATGGTCTATAATTATTTTTTGAGTTCATACCTATGTATTGAGATTTTTGATATAGTGCAAACATCAGCACAGGGGCAGGTGAAAGAATAGTTGATTCCATCTTAAACCAAAGTTTACTGGTTAAAATTAGGTTGCCTATAGCAACCAAGATGCTACTTCTGACTTTGCATGATAGGGACAGAGTTAACTTTGAACCCATTTCTGTTTGAGAGGCTTACGTTTGTTTAATAAAAGCTTTTTCACTTTCCTCAATATGATCCAGGACCCTGCTAATGAGCAGCCAGTAAATCATTTCTTTAACCAGCTCTCCAACCACCTTTTACAATTTTAAGTTAAATGAAAGCTACTGGCAATATTTACTTGTTCTTTTATTCTCTCTTCTTCCTCAGACTTACTCCTTCTCCTGCCTTCCCGTTTCCATCAAATAAAACTATTCTTTCAGAAATGAATTTTTAGAAATTTGGGTTCAAGAGAAACTAGAAGAAAATCTACCTGGGAGTTTGTTGTTGTTAATGTCTAACATGTTACTTTTACAAAATGATAGTAGCATTGCCTTTACAAATAAAGGATGAATAACTTCCAATTGAGAAAATAAAGTATATTTAATCACTAGAGAAAAATCTCTAATTAAAGTACTTGGATAAATTATTTTTAAAACATCAAGTGGGGTCTTTATAAATATAGTAAGGACAGGAGAACAGGATAGTTCAATCATCTAGAACCACTGCTGCGATTGGAAGTCAGGGGCTTCAAGTCAGGATCTGATTGCTCTGACAACGTTTTCATACATGTAAAAATATCAAACATAAATATGTGTTTGATGTGGATAAAGATAATAAAGATGTTGCCATTAACAATGGAGACAAGGAGGCTACATTTTCAGTCATTTTTTCTGTTTGCTTGAATAGATAAATATGTAACATATGTCTACATCCTAGATAAATATATAAATATTTATGGGATTACGTTTTTCTTGTTAGATAACAAACAAATGCAGTGGCTCACTCAATCAATGTAATATTGCAAAGATTAAAAGTAATGTTTGAGTCTATCATGCAGAGGTATTTGACTTCTATGAGTCAAAGCCAAGAAGTTTTACAGTTAAAAGAAACCATTTTTGATTACTGGAAAAAATGGTTACTTTAAACAAAGAAGGTTGATATTTTCAAACCATGGTGACCACACATTATGGATTTTTAAATCAATTAAATTGACCATAACCAGATTTTAAAAATTGTAATATTATGGAACATATTGGAATTAAAATTATTAGAATAAATTACAGTCAGTACTGTTAAGTGGTGGTTTTCAAAACTTTAGTTTCAGGGTATATGTTATCTTCACATACATTTGAATCACAAAATAAAATATACATCTTACTATGAACCATAATAAAATGTTTAAATGCCACTGCACTGAGCCGTTGATGAACTTTGCCCTATCTCCCAAAACTAAAAGTGAAAGTGTTAGAAGGGACTTCAGACAGTGATCGTGGCTTAAAAATTTTCATTGAGTGAACAAAACTGTTCCAAGTAGTTTTATGAGAAAGTAAACAGAAAGAACAAGCAATGGGGAAAAGATTTCCTATTTAATAAATGGTGCTGAGATAACTGCCTAGCCATACGCAGATTGACCCCTTCCTTACACCATATAAAAAATCGACTCAAGATGGATTAAAGACTTAAGTGTAATACCCAAAACTATAGAAACCCTAGAAGAAAACCTAGGCAACACCATTCAGGACATAGGGATAGACAAAGATTTTGTGACAAAAACACCAAAAGCAATTGCAACAAAGGCAAAAGTCGACAAATGAAATCTAATTAAACTAAAGAGCTTCTTTCTGCACAGCAAAATAAATTATCATCAGAGTAAACAGACAACCTACAGAATGGGAGAAAATTTTTGCAATCCATCCATCTGACAAATGCCTAATATCCAGCATCCACAGGGAACTTTAAACAAATTTACAAGAAAAAAAAAAAAACCCCATTGAAAAGTGGGCAAAGGACATGAACAGATGCTTCTCAAAAGAAGACATGGATGCGGCCAACATACATATATAAAAAAAGCTCAACATCACTGATCACTAAAGAAATGCAAATCAAAGCCACAATGAGACACCATCTCACACCAGTCAGAATGGCTATTGTTAAAAAGTCAAAAAACATCAGATGCTGGCAAGGTTGTGGAGAAAAAGGAGCACTTTTACACTGTTGGTAGGAGTGTAAACCATTATAGAAGACAGTGTGGTGATTCCTTAAAGACTTAGAGGCAGAAATACCCTTTGATCCAGCAAACCCATTACTGGATGTATACCCAAAGGAATGTAATTCATTGTATTATAAAGATACATGCATGCATATATTCATTACAGCACTATTCACAACAGCAAAGACATGAAATCAACCTAAATACCCATCAATTATAGACTGGATTAAAAAAAATATGGTACATATACACCGTGGAATACTAGGCAGCCATAAAATTGAATGAGATCATGTCCTTTGCAGGGAGATGGATGAAGCTGAAAGCCATTATCCTCAGCAAACTAATGCAGGAACAGACAACTGAATACTGCATGTTCTCACTTATAAGTGGGAACTGAATGATGAGAACACATGGACACATGTGGGGGAACAACACACACTGGGGCCCATCAGTGGGTGGGGATGGGAGGAGGGAGAGCATCAGGAAGAATAGCTAATTGATGCTGGGCTAAATATCTAGGTGATGGAATGATCTGTGCAGAAAACCACCATGGCATACATTTACCTATGGAACAAACATGCACAACCTGCACATGTACCCCTAAACTTAAAATTAAAGTTGGAAATCAGAAAAGTAAATAGAAAGAACCAAGTGTTTCAGTCATATCTTTAATGGTACAATGAGTTTCATTTATCTAAATATGGAAAATAACACAGATATTCTTGCACATTTATATAATCTACTCTAAGCCAAAAGTTGAATCTGTTTCTATTTTCCAGCTAAAATCTAACAAGTCATAGTAGATAACACATTCTACATTTGGTAATTAACAGAGATAACCTTTTCATGATACTAAGAATATTAAAAACCTACATAACCTCTCACCTGCTGTGTGTACTGACTTTTATTTTTCTGTAATATATCAATGAGAGGCACAGTGTTTCAGAAAAAAAGAATAAGAAAAATGTCCACTGAATGTTTTGTTTCAAATTAAATACAAACGTCAAAATTATGGAAATATTTAGCTTTGTTGTCCTTTGTAAAAATTTGTTTTACATATATACATGGTGGGAGTGTAAATTAGTTCACATACATAAAACCTGCTTGATGTTAAACCAACTACATATTTGAGCCAGTGTCATGCATACAAAAAATTCAAAAATTCAAAAATTTTCCTTTACTGAGTGGATAAGGATTGTAGATACAAAGGGTTTTCCTGTAATCTTAAATTACATGTAATTTTAACCTCAATTAGGTTGATTAAATGGTCTAGTGCATAGCATGTGATCCTCAAAATTTTTGTTATACTCTTGTGATATGTGATAAATGACTCAAATTGAAATTATAGCACATGGTGCTTCTATATCTACTACACTGAGCACAGTCTTTCTTGTGCCATAGAGTTTTAATTGTTTAAATAAAGACTGTCCTAGAAATCTTACTACATGTAAAATATGAGTCAGATTTCACTTCGGGAAAACACTGGAAGTGAAATGGAAAACATTCAGGTTATTTTTATAACATAAAAAATAGTGTACTTTTGCTTAAAATGTGATGTCTGAATATAAATGTATAGCTTTTAGCTTTATTATTAGTTTTGAGCTAGTTACATCCTAAATTATGTTCCTGAAATTCATAAAAAGTGACATTTAGACTAATATATAATTGGTACAAATAGCAGAACTGGCTGACAACTAACCAGGGTTCTTCAAGAGCATGCGGTCACTACACGAAACAGTCATTCTTAACCTTGCCTTCGCAGGCTGTGACTAAAATAAATCTATTAAAAATACATATTGGTTTGGACTTTTAGGAAGGAACAGCATCTTGTAAACTCTGTCTAGGGTGTATCCCCAAAATGTTGAAATACCCACTTACAAAGAAGATAAAACCACATCCCTAATAGGTGAAATTCCCTGTGAGTTTAATGAAAATAAAATTTGGTGTAAATATAGAAAAAAAGGAAGACCATTAGAATTTTTAGAGAAATCTATGTACTCTATTGAGATTTAATCATGTATTCTCATATATCCATTCTCTTATTTTTATTAAGGGAGTCAGTGCTTTCCAAGGTTAACAGTATAGGCTGTTGAGTTACAATGATTGGGGTGCAACCTTAGCTTTTCCACTGTTGAACTGTGTCATCTGAGACACTTTTACCCTTTCTTATCCTTATTTTCCTCATCTGCACTATGAGGATAATATAAGATCTACCCCAAAGGGCTATTTTAGGAATTTGAGGAGATAATCTTTACAAAGTATTGTAAAGGTTTAGCATAGTGCCTGACTCATACCAAAATTGACACAGGCTAAATTACCATTATCTGAAATGCTCGGGACAAGAACTGTTTCATATTTTTTCAGATTTTGAGATATTTTCATATACATAATAATATATCTCAGGGATGGGACCCAAATCTAAACATGACATTCTATAATGTTTCATGTACACCTCTTACATGCAGGTGTAAGTAATTTTATATATTATTTAAAGTAATTTCATATATTATTTAAAATAATTTTTTACATGAAATGACTGTGTTTCTCACAGGAGGGCAGGTGTGGAAGTTTTCACTTCTGGCATCATGAGCACAATCCAAAAAGTTTTGGATTTTGAAGCAGTTTGGATTTTGAATTTTTGGATTAGGGATGCTCAACTTATATATGTTTTATGACTAAATAATGATAAGCATTGACTGTGGAAAATGAAGGTACGCATAAAGATGAAAATAAAAATGCACACACTCATAATTCAAATATTATGGAATAACAATACTGCATTTTCTTCTAGTATTTTATATAAATATGTTATATACCTGTGTATAGGTGAATTTTCATATTTAATTTTATATATATTGCAAAATGAATAGTATATATGATTTTATGAGTAGCTTTTTGGTATTGTCTTGTTTTGATACAGTGTTTAAAGGGGATTCTTTATGCTAGCAGGCAATCAAGAATGCTTTTCAGTTTAGACTTAAAAAATTGGCCAGTTCCGTCTGTCATGTGTGTGTGTTAATGGGTCCTTATTGTTGGACAGGAGCCTGAAGCACAAGGAATATGTCTATTAACTCCACGAAAGATAAAAACGTATTTTGAATTTACCTCAATCAGATAAAAATGATAATGTCTTATATGATTATACAATAGTGCATATGTGCATGTGTGTGTGCATGCACATGAAGACACACACACACACACACACAGAGTTCCTGACCTCATCTCATGATACATGAATACTGATTTCTAGTTTTGGCCTGGAGATCAACAGAGTTGCCAATATCACTCTTCTACCACTAGTTTGTATTTGCTGTATTCTGCATTTTTAAACTTAATTTAATCCAATGACTTTCTTTCACTTTAATCCACTTTATAGGTGTTTAATCTTTCTATAGACCACTCTCAAGCACCACTTCACCCAAGTGATCTTTCCACTCCCCCTTTCTCTTTCTCTTTTTCTATTCTCCTTGACGATATCTACTCTTCTGCCACCATTGGAGTATCTTCTTCATTTTTATATACTTATATAAGACAATGTTCCTACAAAAACCAGATCAACTCCTGGATCTGTGAAATCTCTCTCTCTCTCTCTCACCCTTAATGATAGTCTTCTTCATTAAACTCTGATATAAACTACCATATACACAACTCACCCTGGGTGACAGAGCCAGACCCTGTCTTGTGACAGAGTGAGACCCTGTCTCAACAAGAAGAAGAAGGAGGGGGATGAGGAGGAGGGGGAGGAGGAGGGAAGAGAAAAGGGAAGAGAAGAAGAAAAACAAGAAGAAGAACAAGAAGAAGAAGGAGGAGGAGGAGGATAAGGAGGAGAAGGAGGAGAAAAAGAAGAAGAGGAAGAAGAAGAACTCACAAATTTATTATTTCCAAGTTAAAGGCAAAATTACAACCTAATTTCTTCTATCTCTTTTATAATGTTTGTATTAGTCTGTTTTCATGCTGCTGATAAAGACATACCTGAGACTGGGCAATTTACAAAATAAAAGGTTTAATTGGACTTACAGTTCCACATGGCTGGGAACACCTCACAATCATGGTGGAAGGTAGGGAGGAGCAAGTCACATCTTACATGAATGGCAGCAGGCAAAGAGAGAACTTGTGCAGGCAAACTCCGGTTTTTAAAACCATCGGATTTCCTGAGACTCATTCACTGTCACAAGAACAGTGCAGGAAAGACCCAACCCCATAATTCAATCACCTCCCACTGAGTTCTTCCCACAACACATGGGAATTGGAGGAGTTACAATTCAAGATGAGATTTGGGTGGGGTGAGGACACAGCCAAACCATATAAATGTTCTTCACACATATGGAAGAACATGGATTCATGAAAGGGATGAAATAATAGAATCATTATATCTCCTATGAATCTACCAGATTTAGTTTTTGTTTACTTGTAAGTTACAGGATGCCAAAGGGCCAGAGCATTTGAAAAAGAGATTCTAATACTAGCAGTTAGTATTGCTATTACTTTTTTTTCTTACATTTCCTGTCTCCCATACTTCCTTTTACACTACAATAATAGGAACACAGTCTCCTTCATGTTAGATGTTTAAAATGTTTATAATAAGATTTTATTCAGCATTCTTATTTTATCTTTGTTTTTAATTTTTGTAGGCCCATAGTAGGCATATGTATTTATAGGGTAGGTGAGAGATGTTTTGATATAGGCTTGCAATATGAAATAAGCACATCATGGAGAATGGGGTATCCATCCCCTCAAGCATTTACCCTTTTGAGTTACAAACAATCCAATTACACTCTTCATTTTTAAATGTACAATTAAGTTATTATTGACTGTAGTCACCCTATTGTGCTATCAAATAGTAGGTCTTATTCATTCTTTATTCATTTTGTTTTGTTTTATACCTATTAACCATCCTCACCTGCCCCTGAGCCCCCAGTTTATAATGATATTGATATAATAGTGCATGGCCTAATTTGACATGAACATTTTGATACAGTTTTAAGAACTAATATTAAATACTCCAGATATTTAATGGAAAAATGAGTATGGCTGCAATGTGTGCACATATCAGTGTTCCAGTGATAATGACCCTGATAAAACATTTCAAGCTAGGTATAAAATTGCATTTATATGCTTACAACAGTTTCTTAACTGGGGGCAATTTTGCACCTATGAGAGTTTTTAGCAGTATCTCCAGATATTTTTGGCTGTCACAACTAGGGAATTGCT
This sequence comes from Papio anubis, assembly GCF_008728515.1. Lineage (NCBI taxonomy): Eukaryota > Metazoa > Chordata > Mammalia > Primates > Cercopithecidae > Papio > Papio anubis. The sequence goes on from NC_044985.1 coordinate 82,208,154, forward strand.
ACTGGCATCTAGTGGGGAGGAACAAGGGATGGTGCTGAACATTCTAGATGCACAGGACAACGCCCACAGCAAAGAATTATCTGGCCCAGATGTGAACGGTGCTGAGATTGAGACACACTGGCTTAGCATTTCTAATGGAAGTGTAATTTTTTTGGTGCGTTCTTCATAATTGGAGAATAGTCATCTCTAATTTTGGGAATAGAGCTTACTCATTGTCCTTTGGGGTGAGACACTGGAATAAAAACTGCTGCAGGAACTAGATAAATATCATATTTCTATAGTTTACAAAACACTTTCACCAACCTGTTGGATACACGATAGGAGAGCTGCCACTCTCTCCATAAATATTCATCACTATGGAAAAACTTCCCACATCCATGCGCTCCTATAACCTTAAATGGCAAACACATACTTCATGAGGATGTGAAGAAAAAAGCAAATAAAGCTCTCTATTGGCATCCTATTGAATGTTTGAAAATTCTAGACCAGGGTTCTTCAGTTCAGGCTGTTCATTAGGATTGCGTGAACAAACTTTAAAAATTCGGATGCTCAGGCCCTTGTACCCCAAAACACTTAACTGAGAAATTGGGATGATGGGCTCCAGGCATCACCATTTTGTAAAAGCTCCCAGATAATTCTCAGGTATGATAAAGACTGGGAACCATTGTTCTAGCCTTTATCAATAATGTTGCACCTAGGGGAAAAAAAGATAGACTGACCTAGAACATTTACATATAGTGCCAAAGAAGTTATACAAATCATTTAATGAGTTAAATGCTGCAAAATTCAAGACAGAGATTCTAGATGTCATTTGTTAATATAAAGGTGAGCACTGAGTGACTCTAAGGATTATGTAAACAGTTGTTTAAAAGTTGGCAAATAGCTAGGAGGGGGTCGCTAGTTACTCTAATTCCTGCTGATCTTCATATATTAAAAGAAATGAAAGCAGAATAGTTTTTTACTGTATTTCAAGGGCAAAACAAGGTTTTGATGAGAATGGAATTATAAGACACATAATGCGACAAGAAGTAAAATTTGAATTCATCCCTAAAAATTTCTGCAAGAAGGGGAAATGGTGTAAACAAGCCATCTGTGTTGTGATGTGAAACACATTCCCTTGTGGTGGTCCTTGTGGGGTGCCTTTATTATCGTCAGAAAAAAAAAAAAAAAGGAGAGGAACTTGCTGCAGGACCAAAGGCAGCAGGAATTCTGATCAACTTGTTTTCTAAATATGCACAAAATCATTCCTGCAAGGATATGAGACAGTCAAAAGTCAGGAAATGGGTGAATTAGTATAAATCTAAAAATTAAATAAAATACATTATTGGCAAAGCACAGCTTTGATGCTGCTCTACATAAACACAAAAATGAACCGTTAAATTTAGAAGTGAACAGATTCAAATGCAGTTTGTCCTTTTTCTATCTATAGTATGAATCCTTCTGATCATGTACTGTACATTTGATGGAAGCATGTGGCTGTGGCAAATGTCCCCCAGGAACAGATCCAAATCAGAAGTTCAATTTGCTTCAAGATCTTTAAAATGTTCCAGGGGTGCAAAGTGGGTTGAGTTCACTCAAATTCTTATACTATCTTTTAAAACAGTGGAATACACAACAGGGAATAGTGGAGACATGAAACTTGAAAAAGCACAAGTTTGTTTTAAAGAAAACAAACATTTTATCTTAATTTTCCATGAGAGACAAATTAATATAATTTTTAAAAATATCATTATCTGCCCTATTTTCTAGACTTGTAATAATTCCTTTTTCAATTATTAATATTTTTTACTTTTTTAATGTCTGAGGTATATACTGTCCTTGGGTTTTAAGGCATGAACCCCAGCTCCAATTCCTATTAGCCATGGGATTCAGGAACCTGAGTAACCTCCTGGATCCTCAATTTTGTCTTCAGTAGAGTATAGATAATAATATCTCCCTTAGTAGTTAGTTATGAGGATTAATTTTTAGGATGGTGAAATTGTGGCATACCCATAAAAGAGAATACTACTCAGCAATAAAAAGGATATATTCGAAACATGAATAAACCTGAAAAGTATTACGCTAAATGAAGGGAGCCAGGCTCAAAAGGCTGTATATGACATGATTCCATTTATATTTCACTTTGTAAATGGCAAAGCTGTAGGGACAGAAAAGATCAGTGGATGTCAGGGGTGTGGGGTTTAAATGGGAACTTACTGCAAAGAAAAAGGAGAGAACTTTTTGGGATGATAAAAATATTCTGTATCTTGACTATAGTGGTGTTTACGTGACTATATTTCTGTTGATTCATAGAATAGTATAACTGTTTCATGAATGGGTGAGTTTTGATTTGTAAATTATATATCAATAAACTTACAATCCCACTCCAAAGAGTAATGCATGAAACGTTTAAAAACAAAAATAAATATTTAAAAAAAAAATGGCACATGGAAGTGCCTAGCATGTTACCTATAAACATCCTTTTGTCATCTCTTCTCCTTCGTTTCACAGCCAAATATTTTTAATACATTCTACCTTTGAATGCAATTTTTTATCATCTGTTTTCTCCTTTACTGCCCATAAACTGGTTTCTGGCCTTTCACAAAACCCCAGTGACCCTTTATTGTCTTTTAAAAAAATTATTATTATTGCTTTTTTTTTTGTTGTTGTTGTTGTTGTTTTGAGACGGAGTCTGGCTCTATTGCCCAGGCTGGAGTGCAGTGGCACAATCTTGGCTTACTGCAAGCTCTGCGTCCCGGGTTCACGCCGTTCTTCTACCTCAGCCTCCTGAGTAGCTGGGACTACAGGCGCCCGCCACCACACCCAGTTAATTTTTTGTAGTTTTAGTAGAGACGAGGTTTCACCATATTAGCCAGGATGGTCTCAATCTCCTGACCTCGTGATCCGCCCGCCTCGGCCTCCCAAAGTGCTGGGATTACAGGCGTGAGCCACCGCGCCTGGCCAAAAATTATTATTATACTTTAAGTTCTGGGACACATGTGCAGAACATGAAGGTTTGTTATATAGGTATGCACGTGCCATGGTGGTTTGCTGCACCCGTCAACCCGTCATCTACATTAGGTATTTCTCCTAATGCTATCCCTCCCCTACCCCGACCCCCCACCCCCTGACAGGTGCCGGTGTGTGATGCTCCCCTCCCTGTCTCCGTGTGATCTCATTGTTCAACTCCCACTTATGAGTGAGAACATGCAGTTTGGTTTTCTGTTCCTGTGTTAGTTTGCTGAGAATGATGGTTTCCAGTTTCATCTATGTTCCTGCAAAGGACATGAACTCATCCTTTTCATGGCTCCATAGCGTTCTATGGTGTATATGTGCCACATTTTCTCAAATACAGTATGTTCTTCAATCTCTCTGATGATTCAAATTTTGTCAAAGTGCCTCTTTCTTGATACCTTTTGCTTTCTGGACTTTGAGGACCCAGGGACTCTTCACGGGCTCCTTTTCCTTTTCTGCCCATAAATATAGTAATTCCTCAAAGTTGTATATCCAGTTTATTTCTTTCTCATTGTTTCTATTCATATGGGCCCTCCTACAATTTCAACCATGAATGACTTTCAAAGATTGGACTTTATCTCCCCAAAGACCAAAATCAGATTCATACTTTCATTTGCCTGTTAGGTAGCTCTGGTTCCAAAAATAATAGGTTCTTTCCCAAATAAAAATGTCCTAGAATTATTTGTTAATGCAGTACATTCTTAATGAATTCATGTGCCACAATGATCATTTGTTTGTCATGATATACTGGTACTGTGAGTGTGTTTAAATATCTTGTTTCTAGAGTTTCCGTTCTGTTCCAACGATATGTCATCTTCTGAGCAAATAGTTCAGTGTTCTTCACTATGGTGATATTTTAATGTATTTTTATTTCTGATCATTCAAGTTTCGATAATTACTTGTTCTTCATATCTTCTTCTGACTAATTTTGCCAGTGTTTCCTCATAGATAAAAATTAGAGTTTTGTGAGATTTATCTTGAAGGGATTATGATTGCTACTTTTATAAATTAACTTTTATAAATCAATTTTAGAGCAGTTAACATCTTGGTAATGTTGCCTTTCTTTCTGATGAACTGTTTTGTGTCTACATTTATTTAAGTTTTATTTTAGATTTTTTAGTAAAGTTGTGTACTTTTCTTCTTGTAAGTCCTGTTCATTTTTTGGCTAAATATCCTAATATTTTATGTTTTGCTGCTATTATAAACAGAATAGCTACCCACTATATATTGACCTAACTATAGCTGCTATGTAAGAAAAATTTCCTTATTTCAGTAATATTTTAACTGATTCTGTTAGTTTTTTCTAATTATACAAACACGTATTTTTAAAAGACCAATAATTTTCTCTATTTCCAATAAATTAGCCTTATTTCTTTTTTCTAGTCTTTTCGATTTGATCAGAACTTCCAAAACAATGTTAAATAACAGTGGTGCTAGAACTGACTTTTTCTTAGCCAGAGTTTTTAATGCTAGTGCCTCTAGTAGTTACACATCAACCCATTATATGTTTGAGATGTTTTAAAAATCTTAAGGAACTATCTAGTGAATTCTAGTTTACCTGATTTTTTTCTAATGAGGTATTTTTTTTTCCCTTTATACCGAGAACTTTGGAGATACATATCCCTCTTTTTTTCCACCTTTCGCATGGTGAAAAAAATATTTACACGTGTATAAGGGAGGAAGTAGAAAAAACTCATCAAAATATTATTTATTGTTGAAGTGCCTAGAGCTCATAATATTAAAATAAGGGGGCAAAATTCATCAGAGTACAAAAATGTTCACAAGCAAACTGAACACTTTTAAACTTAGTCTCTTCCTCATAAAGATATCACATTATACTATTAAATTCTTTGTTGATTTCAGATGATAAGCATCAGATAATGCAAATCAATTGTAAACTGAATTGGCAAATGTAAATATGCATGATTTCATAAAATTTAAAAAGTGTTGAAAATTGCTAGGATCATACTAAAATCCATCGATATAAGAATATAGAGTTTTGTGAGATTTATAAGAAGATCTGAGAGATTTAAAACAATTAGTATTTGAAGAAGAAAACATCAAAAAGTTTGTTGACATTAAATGCATTTAATGCTTTGACTTCAGTGGACTTTAAGAATGCTTTGACTTTCAGTGGTTCAAAAGGCCCTTGGAAAATGAGTTGAGACCTCTAGAACTTTTGCCAGAAGGATCTTTTTATGATAATTTATGAAAATATAATCTTATAATTTTATTAGAGAACTATTATTTAAAAGATTTATTTTTGATTCATCTTTATTTTATTATAGAAATTGGTTCATAGTTTCAATTCCAAGTTACAGATTGTTAGATGAAAACAAATACAATTCACAAATTCATTTTTATTTTAGAGTTGATTGTCAATAAAATGTTTTTTGTTTCTAAAAACTACTAACTATGAGAGTATGGTTCCAGTTTTAAGTGAATTTACTTCTAAAGATCAGTTCCTATTGTGCTGAGACAATAAAGACCTCCTGGACACTAATAAATTTTCTAATATTGAGCAATTCATGTATCACTGGAATGAAGCCTCCTTGTTCTTGGTATATTATTCTCTTAACATTCCTTAGGATACTAGTGGTTAGAATTTTTTAAAAAATTATTTTAGTTGTTATGATATGCATTACTCTTGGATTGAAAAAAGCATAATTATTTTAAGATCTACTAGTATTTTATATAAAATATATTTTATTTACTTATAAATGAAATTGGCCTGTAGTTTATATTTATGTGGTATCTTTGGCGGGTTTTGGTATCAACATTGTACTGTCTTTGTCAATTGAGAAACTGTAAACATTAGGAATATTTAAACAGTACAAATATTATTTGTATAAAAATTTGAAATAATATCTTCATAAAAATCCCTAGAATTATGACTTGATATTTAATAGTAATTCTTTGATACCTATAATTTTTCATGATTATTACATTTTTTTAAATGCCTGCTTTCCTCAAGTTAATTTTGAAAATTCCTATTTTATTAAAATTTTGTTTCATGGATATATATATAGTATTCTATTGAGTTTCCAAAAATACATATGAGTAGTAAACTCTCTTGTCTCTAATTTTGTGTAATTGCACTTTCTAAAATTTTGTATTGCTACACGTACCAATATTTTATTTATTTGTGCTCATATAAGCTATTGAATATACTAGACATACAGTTTATGTATTTCCTACTTTATGCAACAACTTTACATAGACTTTCTTTCAAAAATGCTTTTTAGTACTCCTATTTAGACTTGTGTTAGATTCACAATTATTTTGGTTTATTTCTCTGCTTAATTGACTTTAGTGTTCACAAAATCCTCTAAGAATACTATATTATTATTAAACTTTTAATTTTCCTTTACTTCTCCGTCTGTTGAAATGAATCTTAAATTTTTGCTTCAATTAGAAGATATGAGTGTTAAACTTCTTAAGACTTTATGTTATCTTAGATTATCTTTATTTTGCTTTTACAGATTAAATACAGATTTATAATATGGATTAAATCTAAATGTATAATATAATTCCCTTTGGTCACTTTTTTCCCCCACAAAACTGTTTTCTTTCATTTAGTATTACAGAGGATTCTGAAAATAACTTGATTTCATTTCCCTAGTAGGCAAACACTTTTTGTTTTGTTTTGTTTTTGTCTTCTTCCTGGATTCTTGTATCTCTTTTTGAATTCAGTTTTTATAACAACAACACTACCACAACACTAACATGATCTATCTTGCAGTGCAGGGATGAGGTATCTACTTACTTAAACTTATCTTGTTTGAAAGTGAAGTCTATCATTCAAAAAGAATGTACAGGCAAGGACACTTTTTTCCTGTTAAAACACATATTCTTGCTTCAATTTGTTCTTTACTCTGTACATTGGCTTATATCAATCATCATTTGTATTGTACCTTTTTATCACTTCGTCCTTTCCTTTATATTCCCTCTGGTTCTATAACACGGCTACTGAGATCTCTGGCTGGGAGGAGAGAGAGTACTCTCTTCACTCTGTAGTCTAGAACTGCTACAAATTCCCTAGGCTCCAAATGCAACTGCCTAACAATTCTTGTTTTCTGACCAGCTTTGTCCTTTATTTCCCTTGATGTACTTTCCCAGGGAGGAACTTTCCTCCTAGGTCCCACAGGCAATACCAACCATCCAATCAAATTTCTGACTCAAATAGGACAACCTGACTTACATTTGTCTTCATCCTTGCTTCTTCCCCTCTTTACAGTAGAGTTCTCCATCCCCCTGGATGCAAACGCTCCTTTGATCTCTTCTCACTTGACAGACTCTTCCTTCCTGATATCGAGCAGCACAGCACCTTCATTTATTGTCTCTGTGTTGGAGATAATGAATCCAAAGTCTTAAGGAGTCTCTCCAAAGATGCAGACTCACATCTCCAGATACCTATTAGACAATTTCACTCAAACATTTCACAGAAAATTCATATTTTCATGTCATAATTTTAACTCATCATGCCCTCACTTCTCATCTGGTTTATATTTGTTTCCTCCCAGAGTAGATGGCATCGCCCTACTAAGTCACCCTAGCCAGGAAAACCCAAGTTGTCCTTGATTCATACATCTTCCTCATCCTGTATTTTATACAATTATCAAATAGTTTTGCTTGTATCTCTTAATGGTGAATAAATTTCATCCACCTTCTCCATATCTGTACTTTCTTTAGGCATCAATTCAGGCCATTGTCTTTCCTGATTATGACAATTCCTTTTTACGTGGTCACTTTGTATCTATCTTACCTACTTCTAAATAATTATCCACACTGCAGCAGAATGGTGCCTCTAATGTCCCCAAATCATTAGAATTATATTAAATAAACTCCCCTATACAAGCACCTGTGGCTATATATTGCTCGCAAGATAAAGTGTTCACTCCTGATGAGTCTCACAGGCTCCTGGCCCCTGTTTCCTTCACTACCCTACCTCTTGCCATTCCAGTCACTTCCTCCCACCAGTGTCACTGGCCCATTCACTCTGTATATCCTGTGGTGCAGCCAGATTGAACTGCTGGAGCCTCATGCTTCCCTACCTCCAATCACTGTCTTCTTAGACATTTATCCTCTTTTGCCATTTACCAAACCCCAAGTTTCCACGAGATGCCACTTTATCCAACACCTCATCTCTGACCAAACCATCAATCCTCACCAAACTGAATTAAGTGGTCCTTCTGCATTTCTGTAACACTCTGTAACTCCCTTTTTGTAAAATGTACTACAGGATATTACAACTTCCTGTTTATTTGGCCATATTTCTACCCAGACTGAATCTTTACAAAGGCAGAAGTTAGGTATGTCTTATTTTTAAAAATTATAGACCCCAGAGACGATCGGTGCCTGGACATGTCAAGCACATAATAAGTATTTGTTGAATTGGTTAAGTGACTCTACACTGTTTTACTATTTTCCAAACAACCACTTATTCCCCAAGTCTTCAGAATGTTGTTTTCTTTCTCCTGTTCTGCAGTATATTTTTCATACAATGCATTGTTTTCTGTTTATGAATCTACAAATGAGGTGGGTCATAGGCAGATGCATGTTAATACAGAACATGTAGCTGTCTCTTGCCCTTGCTAGGATAACCAGCTCTGTATCTGAAGAGAAGGCTGCTATAAACTGATCCTAGCACAACTCTAGACATCTGTTTGGGATTCTTGTATGATTCTGATTAATTGAGGTGGGATCCTCTTTTACTCTCCCTACCCTGTTATCTGAGATCTTGAGCCAGTGATTACAGAACCTTACTTGTGGTGACTACAACTCCCATTGGACAGCCTGCCACTGTTCTCTGCCCACTCTTACCTTTTGTGGCCTTGTTTCCTGGTGGTTCTTATCCCTTGAAGGGTATAGAAAAAAATGGGAGAGTTGAAAGGAAGACACATGTGGGCTTGACTTTTGCATGTTTGGCAGAAACATGTCTGTAGAATGTTTGAAAATTTAGTAAGAACATAGGCCTCTGAATCAAAAAGGCAGAGACTATATTGGTGATGGTGTTTGTTGGGGATGATCAGATCTCTGCCTCTTTCTTCAGGTATATTTCGTTTCTAAAGCAAAGCTAAATATGTTACAAAAATAAATATAGACAATTTATTCCCCCTCAATCAAACTGCTTTAGAGTTGTATTTTGCTGAAACTCATGCTTGATTCTGACATTCAGTTTCCTGCCAGCGTTCATTTTCAGTACTATGGGAATTTTATCTTTTCACTCTGGTCTTTATTATTTAATTTTGAAATTGGTGGCTTCTAGAGAGAATTATTTTTTTTTTAAGCTGAAAGACTGCTTTTTATTTCTGTATGTCAAAACAGCATATTTCCTTAGAATATTGGAAGGTAAAAACTGTAGTTAATCACCTACATTTGTTAATATAGAGAGCATGAATAATTTTGCTATGCCAAGTCACTGCAAGTCCAGTGAATTTTCAATACTCAAGGCAGTGTTTCTCTGCTTTCGTACTCCAGCCTCCAAAATCAGGTCTTGACTCGGCATTCCTTGCCTAACTGAGCTGAGCACCGTTCCAAAGTTATACTTCTCAGCAGCACACTGTTTTTCCCTTTGGTATCAGATTAAGAGCAAAAATAGTAGTAGTAGTAATTGATTCGACTTCTAAGAATGAGACAGCTACTGGATAACTTAGATATTATTTTCTTATGGAAATAGACACTTATGAGTTGGTTTTGTTTTTCTTGCTTGCTATGTTTGTCTCCAAACCACCATCCATCGATTTACTGACTGTTTTAAACACGTAAGATATCTCGCACAAGAATTATTCTGACGAAGAAACTTGTTTTCCAATATGAAATTAAGGCAATTAATCAATGTCCATGAGATTTACTGCATTTATGTACCCTATCTTCCAAGACAGGCAACCTTACAGGTTAGTAAAATGGCCATTCAAGACCGCATTAAGGTGTCAGATGAACTCCTACTCTGCCAAGTTAAAACACTAGCCTGCAAGATTTTGTGTATCCTCTGAACCCAGATATAATCAGAACTCATAGAAGTTGCTGTTTCTCCCTAGACTCCAAAGGAAACCCCAAACACTAACTCCACCAAGTTAAAACACTAGTCAGCAAGATTCTGTGTATTCTCGGAACTAATGTATAATCAGAATGCATGGAAGTTGCTGTTTTTCCCCAAACTCCAAAGGAATGGCAGTGGGGTGGCACCTCTCATAATTAAAACTAGTTACCCATTGGGAAAATGTTTGCTTCTTCACTCTGTAATTCTGAACTCTGCTGTTTAGAGATTTCATTATCTAAAGTAATAATGCTTCCAATAGGAGGCATAAAAAATGATTCCATTGAATTGGAAATGAATTAGCCTTTTTGGAATCCTCATGTCAGAAAAAATATGGAAGAGACATACACTAAAAACAAACAAACAAACAACAACAAAACAGGTAATCTCATATGATGCTTCTTTGGTTCAATGGTTAAATTTAATAGAACTCTGTATAAATAGGAACATTAAGATACAGATTTCTCAAGAATAAAGCTTTGCGTTATTCCATTGAATAAAGAACCCCAACTGAGAGGCAAGTTGAATGTAAAAGAAACATGGAATAGTTAATAGCAGAAACTCATAAATACTGTAGATATTGTAGTGACCACCTGTTGAATCAAATACTATAACTTTTATCTTCTTTTTCCACCTTGCTGTGTTATTTATGTATTTTAACTATTTTTTTATTTCTCTATATCCAATTATTAATGTTTTAAGGGAATAAGCAATAAAGAATTATACAATTTAATACCATGAGTACCAGAATAAAGCCAGATCTCTATATCTGTGGGTCCTGCATCAGCAGATTCAGCCAACAGTGGATAAAAATATCTGGTTAAAAAGCAATACAAAAGAACAATAAACAATTAAAAACATGCAGATTTTAAAAATGCAGTATAAACAGCTATTTGCATAGCATTTACATTGTATTAGATATTGTAAGTAACATAGAGATTATTTAAAGTATAGGGGAGGATGTGTGTAGATTATATGCAAACACTATGCTACTTCATATGAGACATGTACCTGTAGATTTTGTTATCTGAGGGAGTCCTGGAATCAATGCTTAATGGATACCAAGGGATGCATGTATATACTAAGGATTGAATGGACATTATCCTAAAGTTCCATGCTTCAGCGAGAGAAACTATCTGATGGAATTTTGGTTAGTCTCCCCCAAACAATAAGCGACTGTTTTAAATTATATGAAAGAGCAGTTGCATTATATTTTTTGAACTGTAGACATGGAAAGAAGGGTGCATATAAATATAAGGGAGCCACAGAGGTGGGGCTTAGTGAAATGTGTGCAACTTTGGCAATTAAGAAATTAAATACATTTCCTTTTTGAGAAAATTCCAGAATCAGTGAGAGAAAGAGATCCACATCCCATCATGAAAACGGAAGCAAAGCATTTGTCCTCCTTGCTTTTAACGAGGTAGGGCATAGATATTTGATTTAAACTTGCCCAGTCAGTACTTTGAAACTTTAAGAACGAGAAAAATCCAAAACGAACAAACAGTGGCAACGAAGTGAAGGGACCCGTAGCACAGCAGATATCTACTTCCCGCACCGGTGGTCACTAGCGGGTGGTACAGTAGTTGTATTTCCTGTTGCATCACCTTAACTAGGAAGTTTCTATGGCTATTCTTGCTGTCTACCTCTCTTGGTTCTCTAGGTTTTTGGATTTTGTTTGTTTGTTTGTTGTGTTTCTGTTTTTGTTTTAGTCTGGTTCTTCAATGTTCTTGTTGATTCAGAAAGCTACCTGACATCTTTCCAATTAATTCTTTATTCTGCATAAATATGGCAGAGCTGATGATCTCTATTGTTTGCGGCAGAAAACGCAAATTGGTACAAGTTCTCAGCACAGTCCCTGGAGAGGAATAGAAAAGGGCTCCAGCTCCAGCAAGCTGGCTGACAGCAGCCAGCTGGAACAGGGGATCTATGTTTGTGGCCACAGTGCCTGACATAAAAATGCCTGTTACTTGAAGAAAAAACCCTCCGGTGTTCCTCCATTTTTTATTTTTATTTTTTTACATTATTGAAGAGGGAACGTTTTAATTCTCTCCACTGTGAACTCTTTCTAAAGGTTTTGCTTTCTTTAATTCTTTGTAAAAATTAACACTGGTGGGAGGCTGAGGAAGGTGGATCACAAGGTCAGGAGTTCAAGACCAGCCTGGTCAACATGGTGAAACCCCATCTCTACTAAAAATACAAAAGTTAGCCAGGCATGGTGGTGCACACCTGTAAAACCAGCTACTCGGGAGGCTGAGGCAGGAGAATCACTTGAACCTGAGAGGCAGAAGTTGCAGTGAGCCAAGATTGCGCCATTGCACTCTAGCCTGGGCAATAGAGTGAGAGCCCATCTCAAAAAAGAAAAAAAAAAATTAACACTCGTTTCACCTGGTGAAGAACTTTTGCGTATAAGCCTTAATTGCAAAATAAGATCCACTTTTATGAAAGGACTTCTGAGATAGTTATAACCTTGATTTCCAAAAAAAGGAGACTTGGCTCATTGTTTCTGTAAAAACATAAACTGGTAAATCACCACACAATCAGGTAACTCATCTCCCATATCTGTAGACACTGAACAAAGCAGGTGGTGTAGTATTTCAGAAATTGTTTGAATTTTTGACTAAAGAAAATCATAACCTGTCTATCTTGAAAATATACAGCAAACTTCCAAAAGAAGGAAATAATTAGAGGAATTTCCTGTTCATATCTTTATTTTCTCTAGAGATAGAAATTTGTGAAAATCTGCAAGCTGAATTTCTATAGTTAATACAAAAAGCTCCTCATGCAATTTTAATAGTTATAATTAGCTACTTAGAAAACTTTCTTTCATCTCCCAACTCATTAGAGGGACAGACTTCAAAATGACAACTAAATATTTTTTTAATCTCTTAGCCTAAAATGTTCAGTTCAACATTTTTCCTAATTGCTAGTGAAATTTCATTTTGTTCATTTTACAAAAATCCATCATATAATCACGTTCTTATATTTGAAGGAATGTTATAACATGATATTTTGTAAATATAAATAGTCCTGAATATTTTATAATTTTATCCTCCTCTTAATTATTTATAACGCAATATGCAGAATAAGATATGTATGAATGAAGTTTGACTAAATATTCACAGTTTGGGAATATCCGGGTTCAAAAAAGTTTAAGCACAAAAATATCCTTCATTACAATAAAGAACTACAATGCTCAGAGGCCCCCACGTAAGCCTGCACTGTGGGGAATAAGCCTGGAGGGCTTATTCATACATAATATTAATACATATTTAACTGTCAGGACAAACCAGGTTAGGGAACAAGCACAATAGGAGTTTGGTGGCAAGGAAACGTGTTGTCTTAACATTTTTAAAAGTGAATAATCTTAGACATGTCCAAATAAGTGATTTAAGCCTCAGGAACACACAACACACAACATTCAGCACAGTAACAGATCCCAGGACTAAGAACTGAAGCAGAAGTTGTACACTTTGGACCCACCAGCTGAGTTTGGCTTGGAGGTACATTGTGCAAGAACTGCTCAGGGATTAACAATAAGTGGTAAATGGTTGCTAGCATAACTTGTGTTATGTGTTGAATTATGTTTCCCAAAAATGCATACGTTGAAATCCTACCCTCTGGTGCCTTAGAATGTGACCTTACGTGGAAAAGAGGTCCATATAGATAATGATTTCATATTGGAGCAAGGCAAGCCTCTAATCTAATGTGATTGGGATCCTTATAAAAAGGGGAAATTTAGATACAGACACTCCTATGGGAGAACAACATATAAAGATGAAGGCAGAGATGAGGGTGATGCTTCTACAAGCCAGGGAAGTCAAAGTTTGCCAGCAAACCACCAGAAGCTACAGGAGTGGCATGACAGATTCTCCCTCACAGCCCTTAGATTGAACACACTCTGTTGCCACTTTGATCTTGGGTTTATAGCTTCCAAGATTGTGTGAAAATTCTGTTGTTGAAATCACTCAGTTAAGTCACTAAGCCATGCAGCCCTAGGAAACTAATGCAACTTGTGTATAAAAATTTGGGATCTTCAGCTTCTCTGAAAAGTAGCCAACTTTGGTACCATCCAGCTGATTAACTGGAACAGGGCATCAGCTGCCACCTTTCCACAGGAAGTTCTTCAGCTTAACAAAGCCCTAGCCAGGTCATTTCAATCATTTAAGTTGTCTGCTGGATTTTAACCATTTAAAAGTTGCCAGGTATCACCTCAAAGGAAAATGGATCAGGAAGTTTGGAAGTACCTCAGTAAATACATTGTGATAATATAATCTTTGTGATTTATAGAGGTAAAAAAGTAGGAAGTGTCCAACTGTGAAAAAAAAAAGATAGAAAAGACAAAAATAAATAAATAAAAATGACTAGCCAGGGAGATTTCTGATCATCTCAAATTGTAAGGAATTCTTACCAAGATAAAAGGAAAAAGATAAAATTAGAAACAAGTATAGAAAAGCTAAGTGAAACTGTGATCATGATGCCAGAGAAGCTCCTCAAACCACCTACACTGAACAAGAAGAAGACAGAAGGGGTAGCTTACCGCTCAAGGGAGTTTTAAATGCAGAGAGAAAGCTCTGGAAAGGCAGTATAGACATGATGGAAAGAGAGGACTGAAGACAAATGTACATCTGGCTAAGGGGATGCTTCTCCACTCAAGTTCCACTTTGAACAAGTTCAAGCTATGAAGTTGAGACAAATTACATCCGCAGATTTTCAGAAATGTTGATCACAGAACCATTGCTGATAACCCTTAAGGAATAGTAGGGGATGGAGAGGATCCAGAAGACTGGAAATGAATAACAATCTAACAGTTTTCAAAGAAAGAACCATGGAAAAATTTTACAATACACAGACTAATATGCCTGATAACAATTTTTACTAAAACGTTAAAACAGATCATCACTCAAATGTGTTTGGACATGTAAGCAAAACAAACGATTATTAGAACTTGGAATTGGTTTAAAAATAGAAGCTAAATAGTAATAGAGGCAGCGGGAAGGTGACCCACTCCCTACTATTCTGCACTCCTCTCACTTTTTCAAGCCACACTGGCCTCCTGGTTGTTGCTAGACACACCTAGCATGCCTCTGCTGAACAGGCTCTGTGCTAACTGCTTGTTCATTCTGGAATGCTCCTCTCAAAGGCATCTGCAAGCCTTGTGCCCTGCTTCCTTGAAGGTTCTGGTCCAGTGGTCACCTTCTCCTTGAGGTCTTCCCTGATGACCCTGTATAGTGTTGCAGCCGCATACTCACCATCTCTATCCTCTGCCCCCACTTTATTTTTCTTCATAGTACTTGCAGCTACTTTTAATTTATTCAATAAATGTTACATGCACTAACTAATGCCAATCACTTTTATAGGGGCTTCAGTCTCTTCTCTACAGCTCTACTACACTGCCTCTCTAACAGCCTTATATTTGACCGATCTTTTTAGGGTATTGTCTATCCCCATTTCGACTCCCATCAGAATTTTATGAGAGCAGGATTTTGCTTTTCCTCATTTTACCTTAGCCCTTAGAACATAATGTTGTGGCACATAGTAGATATTCAGTAAATATTTTGTTAAATAAGTAAAATATAAATATAAGAGGCTGGAAATGCAGGAGTCTCCCCTTCTAAAATAAGAAGTTTCTGTTGATGAGGATAGGTATTGGAGATTATTAATGTTTGGATTTCAACACCTGGCAGAGTGCCTGGCTTGTGTAGTGAGGGAACATAGGAAAGAGGAGAGCTGGAAAGGAAGCCGGACATGTGAGGTGCTTGGCAGAACATGAGCTAGAATAGCTCAGCATCCCGAAAGCCCAGAGAAGAGAGGTCTGTCAGGAATGAGAGAGTGGTCCATGGTGTTAAAGGAAGACAGAGATCACGGCATTGAATTTTCCATTCAACTGCTCAGTCTCTGAGACACAAATAAAATTGTCTGTAATGAAATAGGATAAAAAATTAGTTGCAAAATATGGATCAAGCATTACCCACATTTGAGCTACTTTGGAAAGTGCTATAAAGCCTACCAAGAAGCAGATGAAACATCTTGGCTCTGAAAAGACTGGCAATTCAGTGAGAGAGGATTCAATAGTCAAAGTGGTATCAAGTAGAAAACCAATAACAAAAAGAACAGCAACATAAGCAATGGCATCAAGTTCCATGTGACTAATGTCAAAAGGGTAAATGCTTTCAGGAGAAGACTGAGGTCACAGTAGGCTCACAGAATACATGTCTGGAGAGCTCTGTCTTTCGGTAGCATAAATGTATGTCTTCATTAGGACAATTCACTTTAGTCAATCAACAAAAGATAGGATTACTAAAATAAATGAGTGTAAGGAGAATATTAATAACCAAATAGCATTAGACATCAAGATAATCCTACCTAACGCTGTTAGCATTTGGAAGAAAAACATTCAGATTCCTAATCTATTGGGGAATATTAACATAATGTGGCTTTGAAAATTTTAAAAAGACCTCATAATTAATTTAATCACCATTTTGCATAGCATTCCCACTTGTAATCTGCATTTTTGCTTTAAAACTCTTACTATATAGCTGTCATTCTGATCTAATGAAATGCCTCTTACTTAGGAAGAGAGGAAATTTTCAAATGTTGAGGCTACACAGAAATGAAGAATGAAACATGTGTCTGTCGCTGCAATTTCACCATGGTAGACTAATTGCAGAGGCCTGTGGGTATGGATTGATGTTGCTGAGTAGTCAGCCTTTACTGCCATCGCTTTCAGGGCAATTTGCATACCATGGCTCATAGTGTTTTATGATTTTTCTTTTAAAAATAATCCCACTTTGTTAGTCACTAAATCTATTTAACTCTTCCAGTGCTGACTAGCATCTAGGCCATGTCTGCAGACTGAGTGCACATATCTCCCCCTTGGTGAGTGCTAAGAAGAAGGGGAAGGGAGTTTGAAAAGGGCATCCTGGCTGGTGGAGTTTACTGTCTTTATCTCTGAGAAGATTAATGTTGTATGTTGGGTTTTCTAGAAAGTAGACGGTGGTGGTTAATTTTATATGTCGACTGAGCTCAGTGATGCCAGATTGCTGGTCAAACATTCTTTCTGGATGTGTCTGTGAGGGTGTTTCCACTGGCGACAAGCATTTGAATTGCTACACTGAGTAAAGCAGGTCACCCCCACCAATTCAGATTGGCATTATCCAATTTGTTGAGAACCTGAATAGAACAAAAAGGTGGGAAATGGAGAAAATTCCTGTTTCTGAGCTGGGATATTCATCTTTTCCTGCCCTCAGAGATTACTGCTCCTGGTTCTTCAGCCTTTGGACTCAGCCTGGGACTTCCACTATTGGCTTTCCTCTTTCTCAGGTTTTTGGCGTTGGACTAGAACTCTACCACCAGATTTTCCGAGCTTCCAGTTTGCAGTCGGCAGATTGTGGGGCTTCTCAGCTTCCCCAGTTGTGTGAGCCAATCCTGTGTAATAAATCTCTTTCTGCATAACTACATATATCCTATCGATTTTGCTTTTCTGGAGAATCCTGACTAATACACAGATCCTGAGGCAGACGTGGGTGTTCAAGAGGTTTATTGAGGAATGTTCATGGGATTAATACCTCTGGAAGAAAAGGAAGTGGGATGAGAAAGAGGGAGAAGTTGTGTTACAACACAGTCAAAACGGAAGCCTGAAAGTGGAATGGTGCATCAGAGTCAACTCAAGTTCTGGTCAGAGGGCTGGGTTTTTATACCCCTCACTGGATGTGGGATGGTTTGGCAAGGAGGCATGACCTTGCACGATGCAATCAGCTGAGGCAATCCCTGAAAGTGGCTGACAGCTGAGGACTGTCTCCCAGAAACACTCCCATCAGCTGGGGAAAGAAGTCTTTCACTCCTGAATGGGGACCTAGGTGGCACAACACAGTTTCCACCACAGGCGCCACATTTCTTCTAATGACAGAGGCTCAGGCACACCTCAGGTAAATAGCATGGTACAATCTCCTTGACTTTTGTGAGAATGTCCTTCTATGGAATATTATTCAAGTATCTGTTCGCTACTGCCTAATAATTTGTCGTTAATAACTTCAATACATTCCATAACTCTAAACAACTTAAAGGGAATCTTTGGCAATTTTAATAATTTGTATCACACCAGAGAGAGAGAGAGGAGAGATCCGTTGACTATTGCAAGCTTATGTCGAAATATATCGATTTTTCTACTGCAATCAAGCTTAGGTCCTGAAGCTTAGCGTGTGCATGATTATTTTGTGTTGGAGATAATGTTTTACAAAGGACTTACCTGTTTTTCAAGGGTCAGGATTTTCTAGTTGTAACGCTTATTTCCTTGGACTTCACTAAAAGAAAGCTTATATAGCGTGAGATGTATTTCCCTCTATAATTTTATGAGTTCTTACTTTCTAAGTCAATGAAGTTACTCTTTCAGGAAATTTCTGAAGAAAATAATGGAAGAATAGTTTAGACATGTCACATCAGTCATACAGATATTAAATCGATAGCCTGGTGTGGTATACAAGGTGAATTTGCTTACCTCATGGAGTCTTTACATTTGAGTCAAGGGGAAACATCTAAAGCTAGCACAGTCGAAAGCTTAGAACATGGCTCATATTTAAACAAACAAAGGGTAATCTGGCCTGGCACAGTCTGGCCACTGCAGCAGTGTATCTGAAGGTTATGTTTTATGTTTATTAGCTCCATCCAGATGGCGTTTTATGTCCTTAATAACTTTGTCCCTGACTAAGCCATGAACCTACCATTTGACAAACACAGTAGGAAATGTCTATCAGCAGAAAAGTCATTTTATAATCAGAAACATCACTTGAACCATTCAGACAGCATTTTGAAAGAATTTGATTCCTTTATGTCAATGCCTACAGTTATTTGTTGACAAATACAAACAGCTTTTCCCAACTGAACCTAAATTCATTGAGCTCCTGGAATGCCTTTAAAAGGAGTATATATTTATTCTAATATTTTACATGAGTAATAACATTCATTGTAAGAGAGAAAATTGCTTTGATACATATTTATTCATCTTTATATGTCCATAAAAATTAATGTATAACATGTACTAATACTCCAGTATTCCAAACAGAGAAACTGAAGAACAGAAAGTCCAAAGTCATCAGGTGAATTTCCTATAATCCTAGTTTCTCCTGGCTCTCAGCTCAGAACTTTATGTCTAGATTAGTCTACACGCTGAGTTTATGCTGTGTTTTGGAGAACTTCATAAGTGGATTTTTTTTTTGCTAATAGTCATTTATGCTCCTGACTACATTCTATTTCAAAATTCCAGCCTCCTGGAGGGCAGCTATTTTGTTTTGTTTATTGTTGTCTTCTTCAGACTACCAGTTTTAGGCGGTTGACATACATCTGTGGATTTTATTAAAATAAGTCACTGCTTTTCTGATTAAACTCTGATCTTTAACTCCCTAGTAAAAAGTGAAGGTACTATTTTTAGCTATCAAAAAAAAAAATTCTACATGATTGTTTTGCCCATTTCTCAGTGGGAGCAGAGTTTCTTGTCTGGAATTCCTTTAGGAAGGAATCTAGACTAGAAAAGGAGAAAAAGTGTTATTAATATCTATTATAATAATTTTTAAAAATCTAACTAATTGATCCCATTCAGTTTTTAATTTTAAATTTTATCTCTTCCTTCCTTCTTTTTTTTTTTCCATTTTTTGATACAAAAAAAAAAAAAAAATTTACTAAAGCATCTACTATGTACCAAGAGCCATGCTAGATCCTGTGCAGGTACATACTGATTTAAGAAAATTATCAGTGTTCAAATTTTTTAAATGCATTTAGTTTTTTTGTTTGTTTGTTTTTTAAAAAAACACTTATTACAAATTATAAACACTTATGCCAGGCACTATATTGCCCATTTTCCTGCACTGTGCCTCACCTCTTTATTTCAGCCTTAGAAATACTTTTTTCCTGTATTATTATATTCCTCCAAATAGAATATGAAACTTAATTAAATACTAGAATCACAAGTCATGGAGGGTAAACTTGTAATTATATTAACACATGATTTTAAACATTGTATTGTAATAATACACACTGCCTTTAAGTTTACTCCATAGTTGCTTGTATTTTATAACATTTTGCCTAGATCCTAAGGCACATAATCAAAAATGGTTTTAAGGCGCAAATCATTCCCCTTAGAACAGAGTTGAAAATCACTCACGCATTTGATCAGTCAACACTAACCAGGATACCTTTTTAAAGGACTGAGGTTCAACTCTAGGGGAAAACAATCACTGTAAGAGAGTTCAAAATCATGATAATACAGTAAGGAGTAAGTTTAATATCTTCTTTATTAAAGATTATCAGAGAAGAAATAAGACTGTATCTTTCTTGCAACATTTTACAATCTTACTGCCAAAGACTATTTGCCGTTATAGCCTCAATATGACATTACAATTGGATGATGTTTAAGAACTTGTGGATAGTTGCTGTTTAACAAAGTTTTAAAAACTTAATAACTTAAAAATATTTGGTGAGAGTGATTTTAAATAAATACTGTTTTTCTTTCTTTTAGTTAACAACATAGTTTCTTCATCAAGATGACAGAATCAAAAGAACAACTTGATTTACTTATTAAAAACCAGGAAGGCAACATTGTAGAGGCCAAATTTGATTTCACATATACCTCCAGGCTTTAGACAAATTACTTAATCTCTCTGTGCCCCAGCTTCCATATTGATATCATAAGAATAATAATATCTATAGATCATAAGGTATGGGGAATATTAAAGGAGTTAAGATCTGTTCATCACCTCTTCAATGTATGGCACAGAATGAAAACACAACTGTTAATGTCTTTATTTTCCTTTGTAAAGAAGGTGGCCATTCTTCACATGATAAAACCCCTATTCAAACTGTGGGAAAGACAAAGTTTGGATTTACCAGGCCATATCAACTAAAAAATTACATTTGAAGAATGATACACAAAACATATCACAGACTATAAGGAGGAAGCAGCAATTAAATTGCTGAACCACATTTGTAAAGAAACGAGTCTTGTATTAACAATAAGGAACTGTAATAATTCTAAGCTTACAGGAACACAGGGGTCACACAGACCTGTTGAAAACAGGGCCCCTGTCTCATATGCTAATTTTCAACCAAATTGTTTTTCAATTTTGTTTATGTTAGAGGAAACATTAAAAACAAATAAACAGAAATTGATGGAATGTGAGCTGAACACACACGAGTTGCAGAAAATATTTGTTAAATTGGATACTGGAGACCCTAAGGAGAGGAAGCAACCTGAGGGCAGGCAAAGGCCTTCTGCCTACTCTGGAGACTTTTTTTTTTTTTTTTTTTTTTTGTGCTTGAGGAATAGGGAAAGATTTGGATCCTCAAAGCCCACCATACCCTTGTCCACATCATGAATAACCATAAAATGGTAGCTTATTTAATATTCAGCTTCTTGTACAGAAGTATTTAAATCATGAACTCCATTGGCCTTAGCTTGGAATCTTGCTTGTTTTCTGAATGACAGTTTGGGAGATAGATACAGTTCTTAGAAAGACGGCTGTCTTTATTAAAGAATAATAATAATAAAAGTAAAAGTATTCATTCTTCTCCCTCAGAGAAACTGCTGTGAGTCCTAACTCAAGAAAGAAGTAAATGGATTTTAAAAACATGTTAGTAATTAGGTTTTAGAATAGTAATTAGGTATTAAGGTTCAAATCTATTATTTTTTTACACATGTATTCACACATTACACAGTATCACTATAAAGAGGTAGCAGAACAACCGAATTATATCCAAGGCATTTGAGGCAATGGAAGAGAAGGATTTCTCCTTCCCCATCCACATAGACCAAAATAGGGTAGAAATAGTGAAAAGTTGTCTGTGTTTTGCAAAGCACATGCCACCCCCATAGTCCTTCCAGAAGATAAAGCTTTGATGAACTTTGAAAATACCTTGTTCCATGAGAAATGAAGTAGCCCTTTGCTTCCGACCTCTAAGTGTCCTTTGCTGAAAGGGTTAGGAAAAGGAAGGCTTAAGTTTAATGTCTTGATGAAATAAAGTCTATTCATTTTCAATTTGTGGTTTTAAATATGGAATGATCTAACACTTCATTATTGCCTTGTTATTTAGAAATGCTGTGCTAGCCACTTTTTATTTTATTATAATACAGCTACTAGAAAACTGTTTCTCCCCAGGAACCAATCTTTGATAGGTTTCCTCTCCCCAATCACCACTGGTTCCCAGCAATTCTATTTTTCAGATAAAATGAAGACCAATGTGGTTTAATTCTATGCCATTTCAGTACATTGCATTAAAAAAATAATTGATCATATCTTTGTAAGGTATTTTTCTGTTAAAACAGGATATGTATAGTCATTGCTCAGATGCTTATTGAATTATAGCTTATCTGGGTTTTATTTTGGATTTATTTTAAATACAAAGATTATGAAGAAAAAGCTGGTTAAAGCATTGCCAAGTGAACTAAACTTAGTGTGCCTGGTATCTGGCTAAATATATGGTTTTTTTTTTTTAAAGTAAGAAGAGGAAACTACTATTGAAACTGCAATTATCTTTCACAATACTGTTTTCTTGAAGGCTGCTATACAATAATGTTGTAACAGCACTTGCAGACTTTCTACTTATAATGAACACAAATATACAAGAAAACATTCTTGTGCAAAAACATTCTTATGCTTTCTTGAAAATACTCTCTTTGTTCGTACTAAAACACAAAGTATAATTCTGCAAGGGATATTCAATAACTTCTGATAAAAACACCCCACTCTGTATACGATGCATACAGTTTGAAGCTTTCAAGTTAAGTATTTAAATTGAAATATTGCTGTTACTAATTTACTGACTTCTTGAACACAGCTTAAGTGCTTTTGATTTTAAGGAAAAACTGTGAACATGAAATCAATAGGTTTAAGAGTTAAATATACTATTATTTCATAATTATATATATTTTATTTATATATGTATATATAGCATAAAATAAAATATGTTAGTATAATGCATATAGTATAATGAATAATATATAATAAAATATATAATATATACCATAATGTATACTATTTGGTATATTATATTTTTAAGTATAATTTGTCATCTAATTAATATCATGTAAATCATATTATATTTAGAGTATTTAGAACATGTATTAATAACACTAAAACATGACAGTAGCCTATCATTGTAGTAATTATATCTAAAGTTATCATGCACTGCTTAATTCTCAAGTTGAAAATGCTGTTTAAATGATATCCTTCATTAAGTAAGTAAGAAAGGTACACCAACTGATTTTAGGAGCCCTTAGCATTTTGGAGTGCCAGGAGCTCTTGGCTCTGTGAGAAACATCTACAATGACAGAAAGGAAATAACCCTGAATGGTATTTACCCTTTTGTATTTTATGTAAAGAGTAAATGGCCTAAAATTATTGAACTTTTCAGGATCATTTTTCATTTTGCTGTGAGTTAGGAATGTATGAGATCCACAGTCAGATTCTCTCCCTATGAATATTTCTCTGCACTTTCAGAAATAATACAATTTAAAAGTGATAAAAGTACTGGCATTTGGAGTATCTGCCATTTAATGCTGAAACAACACTTTAACTCCATTTTGATGTTATTGTTTCCTGGAAATGCAGAATTTATCCCATACCAGGATGCATCATACCATAAACTCGAAGAGAACTAGGTATGAGTTAGCTACACAATTTCACTGTACCCAAACCTTTTGGTTCTGATTTATAGAATAGCTGACATGAATTGAGAAACGTACACCTTCATGACTTGATCCAGTACAGCATACCCAAAAAATGGTTTGTGACATAAAGTAACCAGAAAGTTCATCTGCATCTCAGCCCTGCAGAGCTTGCGATGTGGCATGTCACAGAGTTGCTTTCAGCTGATGCGATTGCTCGCTCCACATGCTGCCATTTACAGTACACGGTATACAGTAAATCTATTTTTTGTCAAGATGGGCTGGGTTTTCACAGCTCTGCACATGACATCCAGTCACTCTTCTTGGCTCTTAATGCTTAACATGGTGTAGTCTTGATTTTTGGCTGATTGCCTCCAATATGTTCAATTTTGGATGGTTTTTAAAGTAGGTTTGTGAAATGATGCCCTAGAAATGTGAAAAATGTATAGGTTTCCTTAAAGGGCTTGCAAGAATCATTCTGCTTGCATGGGCGTCATTTTGAAACTATAATATTATCTCAAGCATTTGTGACGTGACCTCAGTGGGCACTGGGAACATTCAGAAGGTAGATAAAAGGACACTGAAGGAAACATTAGTGGTTGCCTCTAGGGGTTGAAGTGGACAGACAGTTACTTTTCGTTACACAGTTCATTTGTTGGCACACTGGTTTTTGTTTGTTTGTTTACCTGGTACATGTCTCATTTTTACAATTAAAATGTTTAATTAAGCAAAAGTAATGTTTCCAATACAATTGTCATTTTAAAAATTGCCTCCTGTCTATCACTCACATTTTCATAACACTGTTAAGTTTCATGAACACAAACTCTAACCTGTTACAATGTGTCTCTTCTTGAGTCTTAACTGACCTCATTTCTAAATCTTTATATGCCTGGACACTGTATTTTTCATTGCCACTGTTCATGCCCATGGCTTCCTTCAACCACAGAACTATTCCTTTTTCTATGTAAAATTTTTTATCTGTATGTTATTGATGCAACTTTAGGTTATCTGAATTGCCCAAGATAAAGTTCCAGGAAGCACCCCCAACTGAATGCCTTACAGAACTTAACAGTTTAGGCCAACTGGCTATGACTCATCAGTAGTCATGCTACCATGACATTAAAATAAAGTAAGCAATATTTAAGTCAAAGATGAAGTATGAGGAGGAAACCAGATTTATAGCAAGTTTGATATTTTCATTTTTTCTTTATATTGAAACTATCACATGTAAAAATGGAAAGACACCAGAGAATAGGCATGTAGGAAATTCAACATTTAGCATTGGGTTTGTTTTGTACTTAGTTTTAACATTTTTGTCTAATTTGTATTTGAATATTTGGGAGGGAATTTTGTGTACAAATTTAGTTTCTTTTTTCTTTTCCCTGAATTAGAGGACATTAACAGAAGATAGAGGTATAGATACAAGTAATGAGAGGATGACCCTGGTTATGTGGCAGAAGTTATACAAACTAGGTACTCCAAATTAACACATTGTAACGGGTCTAAAGAAAACAAATCCTTTAATTAAAAAAAAATAGTGGCAAACGATATTGCAAATTTTAGGGAGTTATATGCCTCGCCTGTTGATAAGGGAAAGTGAAACAGAAGCCGAGTGGGAAGGGAACTCTAAGAAACCTTGAAGATTCCAAATCTACCCTTAACTTCCCAGGGCATTTCTCCAATCTCTCGGACTACATGATCTCTAATATCCTTTCTAATTCTAAATTTTATAAGAAAATCAGTTTTGTATTTGAGGGCTTCCCAGACAGTGTCTCAACAAAGTACCTGACAGCGGCACTTAATAAATGTGCATTAGACGAGTAAACAAGAACAAGATAACAAGAGGATGAACACTGACCACGAGCGTTCAACTTTAAGTAATAAATCCACAAGGTTATAAAAACCCCATTAAGCAGATTAAACGTATTCCCTCTCTGCCAAACTCTCAGGCACAATTACATTGGCAACACACAAACCCATACACCTACACTCTTTGTGGCGATTCATCAGGGGCTTTACCCTCTACAAAAATACATGGAGAGAGTTACAGGCAGAAGTACAAGCTGACTTGGAGATTTCATTAAAATCTGTGAAACTCATGAAACTCTTTAGACCAATACATTTGTCAATCACCCAGTAATTGAGAAGTAGGAACTGTGGTTGTGGAGTTATTATATATGCAGCCATTCAATTAGCTGAGTTTCCCAAGTCTAAGAAAAACCGAGAATAAGACAAACTAAAAAGCTCCTTCTTGGATCATCTGGATAATTAATCTAGACTTCTAATTTGCAGAGCTATTCTAGTCATTATAGCAATAAACATTTTATCTGTGTTTACCAAATATGTGCCAGGCACCATGTTAAATATTCTACATACATTTTTACCTAGATGGTTTCAGTCCATTTTATGGATGAGTAAACAGAGGCTTCATATTTACTCGTTCACTAGAACTTTATTGAATAACTACTATGTGCAAGACCTGTGCTGAACGCTAAACTCATGGCCACGAATTAAATAGGCGCAGAGAGATCTTGGTTAGGACAGCCTTGCTCAATCCTTCCTGAGTCAAGTCATGAGGCAGATAAATCAGTGCAGAGACACCTGGATTGCTCAGCATTGTAGCACACCCCCTACACACATAAAGACCAATGTTGTTAGTTGATTTGAAAATAATGTAACACACTGGACGCGGTGGCTCATGCCTGTAATCCCAGCACTTTGGGAGGCCAAGGCAGGCGGATCACGAGGTCAGGAAATTGAGACCATCCTGGCTAACACGGTGAAACCCCGTCTCTACTGAAAATACAAAAAAATTAGCCGGGCGTGGTGGCGGGTGCCTGTAGTCCCAGCTACTGGGGAGGCTGAGGCAGGAGAATAGCGTGAGCCCGGGAGGCGGAGCTTTCAGGGAGCCAAGATCGCGCCACTGCGCTCCAGCCTGGGCGACAGAACGAGACTCCATCTCAAAAAAAATACATATAATAATAATAAGAAGAATATAACACATAGTGAATCATACCGGAAATACAAAGGTTAGATTCAAATATAAAAGGTTGGAGGCAAACACACGAGACAATTTTGACAGCGTTTCAGGGTGATGTGACAGGGAACACAGGAGTTTGATTAATGTCTTTATACCAAGTGGCAGCATCTATCTCATTTAGCTTAATTATCACAGCCATCAGGGTATGTCTCAGGAAGAAACTAAGATTTGAGAATCATACTCACTCAACTCATGTTCTCAGCTGTCCTGTGTCTTTTAAGCTTGCACTATAAAGTGTAATTTTCACCAAGTCTGTGTGTCTGAGGACTCTCCCTTCTCAATTCTCAAATCCAGTTGCCTGTTGACTAATCCAATGCCTAATCTCAGGGAGCTTACAGTCTTGTTGAAGAAATCGTTTTTAAAAAGTGACCAATATTGAAATCCTAGAAAAGACAAAACTAGAGTGATAGAAAGCAGAGAAAGGGAATTGACTGTACATGGGTACCAGGACACTATGTGGGTGATGGAAATGTTACACATAGTTATGTTGTGAGAGTCATGAGACTAAATACATTTGTCAAAAGTTATTAAAATGTACACTTCAAATTATTGAATTATATATATAATACATATAAATAAAGCTGGTAGAATGTTGCTGTAAACTTTTAATTTTAATACTCTTTTGAATTTAAAAAATAAGACATTTCTAATTATATATAGACATTTATATATAATACATTATATATACAGATACATATATATAATTTTAAACAAATATAACAGAAAAAATGGGTGTATCTATATACATACATGTACATTTTAAGACATTTCTAATTGTTAAAAATTATATATGTGCATACGCATATATGTACATATATGTATTATGTATACATAGGTGTATCACATTTTGAAAAGGTAAAATGTAAAACTAAAATTTCAGAGGCTTTGAAGTAAGGTCCTCCATCATATTTAATGTAAGCAGTAAATGCAACATAGTCAAAAGAGAACAATCAAAAGTTCATAACACTGAGCTGAGCACTGAGCACTAAAACAGTTTAAAACAGGTTTTTCAGACTGATTTATAAAACTGATGAGGGTCAGCTGACATAGTATACTACTTATTAAAATATTTACACATAGTTAAGAAAAAAGCAAATGAATAAATGAGATCATAATTATAAATTCTGATAAATGCTTTGAAAGGGAAAGACCAGAGTTCAACGAGAGAGTTTGGCAAATTATATTTTCTTAAATATGGAAGTATTTTTACTATTAATGTTAATTTACTTAGTAAAAAGTAATATTGAAAAGGAAAAAACAACATTATAAGACAAGAATTTAGAAGTAATCAGCTTAGTTTCCCTAGGGAAACTTTAAGAGCCTTGGGCATTCTAAACTTGCTTAGAGTTGGTTTCCCACAAAGATCCAGAGCTCAGATTTGTTTTCCTAAACTAGCTTTCTTATTTTCTAGATGCCTTTAACTGGTATCACCACACTACCAACAAATGAGTACTAATGGTGATATTTATATAGCATGAATGCTTCTCACTAGTATCTTTGTTTCTTTTTATTAAAGCAATCACATAAGTATTAAATGTATTTTAAAAGAGTTTCCATGTTTTGTGTAATGTGCTAATAACTATCGCACGCTTGCCTGAACAAATGGTAATGACATGAAGACTCTGGCTTCATTAGACAGTGACTATTATTGCAGACGGACGCAAATGCCAATGTCTCATAAAAGGGTTACGATTTACTATTAAACAGAACAAGGTAATACTGTGTGATTTTACATAGAGAAACATAATAGGGTGAAAACATTGACATGTTCAGTTAAAAATAATCCTTCAAAAGGCCAAAGTTAACAGTTAAAACCATTTTTTATCTAGAAATTGGCAAAAGATTTATCTAAAATGTTTATATTTTTGCCACCCCATAAATCAAAATTAGTTTTCCATTAAAAAAATTGGATCAGAGATGATAATCTTCTTGCCAATTTTGTAGCTAAATGCAAATGGAAACATCTGAGATTTTAAACTGAAAACTGAAGTTTATAGATATATAGTAAAACTACTGCCTGTGAGTGTTACATTGTGAGATCTGAATAGCATATGAGGTTATGAATTAACAGTAATCTGAGATACATAAAGCCTTTAATTTCCTTTTATTGAACCTATAAACATAAAGCAAAAGCCTAGCTTTATTATTAATGTGTCTGCTTTATTATTTCTACCTTTGAATGTTGATGGAATGATAATCTAACTTCTGTTTATTCTTCAAATCTCAATCAAAACTTTTTCAGGATCCCCAGACAAGCCCAGGTTCTTATGATCTGCCCTCATGGCACCACGTTATCTTCCCTTTGTAAACTGGAATCTATTTTTAACTTGAAAATAATTAACAGGCAAATAAAGACTGAATATATTCAAGGTATACAACATGACTTAATATATGCATACATTGTATAATAATGACAATCGAATGAATTCACACATCCCTCACCACTCATTAGATACTTAGAACTTGCTCATCTTACGACCGAAAGTCTTTACACTGCTCTTCTGTTACCATTTTATTAATACCTGTGTGAATATCTTATTCACACATTCGTGAGTTGCACTAGAATCTACATATGGGGTTTTTATTCACCATTTCTTCCCTAAGACTCAGTATAATATACAGTGCACAGTTGACATTTAACAAACATTGATTAAGTGAATTAAATCTGAGTATCACAGAATAATTTCTATGATTTTTCAAGAATATGACAATTATTTATTAAGTGTTCTACCAATAGCAGGTTTTTTTTCTGTGTTTTCCTGCTTTCCTTGTCTTAAATGTCCCGAACTGGAAAATTATACTGTTTCTCAGCATCACTGTTTTGTTTCTCCCTTCTCTGATTTCCATCTTCCTTCCCCAGCCTAGGAATGTTACCAGTGGATCCATGGGCCAGAAAGTGGGCAGCACATTTGCAATTCCTCCTCTATTATATTGCATGGTATAATTACAACCTTGACTCCACGATCAGAACTTTCCCCCTACCTCTAGTGAAGGTGTCAACATTTCTGGAAGAGGAAACACAGTCCAAAAGAGTTTTGAGATTTTAGGATCCTATGAAATGCCAGGAACGCGTTGTGTAAAAATGTGTCTGTTTTCTCGACAACACTATACTTTTAAAGTGAAATAGCCTCAGATCATCCTGTTCAACATTCACTAATGGCTATGAAAGCTACAAATTACTTTTAGAATGGCCTTATAGCTTTAAAGAGCTTTTCTCAAAATTCTACTGACATCCTTTCAGTTAAAACCATTAAGTCAGCGGATACAGCATGTATTTACATGACAGAGCGCAACCAAACGGAGGATGTATAAAATAGATCAGCAGGTACTAGTGTCTTAATGCAAACCATATTTTATGAGGTGGAAAGTCAATGAACATAGAAGAGATTATTGGCAACAGTGTAACAACAATCAAATTCTGCTCTCTTTACCCTGGGGACAGAACAGAAAGCTAGCATGGAGACCAAAACACAACTTTACCTTGGGCCATAAAGACAAAGCAAGCAATAGAAAAGATTCATTCTTGATGATCAATTTCATTTGCCCCATGTAGGTTCATTGTGGTAAAAAGGATGATTTTTACCAAAAGACACACTTTGAACAAATGTGCTCATTTCCATCATGTTTACAAGGTCTTAAGTCATGATATATGCTAACGTATGTATCCCAAAGCTTCATTATAAAATCATTAAGCTGATTTCCTCACCAAAATATATTTTTTTCTCTTTAAATTTTGAGGGAGAAGACAGGTGGTTAAAGACTAATACATTTTAAAAGAACTGATGGTATCTAGCCAGCTCCCCCCTTGTCACACAACTCTTTGAATGATTAGGGGTACTGACTGCCAAATGTGTTTAAAAACTCATTTGAAATGAAGAAAAGACTCAGAAATAAACAAAAAGGGGAGGGAAGAAGAGGACATTTTATTTTTACATTTTTTCTTGCTTTATTTTTAAGATGAGAAGTAAAACTGTTCTTTTATTAAATAAATGACAAAAGTTGTATTCATGCAGGCTTAAAACACATTTCAACTCCAAAGTCTGAAGGAATTTTATCGTTAACTACTGATCCACAGACTTGAAGTTAGCAGGATAATTATTATGTGATTTTAATATTTGTAATACTATAGACCTGCAGTCTTAGAGATTAAGATTTTCACCTAGATGTCTGCAAAAGCCATAGCTGTGTAAATAAAATATGTACAATAGCACTGAGGTATCAAGAAAGCAATGCTTTTATATATTTAAGTATATAAATTACATGCATCAAATATATGTCTATGTCAAAATGCACAGTATAAATATACCAATACAAAGGTGCATTAGCATAGCTATAAATTAAAAAAAAAAACCAGCAGCACTATAGGTGTGTCCTAAAAAGCAAAAAATTGGTTTGAAAACAAGTTATAAAATATTTTAAAATGTACAGATTCCTGAGTTTTCTAACAGGGCAGAAAGTACTACAGAACATACTTGAGTATCTACCATTGCTCTAAGTGTAGAGAGACAAATGCCCATGGGTTGGGGTCAAAACACTATTAGTGCCACAATGTGCAGGACCAAAATCTGTCATGGCTGATTTGGACTGTGGCACCTCTTAAGAAAAAAATGAAGAACATGCTCTGCAATTACCATTCTGCCTGGGCATGTACATAGAGAGAGCTGACAAATGATAAAGGAAATTGGAAAGGTTGAGAGGATGAAGTCAATAATAGATTTATCTCCAGACATTTAGCACTTGAAGTGCATCTGTTATACAATATGTAGACATATTTTACAGCAAATTTGGAGATACTGTGAGCCCACTGGGCAGGGACAATATCTAATTTTATATTCTATGTAATTCTGAGCATAACTTTGGTGCTTAATCAGTTAGAGGAGGAGGTACCCCCTGTGCTTACAAAAGGGGAAATGCATGAAAAGGACATAGGAACGTAACCCCGGGTTTTGTGTGCAGCAGGAGTGCGGAGGAACAGTGCAAAAAAGAGCAAAGCCAAATATGAAATAAGAGAACTATATTTCATGTACAACATGAGGAGACTGCACTCGGAAAGTTCTTTCGACCTTTAAAAGTCAAAATTTCTATTTTTTTTTCTCAAACTCAGGGAAAGTTATTTGCAACTTTTTGTTCTAAAAGAGAACAAAAGTTCTGTAATAAATCGAAAAACAATAATATGAATAGATCTCATTAGATAGCATTTTAGGGAATAATTTCTTGCCAGCCTAAACAGTATTTTCCCCAAAATAATATATCTTATTCTTCAAAAAATTTCTTTTACTTCTCGAAGACTGTAAAGACTGCTAATCGTAGGCATCGTGAAGTATTAGCTTTTGTAATACTAGTATTAAGATAGCATAGCCTCATTTATAATATGCATGTGAAAAATATTATGCCTATTTGTTTATTTATAAAACTGTGATATGTATGTATAATTGAGAAATTTCTATTTTACCATTTGTGGGTTTTTTCCCTCAACCTATCTGTTTTCTTTCTTCAACCACACATGTACAAAGAAACACATATCCTAAGGCTTTAATTTTGCTTAATTTTGTGTAAATTTATCTGGTATACTTAAAAATCATATGAAAAGACTAAAAAAGAAACAATAAGGCTCTAAAATATTCTTGCATCATAGCTTATTTCCCTAGGAATGGAAAAATAAATGCTTTATCCCTATTGTTACTTGTTCTTATTGTACGTGACGCTAAAGCAATCGGTCAATTCAACTAAAAAATGCTTACCCAAAGGAGTTACTTATGCTCCTTTAACTGAAACAGTCAGTTGGCTGACTTTTGCCCTACCATCTCCACACACACTTAATTTTGTAGTCACTGTGTGAATTTCTAAAGTCTCTGTTTTAGTTGTCAATTAAAATGAATTATTTCCTTCAGTTGTTGGAGAAAGTTTTTTGATCAGTATGAACAAGACTTGGTACTCAGTCTCACTTGTAGGAGGGTTTTATGCTTTTACTGTGGAGCCAATTGCTTAGTGTTAGGCGGTGTGATATCATTATTTTCCCCAAACCACAGGATTCTGTTCTGTCTTTTGAGTTTACAGGTCTACATCTTTTTAAAAGGCATTTCACATTAGAATGATCTGTCTTAGGTAGCAAGTAACCCCAAGATGGAGTGTAGATAAACATAGCTTACTATCTTTTCGCTTGCCATGCTGCCACGTATAAAATGACAATCTTACCAAAATTTAATGCATACATTTAAAAGATTTACCAAGCTTGTTTTACTTATATTTTAGTGTATTTTACAGTTATATTGAATCATTTGCTTCCTTACACTTCCTTCTCTGAAAAGTTAAATATACGAACATCATTTATTGCATTAGCAGCAATGAAAAAACTCGAGAATAATTTAATATTTAATCTTTACATTCACTTTGAAAAAAACCCTAAGTTTTTCTGGTTTTAATATCTAAAGCCGGTATCATGATCTATAACGTAGTTAAAATAGATAGCCTCTTATAAGAATTTTTTTTAAAGGAAAACCAGATCCTGGCATTATCTCAGCAAAGCTTAATCTAACATCCGGGAAAGAATACAGAAAACAGGAAGAGCTGCTGTCTCTCTCTCTTTTTTTAAAAGACATACTGCAGCATCCCTTTTGGAACTTTTATGCTAATAAAATCCAGCTACATTACTGTCCAGTGTCTTAAAGAGATGGACAACATTGTTTTAATGGAATAGTTTTCTATTGGACTCAAGGGCATTTTCTCCTGCATAAAGAAAGGATTCAAGACAATGGTGCTACCATACTTTAACTGTATTTTATTTTAGCTTTGAATAGTCATGTGTATTAAAGTAACCTTCACACTTACAATGAGAACTCGAACTACACTCTGATCAAGTTCCTTCCAATAAAGAAAATTAATAATTTCTAAAAAACCCCAGTAAATCATGCTTTTAAAATAGCATGAAAAAGAATAATATCATAGTTAAATGTATACAAAGAAAATACAATAGCCAATTGAATCTTCTTTTACATCTTTTGAAACATATAGATCTCTAATATTGTGTTTAAAGAAATGTACATGGTTTAAGACACTAAGTACCAAGAACACAGCAGTGAACTAAGGAAGATATAACATTAAGTTGTGTACTGGATACTAACTATACATTGCAGTTGTATACTATTATTTTAAAATAAAACATGAAGGAAAATAGCCAAATATTGCTTTTTAAAAGAAGTAAAAAGAGAACAAAATAAAAGTTCAATAAGCTGAGATTTTAGTGTGTTTGACACAAAATATAAATGCACAACTGTGATCTGGAGAATGGATAGTCAAAAGATTATTATGTGCTCCTGTATATTCAGAAAACTGTGTCCAGATTCATTTTATGTTATAGGCCCCTAAAGTCCTGTGTGTGCCTTCTCATGTGAACATAAAGAATTCTGAACTATACACTGTGATGTACCAAGATGAAATGCCTTTGAAATTATTTTATAAACAAAATTTCAGACAGAAAAAGAAGCAACATGAATTTTTGTCTTGGAATTGTGCAAGTAGATAAGGAAGAATGAGCCAAAATAGTCACTTCCAGCCTTTTTCATTGATCAATTTATGGTTGCAAAATAAAAATCTTTCTTTAGATTTTCAAAATGAAAAAAATATGGATATATGTATATATATATTTTTTTCTGCATGTTTCCAATATTAGCAATTACAAACTTGTTTTAACCATTGCTTCTTCTGAGGTGGACTGTACTCATTCCATGAGTAAATATGGATTTACAGGAATTTTCTCTGACCTTTATAAAATGCTATGGCAGATTATATTACAGCATTTTATTCTTCTATATACAATGTGAAGGTCACTTATGTTCTGTAATGACTGAAAGCTCTATTTTACTAATGTTTTCCATATCACATTCCCAACTTGGTCTCTAGCTTTATCCTTGTAGTCTGGAAGTCATTGGGCAGACCAATTTATTGCCTAAGGTTAAGTAAAAACAATTTTAAGAAAAAGTTGTAGATACTCTAAAATATTCTGTAGTGGCTTTTTCTATGTTCACAACTTTTTCACTTCTTCTTCCAGAAAATCCTAACCAGCACTTACTTCTTCCTACTCTGTGTATTTCCTTCATTCATTTTAGTTGCTGTCTTTGATCCTCTTCCTTCATTTAGAAACTTTCTTTGATTCTTTAGACTCTAAGTTAATCAAAGAGGACTTCTATGGATGCATGGGGCATATCCCAAGCCCAGGCATGCTAAGTGATATAGATTGAGCTTCTCAGCAGATGTCCTGTTCTTTCACGTACACTAGTGAATCATTTGAAAAAAAAAATCAAAATAAGAACTGTTTTTGAATATTACACATGCTAAATATGAAGTGACATAAAAGAAGTTTATTAATGATGGTGTGAAAAATTATTCTAGCATGCATTTTTTTCATAGATTCAGTGAGAAGACAATGAAATAGAAATTCTATTATTGCTGCCATCATAGATCTTTTCCAAATACAGCAAACTGTTTGTGGTTTGGGATGAAGAAAATCAGGTATCCTTTGGAAAATATAAGATTATGTGGTTAAAAATTCTTTTAAGCTTTTGCTTTTAGTGACAGGAGTGTTTCAAAATTCAGGAAAAAACTTTCTTTTTTTTTTTCTTGGCCACTCTTTTTCTAACCAGAAACCAGCGATGCCAAAAGCATAAGATCA
The DNA here is from genome assembly GCF_008728515.1 of Papio anubis. NCBI lineage: Eukaryota > Metazoa > Chordata > Mammalia > Primates > Cercopithecidae > Papio > Papio anubis. The sequence continues at coordinate 82,243,546 of NC_044985.1, forward strand.
AACTCTGAGGAAACATGAACCTATAGATAAATCACTCACATACACAAACATGTATGAAATGGTATTCATGGTATAGATGCCACACGACGTACAATTTTCACAGCAAAAGGAGGCTTGTGCAACTTTTTAAAGGTACTGTAGAAAAAAAATTTGGCTTAGGGTGTCGAAGGCAGTTGCCACCAGAGGGCGATTATTGAATGAGAGCTTCATTCTGCACAATCGCTTGTGTGTGTGTGTGTGTGTGTGTGTGTGTATCCAATTAATCAAAAAATGTAAAATAGTCACAATGGAACCTTAAACTTCTTGCAGGAAAACTGGTTGCAATTTCTTTTTCCATTTCAAAAAAGAAAGCAAATATTGTTGGTGTTAGTGAGTGAAAGTAAAAGAAAAATGGAATTTCATAACATATAGATGAGCTGGTAGATATTTATATGACAAATTAAATGAAGAAAGTAGTGCCTTAGTACATGCTTTGAAATCCAATGTGCTTCCCCCCAAAAGGTATGTATTTACTCTGTTTTACTCCTTTGTGTTCCTTGGGAGTCACAGAGCAATTTGATGCCTATTGCCAGAGGTTTCTGAAGTCATTAATTTTTAAAGGACTATTTTCTTCCCCTTTCCAAGAGGCGTCTTAGTAAAATATTTTGGATTTGATCCTAAACATCCTTTACAGTTTCGTATACATTTTATTTTGGTCTGAACATCAGACCACATAAGGGACAGAGTGATACATTTAAAAACATGAAATGTAACATAATGCCAGCTTTAATACCTGGAACAGAGTAAACCAGTAGCTTTGAGTTATATTACCCACCATAAACTTTTTTAACCTGTGGCTCATTTTCAAAATAATAAACGTAACTATTCCATAAAAATATCTCAACACAGAAGAGCCAGAAAAGTGAAGGACATGAACAGATGGCACATCAATCTTCTGCATTTATACAATTTGTTTTTTAATGCAAATAGTGTGGGTTGCCTGCTCATGCCTTGGATATTTGTTCCAAAGATGAGCACATTTTCTTATCTTTCTGGATCAATGTGACATTTGCAGTTATCATAAAGTGGGAGCCCATTTAATGATGTTAATGCTTCCTTAATGTAAAAATAAAATCACCTTCTTTATAAAAGCAAACAGATTAAAAGTCCCAAAGAGACCATTGAAATCTGTGACATTTGCAGTTACTGGTAACTAGATGGCTTGATTATACACAGGTAAAAAAAATCTTAAAAGCATTGTTTATGCTCATTAATCAGAACATTAAATATGAATTCTAGATTCTCCTGTGAGCAAGAGTGTAAGAATATATTTGTATAATGAAACCAGGATGCCAAAGTTTTTTTTAAAGTTACTGTAGTTAAATGTTAAATTAACAAGCATCTCTAAATTTTCAAAGAGCTTGAAGATTTTTAGTCTTTGTGGATCCTTAAATAATACTATTTCTAAGATGTACTATTTTGCTAAAATAGAAAATGTGATCAAAAATAGCAGAACCACTTAAAAAGGTGTGGCAATAATATTTTTATCATAATTCATATGATTGTTCCAATGTGTACCTGTCTCCTTTCTCCATATATTTCAACTCTCATGAAGAAGTGCTATTTATAGAGGAGAAGAGTGCTGTTTCCATGGTTCATTCAGTTCGATCGGTAGAGCCCATTTGGCTACTTTATGGGGAGCCAACTCTGGGGATTTATTTCTTTTTTGTGTGTATTGTTGTATCTGTTTTCGATGTTTCATACACATGCCCAGAGGCCTTTTGGCAGAAGATACACTTTTCAAAGCCAATTTGAAAAAGCAAATCATTTTCCTTCCTGCTCAGGCAGCTGGCTATTGCATACAGCCTTTTCCACTAGAAATGAGTTATGGTCACTAACTAATTCCAGAGGGTCCGAAAAGTTGGCATTTGATGAGAGAAAATTTTGATCGCTATCAGGTTGGCATCAACTCCCACAATAGGATAACTTATGAAATACAGGGCAAAAGGGTGCTATGTAAGTAACCTAAGCCACTCTGTGTAGCTTCTCCACAGAGCTTGTGTAGATAAAACGAGAAGATAACACCACCTCAGGAATGTTCTCTAAAACAGGTGGAGATATGTCTTAGGTATTTGTGACTTTTTATAGATCTCATTTTATGTGGAATTGTAATCTACCCGTCTCTGGTAGGTGGGGCTATGTTGGCAGATGTTATCTATATACTTGCTATAGGATACACACACCCAATTTAATAAATAAAGCTGATGAAGTGAGGCAAATTCAAATTTGAGAAACAGGACCTTTATTGTAGCAATAAAATATATTTCAGGCTCAGGCCTATGTGCCTAGGGTCAAGATGAAATTATGGCAACATGAAATACTTGAATCATACTTGGAAAAGAAAATAAACATGCTGGCTGGGACTTCAGTAATGGGAAAGTTTTCCATCCATTCACTCATTCAATCATCCATTTAGCAACAAATATTTATTTAACACACCTATTATGACAGCCAGGCACACTTGATGGTAGGCATGAAGGACGCAATAATAAATAAAAGGGGCACAGTCTCTATAGAACTTGTAGTCCATTGGGGAAAACATGTTAGACCATATTATTATTATTATTGCAAATAATAATAAAGATAATGAGAGAGGCTATATAGGGTGTTATGAAAACATAGAGCCTGGGGTGGTGATTTTGCCAGAAGTCAGGGAAAAGAAGAAAGAGAAAAGCGTTTCCAGTAGAGGGAATATAAGTATAAGGGCTCAGTGATGAGAGTGAGGGTGGTGTATTGGAGGAACAGGTAGTAGTTCAGGAAAACTCAAATTGGTGTCATGGCAAAGAGGATGGAGACATATTGAGGGTCCCATTTTTAGAGATAAGAGGCTATTGAAGGGCTTATGATATGACAATCAGAACAGAAAACTAATGGGATGGAAAACTAATCACCAAGAGTTTCTGGAAGCTTTTGAGAATGTAGCTCTGGTAAAGAAAAGTCCAGAAGTGCTTGGCATGTCTACAGAAGAAGCCTAGATGGTAAGTCTTTATTTTCAGTAGCTAAAGAATGTTACATTTCTCTTATTTTCCTACGGAACTGGTTAAAGTCAGATTCACCATCACATACTCATACATGCATTCTCAGTTCCCACCTAGGGACTTGCAAATGGCTGCTCAATAAAATGTGAAACAGGCTGCAGAGGAAGAATGAGTACTTATACTAGTTTCCCGTGATGGCTGTAACAAAGTACCACAAATTGGGTGACTAAAGATAAATCTATTCTCACAGTTCTAGAGGCCAGACAATTTTCATCAGTATCACTGGGCCACAGTTAAGGTGTGGGTAGTGCAGTGCTCACTCCAGAGCCTTTGGGGGATAATTAACTCCTTGCTTCTTCCACCTTCTGGGGGCTGCTGGCATATCACAGCACTCTCTGTTTCTGTCTTCACATCGCCGTCTCCTCTATGTGTCTATCTAGTCTCTCTCTGCCTCTCTCTTATGAAGACACTTGTGATAGCACTTAGGGGCACCCTAATTATCCAGACTCATCTTCCCATCTCAAGGTCCTTAATCACATTTCCAAAGACATTGCCTTATAAGGTAACATTTAAAGGTTCCATGGATGAGGACCTGATATCTTTGGCGAGGGGCTAGGGTCAGGGGTGTGTTTTCAGGTGACCACAGTACTCATTCACAATGCTTAAAGTCTTCAGTATTGAGGGAATAAGAGGAATAGAATTGCATGCAACTATTCTAGGATGTAAGCATTAAACTCCAACATGGTAGGAACCATTTAACCTTGGTCTAAATATCATTCGAGCGAACTGGCAATTCTGTGCTATAGTGTGCAAGTAGATGTCAGAAAGTTCACTAGGAACAAATTATCTTCAAGAAGCTTTGAGTAATTTAGTGTTAAGTGAATTGTAAGAAACTTGAGGGCAAAATCAATGCCATTTTGTAGTTCCCACAGGGATTAAATCCAAAAGAGTTATCTCCATGGTCTCCAGAAGGTCCTTACATAAAGCAGGTCCTTTCAGAGTTTTATTGAGATGGGTTAAAACTTCCAAAGAAGGATCTTCATTTGAACCATACATCCAATACTGGATTTTTTTCCATTTATATAAAAATGCATATATATATGTATACCTTCCATTTATGTATAAATATATAGGTATATGCCTTTTTCCATTTATATATAAATGTATATATATGTATATACATTCCATCCATATATAAATAAAAAATTATGCATCATATATGTCATGCATGCGATGCATATATATATAGAGCATTAAAAATACCTTCTATGCACCAGGCACTGTCCTAGACCTCTTGGGGAAAGTTTCACACTAGAAATAACTAAATGAAATAAAATAAGTTCTAGATATTTTTCAGTCCAGCACTGTATCCTATCCAAATTACATTAGTGATGTTGGAATCAGTCCTAGCCCAGAACACAGTAGAAGGGAAATTCAAAAGTGTTCTAGGCACTTTACATGTGCCACAGTCCTCTCTCACCAAGACTCTGTGAGATAATGTTATTATCACCATTTCAGAAATAATAAAACACGACTCAAAAATTTCAATAAATGCATGAAGTCATGCAGCTAATTTGGAGTGATCTGTGTGATTAGAATTCAGGTCTGCCTGATCCCAGTGTTCCTGATTTTTTCATCATACCAATCTTATTGCTCAGAAGCAGAACAAGAATTAAAATGTCCTTTGATCCAGTTTTGAGTTTTGCCATTATGCTATACACCACACGATAAATCTTCGAAAGAGGCCATTTCGGGATAAATAGGATAACACATCATTTTCCCGCTACATTTGAGGAGCTCATTTCCTTAAGACAGAGTATAGGTCAATAAAAAGAATAAGTTCAAGTAAGTTTAGCTAAACCAAGGGATCACAGGGTCATAAATGTCAAGAAAATGATCTTCATGGAATACTGCTCACTTTTGAGGCTGCTGCCACTGAGAATGGTCATGACCTTACACAAAATATCCTTGGGGACATTGATAGAGACAATAGTCTTTTTGATTTCTTTTGTTTCAGATAAGAAATGAGAAATTTGTACAATTTTTTGTCTAAGTTTAAAGATATGTCTTGCTAATATTAGCAGGACTCTGAGAACATATTTTTCTGATTTCTATGGCTTTTACATGAGCCAGAAGTACAACTACAAATAGTAAAATGTTCTTATTAAGTCATGGTAGAATAAGGGTTCTGGGCATGCCAAGGCTGTGGCTCCTGCCTTCTCTTCTCCAACAATCTTTGGCATCCTAAGGATGTCACACAATTTCTTCCTACAGTGAAGGACAGATTCATGCTGTTACTTTTTTTTTTTTTTTTTTTTTTTTTGAGAAATCTTGGTTGAAAGCACCAACAGTGATACAACTTGGTTCATTTTGTCATTTTTTTACTCCCTTGAATTACTACATAAATATTAATAGCTAAACACATTGCAAACAGGTGGAGCTCATTCTGTCTCTGGAGCGCTGCCACCGTTATGTGATATCTCAGATGGGTGACGAGATTTTCCATGTGGGGAGGGCGGTCTGTCATTCCATGCCAACCCCATTGGACACACCCTTGGCTTGGAGTCCTTTATTTCCTGTGATATCTCTATGACAGCCTTCTTGGTCTTTTAACAGTTCATTCAGTAGAGTGGGAAGGAGTAACACATTCCATTTAAGAACCACATTCACTCCACTGTGTATCTGGTTACTTTTTTTCAGACAGTGGGTGGCTGCTACTGATAAAAACATGGAATAGAGTTCCCAATATTTAAAGGTGCACATCAGTTATGCATGAAATATGTTTCCAACACATCTAAATTTATGTATGCTTGATGAACTTTTCAAAGTAAGAAAGTCACAGAGCTATTATGGTAGATAACATTATGATAAAGTCCCTCTTTTGTCTCCTGATTGGCAAATTCAAATCTCGAACTATAGATCCAGTCAAAGTAATAATTTATTCTCTTACAGTCCATCAATGCATAAGTGGTATAATTCTTTTCAAAGGCTTTAGATAATATTTGTCTACCTTTTATACTGAATGATTTTTTATATCTATTTACCTTCAATGCACCAAACATATTTCAAAATAAAATTCAGAAGTCCAGCTGACTTCCATTTTGCTAGGCATAATGGCTAGTGTGTTTTTCCTATATCAGTAAATGATTCACTTGTACTTGTTTCATAGGAAGCAAGTATGTTTAGAATTGTCCTGGACTATGTTGAATGTATATGATCATATATGATTTTTTTTTAAGACTAGAAAATGCATGTGGTTCAGTGTACTTGAATTTCTCAACTGTTTCTATTTTATTGTAAAATTTAAAAACTTGACACATAAGCTCGAATGACCCATCTTCCAAATCTTATGCATTAGATATGTTTCTAATTTACCCCTGTAATTTGACAACATTTAGATTTTTTGATTTTATGGAAGAGGTTTAATTTGGCCCAAACTATGAAGCAAAATTGTAATTTTACTGTCATCTTATTAGTTAGTTACCATATGTTAATGAAAATAAAAATATTGAGGTAAAGCCGCTTTTTTTTTTCATTGAGGTAACACTGTTAACACTCATTTAGTAATCTGCATTTAAATGGATTAGTTTTCTGGTAAATTTAAAATGGTTTGGTCAGTTTCTATGTGTTTTTTTGTTTCTGTTTGTGTTTTCTATTTTGAGCTTAAATCGGCGCCTCCCTCATTTTCTCTCTCTGTCTTGTATTATCTTGGGTACGGGGTCCTCTTCAGGGTGGTTTCATTACATGCTTTACTTAGAGAAAGAGCCCATAACTGCCATCATTTCATACAGGACTCTGGCAATCTACCGTAGGAACTCATATACTTAGATGACTCTAACCAAGATAGAAAGTGTCCAGAGAGATGAAAAATAAGTAACGGGAGAAAGGAGACATAGCTGCCATTTTCATCAGACTTAATGTATGCAGATTGTTTTATTATAGACAATGCGTAGAGAGGAACACCAATGTGACTTATGATTCACAACCCTAAACTCAGCCTTTTGCTTGGATTGCTGCATAGACATGTGACTATATCACAAATATGCAGAATCCCAGGTTTTCTTCCCATTTACTGATGTCTTTTAAACATTTTAATGTTGAAATTCAAGACCTTGAGTTGAAATAATTATATATGAACTAATAACTGGGAAATAATAGACTTCAGAGAGGTCTCATCTTGTGGACTGTTTTTCCTGATTGGAGAAAATAAAAACCAGTGGAGAAGAAAAGGGTGGCTTCCTACTACGATAATCTGAAATTTCACTCCAAGGCTCCCCTGTTCATCTATTCAAATGTGAGACACAGAGATACAATTTATTTAACGCATAAGAATAAACTGTTCATCCCATTTCAAGAAACAATTGCTTGTTTTGTTGAAGCAACCTTTTCAGTTTAGTTTTTCCGTTCTATTTATCGATTTTCCCTTATTTGCCTATGAGTTCATAGGATACTGGGGGTGGTGTACTATTTGTCTTTGAAACTCTAGGTTAGGACAAATCGTGAATTAAGAGGTGGCAATTGACAAATATTTACTGAATGCTGAATGAACAAATACCCGCACTCATCAAAGTATGATGAGTGTGTGTGTGTGTGTGTGTGTGTATGTATGTGTGTGTGTGTGGGAAGTGATATTTTAGACAGCTATAACAAAGTATGTCTTTGAAAGTTTCATTTCAAATTAGAAAGTTTCATTTTCTAATGAGCAGACAGGGTTGGTAACATATGGGGGGGTATGTTAAAAATTAAGAGGCCATAAATCAGGTGTAGCTGTTGACATCCCTTTAGCTACCAAGACTAGATGGTTAAAGAATCGACGACTTTGATGTTGGAAGAGACCTTAAAGCACTTAAAGTGTGAACGTGGATATTCTAATTGGGAATATGGCATATTTTAAATTGGTTTGAAACAATGACTAATCATTGACCCTCTCACCTGAAAGTGACCTGTTTGCCCTTTAGAACACTAAGGAGACAGGAACCCAGTTAAAAACAAACCCCCAAATCCCACACGACGGTAGAGCTGAGGAGCTCGGGAAGCACACCTTTCTTTCCACTCACCCCTGAAGAAGACAGGCTGAAGTCCCAGTGCAGCAGAATCAGAATCCAAATGCTTCCCTACAGGGTGCCACTTTCAGATTTCTCTAGAAAATAAAACTGAGTGTAGATATCAGGGGGTTGAGGGTAGGTGCGATGGTTGTGTGTACAGGTGTCATCATAAGTTCATTCACTCACATTCTTGAGGTTTTGACCCCTGCCCAACAAACACACACACACGCGCGCGTACACACACACACACACTCCCCAGACTTCATGATACCATACATTCTTCTTTGCAAATTACACAAAATTATACATTAATATTCTCATCTTTACTTATTTATTTGGCAAAAACTAGTCCACATGCCAGTATCTAGGGTCACCTAGATGATGCTTTTACTGGAAAGTCATAGAATATTTTATTGTATTTTTCTGTGAGGAAATTTTGAGAAGAGTGGCCTTGTCTTTTTTCACAGCAATATCCATTGACCATTTGTATCATTCAACGAATATTCATTGGATGTTTAGTGTGCACCTGGCACTTCTCTAGGTTTGGCAAGGTTTTAGATACTAACAATAAAGAGGAGAGAAAAGGAGAGAGAGGACGTAAAGTGGAAGAGATACCATCTCGATAAATCATAAGATGCCTTTCCCAAACTGACAGCTCCTGCTTTTGTCCCTGCCCTCTCCGACACCAAATAAACAAACAAACAGGGTGTGGAGTCCTAGGAAATGTCCTTGTTGCTGCTGGAAATATTTATAATCCCTTTGGCTGGGTTTGGTGGCTCACACTTGTAATCCTAGTACTTTGGGAGGCTGACACAGGCAGACTGTTTTAGCCCAGGAGTTTGAGACCAGCTTGGGGCATGGCAAAGCCCCTGTTTCTACCAAAAAATGCAAAAATTATCCAGGTGTGGTGGTGGGTCCCTGTAGTCCCAGTTACATGGGAGGCTGAGGAAGGAGAATCACTCGAGCCTAGGAGGTGGAGGCTATGGTGAGCCATGATTGCACCACTGCACTCCAGCCTGGGCAACAGAGGAGACCCTGACTCAAAAAAGAAAAAAGTGAAAAGAAATATTTTTAATCCCTTCTATGTCTTGACAGACATATTTGAAGACAAAAAAGTTCAATCCCAGCACTTTGGGAGGCAGAGGTGAGTAGATCACTTGAGGTCAGGAGTTCGACACCAGCCTGGCCAACATGGTAAAACCCATCTCTACTAAAAATACAAAAAGTAGACAGGTGTGGTGGCATATGCCTGTAATCCCAGCTACTTGAGAGACTGAGGCATGAGAATTGCTTGAACCTCTGAGGTGAAGGTTGCAGTGAGCCGAGATCACGCCACTGCACTCCAGCCTGGGCGACAGAGCGAGACTATGTCTCAAAAAAAAAAAAAAAAAAAAAAAAAAAAAAAAATCATTTGTGAAGTTTATAAAATGCTGGCCAAATTCAATTCACGGAATTTTATCAGTATTAATAAAGCATCAGAGCTCTGTAAATACTGTCAGAGATTCACGAGTATTTCAGTTTTCCTTATTCTTAAGAATGCGCTGTTGAAACTGTCTGCTCCTAAACACAGGTTGGACAAACTTACAGAACCATACTTTTTCTTATAATACTTGCCTTGTGGCCTCATGAGGACCCCTCTCAGAAGCAGTAGATACAATAAAGTACTGGTTCATTAATCAGAGAGCCTGACTCTACTACTGTTGATTTGTGGGTGTCTCTGAATCAGTCCCCTTTGGTGCCTTGGTTTTCTCATCTGTACTATGAGGAAGATAGTGAATGGAGTCAGGTTTATCTAGATTCCAATTCTAGCCCTGTCACTCACTACTGTGTAACTCTGGGCCAGGTACTTCAGGCTGTTCGTTTTCCCCATCTGTAGCAGTGGCTCAGAACAAACGTTAGATTATATCAAGTGTTTGAAAGAATGCTTTATGGAAGGCTCTGCACCTATCCCCTTGATGCTTAGAGGCAGGTGAGTGACAGGGTGAGTGGAAGCTACATGGGAACAGAATTTGGCTCTCTATAAGCAAGATAATAATGTCAGAGATAATCCAAAAATGGAAGACATTGTCTCAGGAACATCAAATTACTTACAGACCAACTATTGTTAAGTGGTGACAGATTTCAGATCTGACCTAAGCAACAGAAAAAAAATGTCTTCAATAGAATATATATATATATAAAATATATATTCTTCAATAGAATATATATATATTTCTTCAATAGAATATATATATATTTCTTCAGTAGAATATATATATTTCTTCAGTAGAACACACACACACACATATATTTTATTGAAGGAAACTTTACCTATCTTTGAACCAAAATCTTTCCATATTTTCTCTTTTTTCACTTTAAATTTTTTACATCCGTTTTCTAAAATTACCACTCAATTGACTTTTTTATAATGTCATCAGTGAATTTCTAATTTCTGAATCTAATTTAAAAAGCCTTTCATTATTTATATATGTTACATCTACTTTTCAATGGCTACTCAATAAATGCTGTAGTCACAACCCTATCTTTTTTCCTGAAGTCTGAGACTTTGGCAAAATTTGTTTTTTCCTCGAAACTTTCTCTGTCTTTAGTTTTTACACACTAATTTGTGAAATCCAAATTCCAAACATCTCTTCCAATCTTTTTTGCTGTTCTTTTCTTAGGTTATTTTGTGGGTTTCTTATTCCCTGACCCTGAAATCTTGGAGGACACAGCTCCTTGCTCTTTCTTCTTCTCCCTGGGTGAGTTTATCCCATGTCAGCCAAGATTCACAGAATGAAACACGACTGCTCTCATTCTTTATTCTATATGATGAATTAAAGTTTCTCTTGTGCATTAAAAATGATAACAGATAATGCACCATCCTTAGGAGAATTGAGAAAATGGTCATTTATCTAATTTTTTATAAAAATTAGTTAAAACTTGGATTGAGAAAGATAATTCTCCAAAACCTCTCTGGTCCAGACCGCTCAAGACCCATGTTTCCAACAGCTTACTAGTCATCACCTGGACAAACTGGAGCCCTTCAAGCCTGTCATTGCCCTGACAGCTTTCTCTTCATCTTTGTGCCTAATGATACATTATTTTTCAGTCACTTGTTCAAGAAGCTCAGGAGGAACCCCAAGTTCTTTCATCTCTGAAACTTATAGAAATAAGGTACTAAAAAGGTCTTATATCAGTTCCTTTCCTTTCTGTCTTACAGGCTAAATTTAGCCCTTTAGTATATTTTATTTGGACTATTATCAGAGAGAAATAGTTCTTTACCTGAATTTCTTTTTGCACATAGACTCATCAAGCAACCACCACCATCTTCGACTGATCCTTTAAAACTGTCAAAATGACCATTTGTATGTCTTCTTTGGAAAATGTCGGCTCGTGTCCTTTGCCCACTTTTTAATGGGGCTATTTTGTTGTTATTGTTTTGAGTTGTTTGAGTTCTTTGTAAAGTCTGGATATTAGTCCTTTGTCAGATGCATAGTTCGCAAATATCTTCTCCCATTCTGCAGGTTTTGTGTTCACTCTGCTGATTATTTCTTTTACAGTGCAGAAGCTTTTTAGTTTAATCAAGTCCCATTGGTCTATTTTTGGTTTTGTTGCATTTGATTTTGAGGTCTTAGTCACGAATTCTTTGTCTAGACCAATATCCAGAAGAATTTTGTCAGGGTTTTCTTCTAGCATTTTTATAGTTTCAGGTTTTACGTTTAAGTCTTTAATCAACCACAGTAACTTTTTGTATATGGTTAGAGATAGGGGTCCAGTTTCATTCTTTTGCCTATGGCAATCCAGTTTTCTCAGTACCATTTATTAAATAGGGTGTCCTTTCTCCAGTGTGTGTTTTCGTCAGCTTATCAAAGATCAGTTGGCTGTAGGTATGTGGCTTTCTGACTTGTCTTTTCTATTCCATTGATCTATGTGCATCTTTTTATACCAGTACCATGCTGTTTTGGTTACTGTGGACAAAAGATATGAATAGACTTTTTTTAAAGAAATCATACAAATAGCCAACAAACATACAAAAAAATGCTCAATGTCACTAATCATCAGAGAAATGCAAATTAAAACCACAATGAGATACCATCTTTACCAATCAGAATGGCTATTATTAATGCTTATATTGATATACTTTGCTACATTTATTATTAAATATCTTTGCTTCTTCATTATTAAAAAATCAAAAAATAACAGATGTTGGAGAGGATTTGGAGACAATGAAATTTTTATATATTTTGTGTGGGAATGTAAACTAGTATAACCTCTGTGGTAAACAGTATGGAGATTTCTCAAAGAACTAAACATAGAACTTCCATTTAATCCAGCAATTCCACTACTGGGTATCTACCTAAAGGAAAATAAATCATTATATCAAAAAGATACCTTTACTTGTGTATTTACTGTGGCACTATGATAGCAAAGGTATAGAATTAGCCGAAGTGTCCATTAGAGGATAAACGGATGAAGAAAATGTAGTATATCTATACCATTGAGTACTACCCAGCCATAAAAAGAATGAAATCGTATGTTATGCAACAACGTGGATGGAACAGGAGACAATTATCTTAAGTAAATAACTCAGAAATATTGCATGTTCTCACTTTTAAGTGAGAGTTAAATAACGTCTACACATGAACATAGAGAGTGGAGTAATAGACATTGGAGACTCAGAAGGGTGGAATAATGGGAGATGGGTTAGGGATGAAAAATTATTATGCTGTAGACACTCTATTACACTAATCAACTGGGTGATTAAAGAGTATTAATGAGAACAGTAAATTTTACTTGAATAATGAAGGAAATGCAAAGTTTACCAGATAGATAAAGAGGTGAATGGTATTTAGAAAAGGGAAACAGCAAAGGTAAAAGCTTTTGGGGACACTATTTGGGTGATGGCTACACTAAAGCCCAGATTTCACCACTACCAAATATATCCATGCCACAAAACTGCATTAGTACCCACCCCCTAAATCTGTTTTATAAAAAACTGTCTAAATCATCTCTTCAGCATGTAACTAAGGTTTTTTGTTCATTTGATTCTATCTTGATGTGATTGCTCCTCTTTCTTTGGCATGGCATGCAAGTGTTTTATATCTTCCTGCCCAGGTTAATTTTTGAACCCCTGGATGCAATCTGTCTTCTACTGTTGAATAATATGAAGTTCATTGAATGTACATCATCTTTTTGTTTTTACTCTGAGCTTTTACCTTTGCTGTTTCTATTTCTTAAGTACCATTCTCCTCTGTATCTATCTGGTAAACTTTGTGCTTCCTTCATTATTCAAGTAAAATGTACTCTTCTCATTAATACTCTTTAATTACCCAGTTGATCAGTGTAGTAAAGTGTCTAGAACACAATAAATACTTAATAAATGTTAAAATTTAAATATCATATCATATATTAATACATGTTATTTTATTCTGGTGTTGAAGATGGGATGTAGGCTCTAGGTGACAGGTTGTACCAACAAAATTGTAGATTTCTTCCAATTCTGAGATTCTATAGGTCTGTGGTTTATTCTAAACTGAACATTAGCTCACTGGCACTTCAACAGAATTCTTTGGCCATTGTTTCTTATTATTGTGTCCAGGATAAGCCATATTTTATAGGACTTAAACAAAAAATCATATTTTATTACTCCCCTCACCTACTCCTATGACCTAGTTTAAATTCAAACAAGTCCAAGTAAGTCACTAAAGTCTACACCTTGCCTTAGGGACGAAAATGCCTGGGAAAGAAAATCCCTACTTTTGTCAGCAAAATGAAACTTTAAATCTCTCCGTATCCTACCATAGTGCTCCATGTTTTCACTTTCTTTCTCTCATCTTTTCTCTTCCCTCCCTGCTGACATTAGAATAAAAATGTGCTACCCTAAGTTAACTGATAAGTTATCAAAAATTACCTGTTATTTTTATTATTTTATTTTTTGGAGACAAAGTATCTCTCTGTTGCCAGGCTGGAGTGCAATGGCATGATCTTGGCTCACTAAAACTTCCACCTCTCGGGTTCAAACGATTCTCCCACCTCAGCCTCCTGAGTAGCTGGGACTGCAGGTGCACGCCACCACGCCCAGCTAATTTTTGTATTTTTAGTAGAGACGGGGATTCACCATGTTGGCCAGGATTGTCTCGATCTCCTGACCTCATGATCCACCCTCTTCAGTCTCCCAAAGGGCTGGGATTACAGGCGTGAGCCACTGCGCCTGGCCAATCATCTGTTATTTCTATAGCTCAAAGGTAGATACTGTTTCAATAACTAGAGTTCTATGGGTAGGATTTGTTAGTGCTTTTTAGATGTATCATTGTAAACTTGAGGTCTTTTAAAATGGAGTGATTGGAAGCTTGAAGTATTATCCCATGAACAATCAAGCTTTAGAATTTGGCTACCCTTAAATTTTTGTCTGCATAAAATCATTGTATATCACATTTTATCATAAAGAATCTTGGTTGTTGTCTAATGCTTATACTGAAAATCTCTGCTACATTTAATTTGTACCAATGTAATCATCAAACAAAACTCAAATCAGAACATCCTCTTCTATTCCAGCAGGGGCTTCCTTTGCTATAAGATACTTTCAAAGGGTCCCTGAAGTAGCAGACGTGTGCTTTGTAAGCAATTATTTTCCAAGTTTGTATTTCTAAATCACTTTAGGTATAATGAGGTGACACTCAAGTTAGAAGTGGGTCTGCTTCAGGCCCCAGGTCTTATGGCACCAGGGATTGCTGGTAGAGACTTGGATTCTAAATCAATTAGAATAAAAGAATTATAAAAAACCAAGGGACTCAGGTTGCCAAGATTTTTCACTGTGATAAACCATTTTTGCATTATAGGGTCTAGTCACTCATTTAAAGATAACAGAAAAGGAAAAGAAAACTACAAATGCTGGAAAGGAAGATGAACTATTTAATAACACAGATATGAAAGCAGTCAACACGACCTTGGGTCAAGATGTACATATTATTATACTCCAATATATCTTATGCAATTGTCCAATAGTGGCCCCACAGGTCAAAATTTTAATACGGTGAATTCAAAGATCAATAAACTATTTAAAGTATATTATCTCATTTGTTCTTAAATTCTAGCCCTTGTTGACATGATCAATACATAATTTCTCACAAATGACCAGCAACATTATACACAGAATAAGTAAACTGAAAAAGTGTAACACATATTTGTGTGTATGATAGATGATTATTTTTAAATTAAATAATTGTTTTAAGTTTTACAAGTATTGAATGAATAATTCTTTAGGATATAATGCTGCTGTGTTAAAAAAATGAATAATTATTGATGTAAAATTCCAAACAATACTGAAAAATACTGAGTAAAAACACACTCCTCACTTATCCTGAAGCCAATATTATTAATACATTAATATATATCCTTTGAGGTCTTTTACCATGCATTCATAGTGTGTTGCACTATGTTATACATACATACATACATAAATACACCTGTAGAGTTTTAGACATTTAAAATTTTTATTGTTTTTATTTTGTTTTTAGGGAGGCCTCATCTCATATGCACACAAAACTCAGGAGTCAGAAGGCCTGGATTTAAAATCTTCAGCCTTCTCCAAGTCACTACACCGCTCTGTCCCTCAGCTTCCTCTTATTTAAAATATGGATAATAACAGTATACACCTCAAATAATTTTGTGAGAATTGTTGCATGTGTATGTGTTCCACAATTCTTAATGCTTCATATATATGAAATACTTAGAACCATTGCTAGCACATAGTAAACATTATGTAAGTATTGTTATTTTTATTATTTTACACTCTACAACCCCCCTTTCACTTAACAATATGGTGATTTTTTTCTGGATCATTCCATAAAGATTTATCATATTCATTTTAAATGTTGCATAGTATTCCGTACTCTGGAAGTAATTTATTCTCCTGTGGAGAGATCTTTTAATTTTTTTTCTGTTTTTCAAAATTAGCATGTGTTGCAATGAGCATCGGGTGTGTGTGTGTGTGTGTGTGTGTGTGTGTGTGTGTGTGTGTGTGTATCTGCATTTATGTGAGTACACCTGTAACTTCCATTCCTATAATTAAATTGTTGGATCAAATAGTATAAAAATTATCTTTTAAGAAACCCACAAATCATCATCTAAAATGCATGAGAAATTTGCATCGCACCAACAGTGAGTACTGGTGTCTTCACAACCTCCCCTGCACTCCAGCAATTCTATACAACTCTTTTAAAGTTGTAGTTCTCTCAGTGGTGAAATTGGGCATTACCAACCAAATAGAATATTAACACTTTTAACTTTCATGTAAACTAATGAATAAAAAATAGTAATCTTTTGTTAAAATAATTTTGGATTCATCTAATTAATGATAAAGTTGGACATCTCATAGATTATGTATTTTTTGTCTATGTTGGGTTTTATCTTCAAATTGATGATTTTTGAGATCTAACATATTATGATTATTAATTATTTGAATCAGATATGTTAAATGTTTTTCATATTCTTTGCATGCTTTTAGATTTTGTTAATGTCTTTTATTACTGTAAAATCTTTACATTTCATTGTAGTAAAATATGACTTCTATATTTTGTGTTCTAGATAATGCATATTAAGACTTTTCTATTTTTGGTAGTTTTTAAATATGTAAATCTTGAATCCACCAGAAATTTGCATTTCTGTAAACTAAAGTGTGAAAAATATCTGTCTTACTTTCCCCATATGAATAACAATAGCCAATACCATTTAGTAAGTAGTCTGTCTTTCCCCTAATTATTTGAAATGCCATTATATCACACACTAAATTCCCATATATAATGAGTCTTAGACTCATTATGCTCTCAACTGATAGATTTATATTCTCTATTCTCTTCCACTAATAAGTTTGTCTATTCATGCACCAATACCTCATAGTTTTAGTTAAAATAGTTTTATAGTATGTTTTAATATCTGTTAGGGCAATGCCATTATTACTGGTTTTTTTTTTTCAGTTTTTTTACAGCTATCTTTATTGTTGTTATCTTCCAAATTCATAATCAATTTGTCAAGTTCTGTAAAGCCAAATTGAAATTTTTATCAGAATTTAATTAAATTTATAGATCAATTTAGTTTAACTCTTTTAAATTATTTTTATTCAGGATCATGTTATTTATTTCTACTTCCTTCAGTAGAAGAAAGTAAAATTGACTTTTATCTTAGTTAATTTGCATTTCCATTTGAGTTTATCTATTCTGAACGTGACTTTCATTTCTATTTTTATCTATTACCTGATATGTCTTTCATTACCATTTTGTAATTTTCTTCATGAACTAGGAACAATAATAATGATAAACTAAACCTACCATAGAATTTACTCTGCCAGGCACTTTTCTAACTAATTTACACATATTCTCCTTCTTTAATCCATACAAAAACCCTGTGAAATAGTTATTATATTTTGCATTTTTAAAACGAGGTAATTGAGGTACATTAAAAAATTGTTCAGCAAACAATTAGTAAGCAGTAGAGCTGTGATTCACATTTAGGTAGTCTGGGTCCATTGTCTATGTCCCTAGGAATTAGTTAGGTATATTATCATTATTTGTGTATTTTATGTCATGATACTTTATAATTTTTCTTATACTTTAAGTTCTGGCGTACATGTGCAGAATGTGCAGGTTTGTTACATACGTATACTGTGGCATACTGTGCCATGGTGGTTTGCTGCACCCATTAACCCATCATCTACATGAGGTATTTCTCCTAATGCTATCCCTCCTCTAGCCTCCCAACCCGACAGGCCCTGGTGTCTGATGTTCCCCTCCTTGTGTCCATGTGTTCTCATTGTTCAACTCCCACTTAAGAGTGAGAACATGTGGTCTTTAGTTTTCTGTTCTTGTGTTAGTTTGCTGAGAATGATGGTTTCCAGTGTCATCCATGTCCCTCCAAAGGACATTAACTCATCCCTTTTTTATGGCTGCATAGTATTCTATAAATCATTCTATTATAAAGACACCTGCACACATATGTTTATTGCAGCACTGTTCACAATAGCAAAGACTTGGAACCAATCCAAATGCCCATCAATGATAGACTGGATAAAGATACTTTGTAATTTTTATTGCAACTGAGACTCTGAACTTTTCTCCTATTAAATTTTCTAATTGCCTATTGACAATATATGAAGAAAATGTTTTCTGTAAGACTTGGTATTATAAACATAATTATTAAAGACAGTTTTGAATATCAAATGTAGTGCTGCTTGAAGTCCAAAACTAGGCAAAGACTCAATCAGTGGATATTTAGTTTTGTTTCTGACTTTCCAATGGAATGACTGCATTATACCTAAGAGTTGGTATCTTTTAGAGTACATCAATAAAATGAGATGAGAAAGAAGTTATCTTCTTATTTTTTCTTCAAAACAACAATGGACCTTATTAAACCTTTATCAAACATTTATTAAGCACAAAAGAAAGCTATGCTCGTTGTACCATATGGACAACATAAATGTAAAATATAATTGCACATTAGTAGTTTTGTGACTAATGAAGCTTTAAAAAATTCAGCATTGAAAATCATTATGGTAATTACATAAATATTTGTTGATCCTATATTTTAAAAGAAACACCTTGCTTCTCACATTATAGTGAGTAAAATTAAATAGTTTGAAACTGTGTGACCTAGTAGGGGCAGAGGAACATCCATGATTTTTACTTTCTTACCTGGATATATTATTCTCTTATCTTATAAATATTTCTTTTCCTGCTACTAAGTTTTCATTTTCTTTAAGACATTTGTCTGCCTGGTAGAAACCTCAAACAAGCAATACGATTTCTAATAAAGAAAAAAAATCAACAAAAAAGGGATTGATCTTAGCAAGGTGAAATAGGAAGACCTAGACTTTCCTTCCCCCATGAAAATACTGATTTAATGGTAACACAGAAATAGAGCTTTATAAATTACCTGACAAATAATTCAAAATAACCACTAAAAAGATGCCCAACAATTTCAAGAAAATATGCTTGAACAAAATGACAATAGTAGCAAAGAGATCAAATATATTTTTAAAACGAATGGAATTTTTAAGCTAAAGAATAGAATGAATTGAAAAATTCACTGGAGAAACTCAACAACTGACTTAATAAAGCAGAAAAAAGAATGACTGAAATAAACAGACTATCTAAATTTATTCAGTCAGAAGAGGAAAAAAAAGACTAAAAATTAGTGAAGAAAACCTGAGAGACCTATGGGACAACATCAAATAGACTAATGCATACATTGTGAGGGTGTCAGATGGTATAGAGAGAAATAAAGGGAGAGAAATAAAGCTTATATAAAGGAATAAATTACCTGAAACTTCCCAAACTGGGAGAAGCAAATGGGCGTCCGAATTTAAGAAGCCAATAGATTTCTAAATAGAATGAACCAAAAAAGTCCACACCAAGACACATTATAATGAAATTCTCTAAATTAAAAAAAGAAGAAAAGATGAAAGCAGCAAAAGTGATTTCTCATGTAAAAGTAAGCCTTCATAAGATTATCAGCAGATTTCTTAGCAGGAACATTACAGGCTAGAGAAGGTTTGAGATTATATAGTCAAAGTGCTGAAAGAAAAACAAAATGCAACAAATCAACTCTGTCGACCAAGAATACTTTGTCTAGCAAAACTGTCCTTAGAAAATGAAGGAGAAATATTTTCCCAAATAAATACAAGCAGAGAGAGTTTATCACCACTAGACTTGCCATACAGGAAATGTTAAAGGGAGTTGTTAAATTGAAACAAAAAGAGAGTACACGTGAAAGCATACAAAAGTATAAAGCTCACTGGTAAAAATAAATATGTGGACAAAGACAGAAAACTGTAATAATGTAGTGCAATGGTGGTTTATACAATATTTTAGTTCTGGTAAAGAAGTTAAATGATAAAAGTATTTAAAAACTGTAACTATAAAACATGACAATAAAAATACCACATATAAAGATAAAATTTGATGCCAAAATATAAAGTGGCAAAGGGTAGAGTTAAACTGTAACAAAAAACAAAGAAGTACATTATAAAATAAAAATGTCAATTCACCAGGAAGATATAACAATTATTTATACAATGCAATAAAGTTTATTGATGTTTATTATTTGTTGTCCCATAAGTCTCTTAGGTTTTTAATTATTTATTGTTACATCTTCCTGGTGAGCTGACATTTATTATTTTATAAGGTACTTCTTTGTCTTTGTTATAGTTTTTAACTCTACCTTATATCACTTTATGTTTTGGTGTCAAATTTAATCTTTTTATATGGTATCTTGAGACTATTACTGTAAATGAAACAACTCAGGAATGGAAAACCAAACATCATATGTTCTCACTCATAGTGGGAGCTAAGCTATGAGAATGCAAAGGCACAAGAATGACACAATTGACTTTGGGGACTCGGGGAAAGGTTGGGAAGGGAGTGAAAAATAAAAGGCTACAAATTGAGTGCAGTGTATACTACTTGGGTGATGGGTGCACCAAAATATCACAAATTACCACTAAAGAACTTACTCATGTAACCAAGCACCACCTGTTCCCCAATAACCTATGGAAATACAGAATTAAATCTATCTATCTCTCTCTCTCTCTCTCTCTCTCTCTCTCTCTCTCTCTATCTATCTGAACTCAACACCATAGCACCCAAATATATAAAGCAAATGCTGACAGAACTAAAGGGAGAACTAGACAGAAACACAACAATAGTAGGATATTTCAATATCTAACTTTCAATAATGAATAGACTATTTGGAGAGAAGATCAATAAGGAAACATAGGATTTGAACAACATTATAGATCAAATAGTCCTAAAAGACATAAAAAATAGTCTACCCGAGAGTAGCAGATTACACTTTCTTCTCAAGTGCACATGGAACTTTCTCCAGAATAGATCACATTAGGCTACAAAAGAGGACTTAACAAATCTAAGAAAGTTGAAATTATACTAAGTATATTTCTGACCACAATGGACTGGAAGCAAAAATTAACAGTACAAAGAAACTACAAATTCACAAATAAGAGGAAATTAAACAACATATTCTCGAGAAACCAATAGATGAAATAAGAAGTAAAAAGGGAAATTAGAAAATATCTTGAGACAAACAAAAACACATTATACCAAAACTTAGAGGATGCAGGAAAAGCAGTATTAAGAGGAAAGTTTATAGTGGTAAATGTCAATATTAAAAAATAAGAAATATCTTTAATAAACAATTTAAATTTTATCTCAAAAATACTAGAAAAAGAAGAACAAATTAACACCAAAGTTAGCAGAGGCAAGGAAATAATAATAATAGAACATAAATAAACATAATAGAGATTAGAAAGGTAATATTTTTAAAAAATCAACAAAACTGAGTTATTTTTAAAGCACAAAAGAATGACATTTAGCTAGACTAAGAAAAAGAGAAAAGACACAAATTCTAAAAATAAGAAACAAAAGAGAATATATCACAAACAATGCCACAGAAATAGAAAGGTTTGTAAAAATACTATGGACAATAATATGCCTGCAAATTGAGTAATCTAGAAGAAATTAGTAAGTTCCTAGAAACATAAACCTACCGAGACTGAATCATGAAGAAACAGAAAATCTGAACAGACATATCTAGTAAGGAGGTTAACTCAGTAATAGTAATTAAAACAAACAAAAAAATTAAAAACAAACATTACAAAAAGTAAAAAAAGAAAAAAAAAATCTTCTAGAGAATTCTACAAACTTCTAAAGAAAAATTAAGGCCATTCCTTCTCAAAATCTTCAAAAATATACAGTAAGAGGAGACTCTTCCAAACTCATTGTATGAGGTTATCATTACACTCATGCCAAATCCAGATAAAGACATATTCTAAGAAAAAAAAACCCTGACATTACTATCTCTGATAGATAGAGATGCAGAAATCTTCAACAAAATACTAGTAAACAGAATTCAACAGCACATGAAAAGAATCATACACAATGTCCAAGTGGAATTTGTTCCTGGGATGCTTCAGTACAGGGGGAAAAAAAAAAAAACTATCAGTGTGATACAGCATATTAACAGAATTAAAAATGAAAATGACATGATCATCTCAATACATTTTATAAAAAGCACTGAAAAATTTCAATACAATTTTATGTTTAACACATTCAACAAACTGGGAATTAAATAAAGTTATCTCAAAATAATAAAGGTTATAGATGGAAAACCACAGGTAACAACATACACAAAAAAGAAGAACTAAAAAGTTTCCCTCTAAGGTTAGGAGAGAGGCAAGGATGCCCACACTCACCACTTCTATTCAACACAGTACTAGAAGTCCTAGCTAGAGCAACTAGTTGAGATAAATAAATAAATAAATAAAGACATCTAAATCAGAAAGAAAAATTATTTCTGTTTACAGATTTCTCTGTCTCTCTCTCTCCCACACACACATGCAGACTCTCGCGCGCACACACACACACATACACAAACCTGTTAGAACTAATAAACAAATTCAGCAAAGTGTGAGGACATAAAATCAACATGCAAGATGCAGGTGTTTCTGTACACTAACAGTACACAATCTGAAAAGGAAACTAAGAAAGCAATCCCATTTACAATAGCATCAAAAAGAATGAGATACTTAAGAATAAACTCAACCAAGTAGGTGAATGACTGGTATACTAAAAACGACAAAACACTTGTTAAAAGAAATTAAATAACACACAAATAAGAATAACATCTCATGCACACAGATGAAAAGACTTACTAATGTTAAAATGCCTATACTACACAAAGCAATCTACAAATTCAAGACAATCCCTGCCAAGCTCTGAATGACATTTTTTGCAGAAATAGATAAAACAATTCTAAAATCCCTATGGAATCACAAAGAACCCTAAATTTTCAAAACAATCTTGAGAAAGAACAAAGCTAGAGACTTTGAAACATATTACAAAGCAACTGTAGCATTGTGGTACTGACATAAACGTAGACAGATAGACCAATGGGACAGCAATAGAACCCATCCACGTATGACCAAATGATATTTGACAAAAGTGCCAACATTACACATAATGGGGAAAGGATTCAACTCAACTCAGTGGGAAAACTGGGTTTCTTCATGCAGAAGAGTGAAATTGGGCCCTTATGTTATATTATACATAAAAATCAACTCAAAATGGTTTAGACATAAATGTGAGACCTTAAACTACAAAACTCCTGGAAGAAAACATAGAAGAAAAGTTTCGTAATATCAGTGTTAGCAATTATTTTTTGGATATGACACCAAAAGCACAGGCAATAAAAGGAAAAAAAAATTCAAGAGAGTGCATCAAACTAAAGAGCTTCTGCGCAGCAAAGGTAACAATCGACAGAGTGAAAAAGCAATCTATAGAGTAGCAGAAAATATGTACGAACAATATCTCTGATAAGGAGTTAGTATCCAAAACATATAAATAACTTATACAATTCATTGGCCAAAACAAAAAACTTGGTTAAAAAATGTGCAAAGAATGTGAATAGACATTTCTCCAAAGAAGACATGCAAAAGGTCAATAGGTATATAAAAAGATGTTCAATATCACTAGTCATCAGGGATATGCAGATCAAAACAGCAGTTAGATATCTAACTACAATTAGATATCACCTCACAGTGGTTGAAGTGGCCATCATATATGTGTATACATTATACATAAATACATACATCAAGTGTTAGGAGGACGTGGTGATATTGGAACTCTTGTAAACTGTTGGTAGGAATGAAAAAATGCAATTTCTGTTGAAAACAAGATGGAGGTTCCTCAAAAAACCAAGAATAGAACTACCATATGATTCAAGTATCTCACTTTTGGATATTTATCCCAAAGAACTGAAAACAGAATGTTGAATAGTTATTTCCACTCCTATGTTCATTGCAGAATTATTCACAATAACTAAGATATGGAGCCAACCTACAAGTCCAATGATGGATAAATGCATAAAGAAAATGTAGTATATACATAAAACGGAATATTATTTACCCTTAAAAAAGAAGGAAATCCTGACATATGCTACAGCATAGATGAACCTGGAGGTCATTATGCTAAGTGAAATAAGCCAGTCACAGAAGGACAAATACTGCATGATTCTTTTTTTTTTTTTTTTTTTTTTTTTGAGACGGAGTCTGGCTCTGCCGCCCAGGCTGGAGTGCAGTGGCCGGATCTCAGCTCACTGCAAGCTCCGCCTCCCGGGTTCACGCCATTCTCCTGCCTCAGCCTCCCCAGTAGCTGGGACTACAGGCGCCCGCCACCTCGCCCGGCTAGTTTTTTGTATTTTTTAGTAGAGACGGGGTTTCACCGGGTTCGCCAGGATGGTCTCGATCTCCTGACCTTGTGATCCGCCCGTCTCGGCCTCCCAAAGTGCTGGGATTACAGGCTTGAGCCACCGCGCCCGGCCTGCATGATTCTTTATATGAGATATCTAAAGTAGTCAAACTCATGGGACCAGAAAGTAGAATGGTGGTTTCAGGGAATGGGGGAAGAGGGAAATGAGGAGCTGTTGTTCAATGAGTATAGAATTTCCATCAATAAAGATAAAAAAATTCTAGAGATCTGCTGTACAACATTGCGCATAACATTAGCAATACTCTTCTGTATACTTGAGAATTTGTTAAGAGTATAGATATTATGCTATGTGTTTTTTCCCACAATAAAAAAAAAAGAGAGAGAAACAAATTAAACGCTTAAGTTGATTTGCTGTTACATATTTTTTTTTCAATGGTAAAGTTGTCTGGTTTCAGTGGTTTCTTGATCAGTGATTAGTAAACTACTGCCCACAGAACAAATCCAACCTGCCATGTCTTTCTGTAAATAATTTTTTATTGGAACACAACCATGCCCACTTGTTTACATATTGTCTATAGCCATTTATGATCTATAACAGCAGAATTATATAGGTGTGACAGAGACCATGTGACCTATGAAGCCTGAACTATTTACTCTCTGGGCCTTTGCATAAAAAGTTGACTGTGATCTGAATAGTGGGAATTTCTTTAGTTCATTTAAAGCCAAGCATGTGTGTGTTTAATAAATATCTGTGAGCCATGCTGTTAGTACTACTGTTGATACTAATATTGAAATGCAAACTCTATAATACTTTGAACACATAAAATTAATATAAAGAATTAGCATAGAATTTTAAAACTGGATTGAAATTCTGTCTCATCTATTCCAATAGACAAAGGACATGAGAAACAGAGGAGCAAATTCTGGTAGTTATTACAACATGAACCATTCCAAAACAGCAACTGCATATTGTTTCTTGGGAATCTATGTTTAACTTAGCAGATCTCCTGTCTGGCTGGGCTCTGTTGATATTAACTGGGCTTGCTCAAACATTTGCAATGAACCAATGAGTTGGTTAGGAGCTGGCTGCAGCTGGGATGGCATCAGCTTGGATGAATTAGGTCTGTTCCAAATACCTCTTTAATCCCTTTTTTCAGTAGGGCAGCCTGGACACATTCTCATGGTCATGATGGGAGGGATGGGGGAATTCATGAACACAATGGAAATGCACTTTTTTCAGGCCTTTGTTTTCATCAGCTTTGTTAATGTTTACTGTCCAAATTAAGGCATATGACCAAAACCAGAGTCTGTGTTGATGGGCATCAATAGTGTGGATACTTGCAAGCATGAAAACATGGGGCTATTAACACAATCAGTTATCCTGGAATCTCGGGCAGGATGGCCGAATAGGAACGGTTCGGGTCTGCAGCTCCCAGTGAGATTGATGCAGAAGGTAGGTGATTTCTGCATTTCCAGCTGAGGTACACAGTTCGTCTCACTGGGACTGGTTGAACACTGGGTGCAGCCCATGGAGGGCGAGCTGAAGCAGGCTGGGACATTGCCTTACCCAGGAAGTGCAAGGGGGTCTGGGGATTTCCCTCTCCTGGCCAAGGGAAGCCATGAGGGACTGTGTGGTGAGGGACTGTGTGGTGAGGAACGGTGCACTCCAGCCCAGATACTGTGCTTTTCCCATGGTCTTCACAACCCGCAGACCAGGAGATTCCCTCTGGTGCCTACATCACCAGGGCCCTGGGTTTCAAGCACAAAACTGGGCGACCATTTGGGCAGACACCCAGCTAGCTGCAGGGGTTTTTTTCATACCCCAATGGCACCTGGAATGCCAGCGAGACAGAACCATTCACTCCCCTGGAAAGGGGGCTGAAGCCAGGGAGCCAAGTAGTCTACCTCAGTGGATCTCATCCCCACAGAGCCCAGCAAGCTAAGATCCACTGGCTTGAAATTCTCGCTGCCAGCGCAGTAGTCTGAGGCCAGCTTGGGACACTGGAACTTTGTGAGGGGAGGGGTATCCACCATTGCTGAAGCTTAAGTAGGCAGTTTTACCCTCACAGTGTAAACAAAGCTGTTGGGAAGTTTGAACTGGGTGGAGCCCACCGCAGCACCACAAAGTGGCCAGACTGCCTCTCTAGATTCCTCCTCTCTGGGTAGGGTATCTCTGAAAAAAAGGCAGCATCCCCAGTCAGGGACTTATAGATAAAACTCCCATCTCCCTGAGACAGAGCACCTGGGGGAAGGGGAGGCTGTGGGCGCAGCTTCCGCAAATTTAACCCTCCCTGCCTGACAGCTCTGAAAAGAGCAGCAGATCTCTCAGCACAGCATTCGAGTTCTGATAAGGGTCAGACTGCCTCCTCAAGTGGGTCCCTGACCCCCATGTATCCTGACTGGGAAACACCTCCCAGTAGGTACCGACAGACATCTCATACAGGAGAGCTCTGGTGGGTGCCCTTCTGGGATGAAGCTTCCAGAGGAAGAAATAGGCAGAAATCTTTGATGTTCTGGAGCCTCCACTGGTGATACCCAGACAAACAGGGTCTGGAGTGAAACTCCAACAAATTCCAGCAGACCTGCAGCAGAGAGGCCTGACTCTTAGAAGAAAAACTAACAAACAGAAAGGAAAGGCATCAACATCAACAAAAAGGATGTCCACTCAGAGACCCCATCCGAAGGTCACCAACATCAAAGACCAAAGGTAGATAAATCCATGAAGATGGGAAGAAACCAGCACAAAAACGCTGAAAATTCCAAAAACCAGAATGCCTCTTCTCCTTCAAAGGATCACAACTGCTTGCCAGCAAGGGAGCAAAACTGGACGCAGAATAAGTTTAACGAATTGACAGAAGTAGGCTTCAGAAGGTGGGTAATAACAAACTCCTCCAAGCCAAAGGAGCATGTTCTAACCCAATGCAAGGAAGGTAAGAACCTTGAAAAAGGATTAGACAAATTGCTAACTAGAATGACCAGTTTAGAGAAGGACATAAATGATATGATGGAGTTAAAAAGCACAGTGCAAGAACTTTGTGAAGCATACATAAGTATCAATAGATGAATCGATCAAGCAGAAGAAAGGATATCAGAGATCGAAGATCCACTTAATGAAATAAAGTGAAAGAACAAGATTAGAGAAAAAAGAATGAAAACGAATGAACAAAACCTCCAAGAAATATGGTACTATGTGAAAAGACCAAATCTACATTTGATTGGTGTACCTGAAAGTGACGGGGAGAATGGAACAAAGTTGGACAAACACTCTTCAGGATATTATCCAGGAGAACATGCACAAGCTAGCAAAACAGGCCAACATTCAAATTCAGGAAATACAGAGAACACTACAAAGATACTCCTCAAGAAGAGCAACCCCAAGACACATAATTGTCAGATTCACCAAGGTTGAAATAAAGGAAAATAAAGCGCAGCCACTGAGAAAGGTCGGGTTACCCACAAAGGGAAGCCCATCAGACTAACAGCGGATATCTCTCGGCAGAAACCCTACAAGACAGAAGACAGTGGGGGTCAATATTCAACGGTTGTAAAGAAGAGAATTTTCAACCCAGAATTTCTTATCCAGCCAAACTAAGCTTCATAAGTGAAGGAGAAATAAAATCCTTTAGAGACAAACAAATGCTGAGAGATTTTGTCACCACCAGGTCTGCCTTACAAGAGCTCCTGAAGAAAGCACTAAACATGGAAAGGAACAACTGGTACCAGCCACTGCAAAACATGCCAAATTGTAAAGACCATCAATGCTAGGAAGAAACTGCATCAACTAACAGGCAAAATAACCAGCTAACACAGGGTCAGATTCACACATAACAATATTAACCTTAAATGTAAATGGGCTAAATGCTCCAATTAAAAGAGACAGACTGGCAAAGACCCATCAGTGTGCTGTATTCAGGAGACCCATCTCCTGAATACACAGGCTCAAAATAAAGTGATGGAGGAATATTTACCAAGCAAAAGAAAAGAAAAAAATAGCAGGGGTTGCAATCCTAGTCTCTTACAAAACAGACTTTAAACCAACAAAGATCAAACGAGACAAAGAAGGGCATTACCTAATGGTAAAGGGATCAATGCAACAAGAAGAGCTAACTATCCTACATACATATGCACCTAATACAGGAGCACCCAGATTCATAAAGCAAGTTCTTAGAGACCTACACAGAGACTTAGACTCCCACACAATAACAATGGGAGACTTTAACACCTCACTGTCAATATTAGACAGATCAATGAGACAGAAAATTAACAAGGATATTCAGGACTTGAACTCAGCTCTGGACCAAGCAGACCTAATAGACACCTATAGAACTCTCCACCCCAAAACAACAGAATATACATTCTTCTCAATACCACATCATACTTATTCTAAAATTGACCACATAATCGAAAGTAAAACACTTCTCAGCAAATGCGAAAGAATCAAAATCATAACAAACAGTCTGTCAGACCATGGTGCAATCAAATTAGAACTCAGGATTAAGAAACTTACCCAAAACTGCACAACTACATAGCAACTGAACAATGTGCTCCTGAATGACTACTGAGTAAATAACAAAATTAAGGCAGAAATAATGATATTCTTTGAAACCAATGAGAACAAAGACACAGAATCTCTGGGACATAATTAAAGCAGTGTTTAGAGGGAAATTTATAGCAATAAGTGCCCACAAGAGAAAGCAGGAAAGATCTAAAATTCACACCATAACATCACAGTTAAAAGAACTACAGAGGCAAGAGCAAACAAATTCAAAAGTTAGGAGAAGACAAGAAATAACTAAGATCAGAGGAGAACTGAAGGAGATAGAGACATGAAAAACCTTTCGAAAAATCACTGAATCCAGGAGCTTGTATTTTTAAAAAATCAACAAAATAGGCCACTAGCCAGCCTAATAAAGAAGAAAAGAGAGAAGAATCAAATAGACACAACAAAAAAATGGTAAATGGAATATCACCACTGATCCCACAGAAATACAAACTACCATCAGAGAATACTATAAACACTTCTACACAAATAAACTGGAAAATCTAAAAAATTTGGATAAATTCCTGGACACACAACACCTTCCCAAGACTAAACCAATCAGAAGGCGAATCCCTGAATAGACCAATAACAAGTTCTGAAATTGAGGCAATAATTAATAGCCTACCAACCAAAAGAAGTCCAGGACCAGACAGATTCACAGTTGAATCTATTAGACGTAGAAAGAGGAGCTGGTACCATTCCTTCTGAAACTATTCCAAACAATAGAAAAAGAGGGAATCCTCCCTAACTCATTTTATGAGGCCAGCATCATCTTGGTACCAAAACCTGGCAGAGACACAACAAAAAAAAGAAAATTTCAGGCCAATATCCCTGATGAACATCTATGTGAAAATCCTCAATAAAATACTGGCAAACTGAATCCAGCAGCATATCAAAAAGTTTATCCACTATGATCAAGATGGCTTCATCCCTGGGATGCAAGGCTGGTTCAACATATGCAAATCAATAAACGTAATCCATCATATAAACAAAACCAATAACAAAAACCACATGATTATCTCAATAGATGCAGAAAAGGCCTTCGACAAAATTCAACATCACTTCATGCTAAGAACTCTCAATAAACTCGGTAATGATGGACTGTATCTCAAAATAATAAGAGTTATTTATGACAAACCCACAAGCAATATCATACTGAATGGGCAAAACTGGAAGCATTCCCTTTGAAAACTGGCAGAAGACAAGGACGCTCTCTCTCACCGCTCCTATTCAACATAGTATTGAAAGTTCTGGCCAGGGCAATTAGGCAAGATGAAGAAATAAACAATATTCAAAAAGGAAAAGAGGAAATCAAATTGTCTCTGTTTGCAGAGGCCATTATAGAATATTTAGAAAATCCCATAGTCTCAGCCCAAAATCTCTGTGAGCTGATCAGCAACTTCAGCACGGTCTCAGGGTACAAAATCAATGTGAAAAATCACAAGCATTCCTATACACCAATAACAGACAAAGAGCCAAATCATGAGTGAACACCAATTCACAATTGCTACAAAGAGAATAAAATACCTAGGAATACAACTTCCAAGGGATGTGAAGGACCTCTTCAAGGAGAACTACAAACCACTGCTCAAGGAAATAAGAGAGGACACAAACAGATAGAAAAACATTCCATGCTCATGTATAGAAAGAATCAATATCATGAAAATGGTCATACTGCACAAAGTAATTTATAGATTCGATGCAATCCCCATCAATCTACCATGTCTTTCTTCACAGAATTAGAAAAACCTACTTTAAATTTCATATTGAACCAAAGAAGAACCCATATAGCCAAGACAATGCTAAGCAAAAAGAACAAAACTGGAGGCATCACGCTACCTGACTTCAAACTATACTACAGGCTACAATAGCCAAAACAATGTGGTACTGGTACCAAAACAGATGTATAGACCAATGGGACAGAACAGAGGCCTCAAACAACACTACACATCTTCATCCATCTGATCTTTGACAAACCTGACAAAAACAAGAAATGAGGAAAGGATTCCGCATTTAATAAAAGCTGTTGGAAAAACTGGCTAGTCATATGCAGAAAACGGAAACTGGACCCCTTCCTTACACCTTATACAAAAATTAACTCAAGATGGATTAAAGACCTAAATGTAAGACCTAAAACCATAAAAACTCTAGAAGAAAACCTAGGCAATACCATTCAGGACATAGGCATGGGCAAAGACTTCATAACTAAAACACCAAAGGCAATGACAACAAAAGCCAAAATTAACAAATGAGATATAATTAAACTAAAAAGTTTCTGCACAGCAAAAGAAACTATCGTCAGATTGAACAAGCTACCTATAGAATGAGAGAAAATTTCTGTAATCTATCCATCTGACAAAGGGCTAATATCCAGAATCTACAAAGAATTTAAACAAATTTACAAGGAAAAAACAACCCTATCAAAAAGTGATTGAAGGATATAAACAGACAGTTCTCAAAAGAAGACATTTATGCAGCCAACAAACATATGAAAAAAAGCTCATCATCACTGGTCATTAGAGAAATGCAAATCAAAACCACAATAAAATACCATCTCACAGGAGTTAGAATGTCGAGCATTAAAAAGTCAGGAAACAAGAGATGCTGGAGAGGATGTGGAGAAATAGGAACGCTTTTACGCTGTTGGTGGGAGTGCAAATTAGTTCAACCATTGTGCAAGACAGTGTGGTGATTCCTCAAGGATCTAGAACTAGAAATACCATTTGACCCAGCAATCCCATTACTGGGTATATACCCAAAGGATGATAAATCACTCTACTACAAAGACACATGCACACGTATGCTTATTGTGACACAGTTTGTGATAGCAAAGACTTGGAACCCACTCAAATGCCCACTAATGATAGACTGGATAAAGAAAATGTGGCAGATATACACCATGGAATGCTATGCAGCCATAAAAAGGAATGAGTCCATGTCTTTTTCAGGAACATGGATGATACTGAAAACCATTATTCTCAGCAAACTAACATGAGAATAGAAAACCAAACACTGCATGTTCTCACTCATAAGTGGGAATTGAACAATGAAAACACATGGACACAGGGAGGGAAACATCACACACCAGTGTCTGCCAGGGAGTGGGGGGCTAGGGGAGGGACAGCATTGGGAGAAATACCTAATGTAGATGACGAGTTGATGGGTACAGCAAACCAACATGGCACATATATACCTATATAACAAACCTGCATGTTCTGCACATGTTCCCCAGAACTTAAAGTATAATAATAATAATAATAATAGAAGGCAAAAAATACAGTCAGTCCACCTAATGCACTAAATAACTTGTGCAAAACCACAGCATATTTTAGCATCTGTCATTCCTCTCCTGAGTTCTTTCTATCATACCAAATAATTATTAATAATTATTAGTAAAGTTCTTCATCATATAAGTTAAAAGAGGTTAATCATTTTGGGTAAAACGTAGTGAACAGTGGCTCATCATAATCACATAGACCACGCTTTTAATAGAAATATAAGATAATTTAATATATTTAAAAAGTGAATACATTCATCTAAGCTTCAAAGAAGCTATTTTTAATTGGCACTAAAAAGAAGAAATCTTTTAAATTTCTGTATATATTGGCATTTTCACAAAGAATGGATTTGATGCTTACATGATTAAAAATACCATTAATCAACGGATGACCCCATTTTTTTCTGTCAGATGTACAAGAAGTTGATAATTCTGCGACTATTTTTGTGTTATAGATAATTGAGATAATGATTAATTGAAAGGACAGATGCTAAATATCGTTAGTATTGAAATATTTGCTGACCTAGGATACAGAAGTGATTCACAAAAGAGAAAACCTGTGCAGCACATGCCTTTATTATTTGACTTTCATACATCTTAATTGTGCAGTAGCATTACTGGTTGACATTAGCAGATGAATGCGCACAAACACACACACACGCATGTGATATGTCATCGATCTTTCTTTCGAGATGCTCACTATTTTGTTCTGCCCTTGATTTCACCAGTGTCAACATAAAATTCAACAGAAAGCACAAAACTTAAAAATGCCATTGGACACACTGCATTCAGATTCCATCGAAGCAGCACCATAACTTTGTTGTGGAGAAGTGGGTGCTCAGTGTAGGTTTCAGTACTAGCAATTTGTGAACTGGTTCTGTGCATACAGTTTGGAGTCAACCTGCCTGTTTTGGAATTCTTACTGCCCCACCTACTAACTGTGTGACCTTGGAAGAACACCTTGACTTCACCGGGCCTTGGTGTAAAGAGTCAGGCTGGGTGTAAAGAGAACTGTAAGTGATCAATGAGCATTTGTTTTAAAAACAGCCTAGGATTTATGGAGTACCTGCTTTACGCCAGATACCGCTTCAGGTGTTAGAATGCAAATCATAATTATAGATTACAGGTTTCAGTTGCTTTCTGTGTGCCACTAAGCAACAGTTTTTATCTAAAACTTTTGGAGTCAGATACGATTTGTAATTAAAAATTTTTAAGACGCTTATGGAGTATACAACAAGCTAAATGGGTCTGGAGCATCACCACTTAATGCAATATATTAGCTTTTCTGTACTGAAACATATCAACAGTCACACCAAATGGGATAAAGTCTACAAACAGCTTCACATTAGTTCAGGCCAGGTTTTGCCAAGCGAGTTTGCTACAAATTTATGAAAAATTTTCCAGTCTCCAGAACATTTTGGATTTGAGTATTGTGAATAAGAGATTGTGTTTCAATTTAACTCCCTTAGTCATCATATCAAACCTATGAATTTGGTGCTGTCATTACTGCTACTTGAGTTCAAGGAAACTGAAGCAGAGTGAGAACAAATAACTCGTCCAATTTTACCCAGCATAGAAGAAACAAAGGCAATCTGGCTTCAGAATAACTATCTGAACTAAATGATGTCAATAATAAGTAAAATAAACTAAGAGAAGCACAGGAAACTCAAGAGTTCATTTGGATGAAACAGACAGCTAACAGGTACAGCCCACAGTGGGAAGAGCAGGTGCTGGTGTGTCCAGGGTACTGTGGGAACTAAACAGAGGTGCAGAGGACCCCCGGGGTGGTGGGGAGGTGGTTCACAGCACTGAACAATTCAGACCACTACGTCTCTGAAATAAGTTAAAATCTAAAATTTAACTTAAAATCTGCCATTTCTTGTGGTATTAGGTTTAGTGTCCACATCTTGACTTCTGAAAAGATACTCTATTTGTTTAAAACAAAACCTGGAATTCCATTGCTAAGGAAAGCAAGCCAGAAAACTCAAGGCTTTTGAGGGCAGCCAAGTTAAATATTGTATCTCTTTTTAAGAAGTTAATCCCCCTGGGTCCTCGACCTTTGTTCTTTGCTCCCAAAGGCAGCGACATATGATGTTTATCTTGCCAAAAATAGTTAAAAGTCATCTAGGAGCTCTCTGCTGAGTGGGCCAACCCGCAGTGACCTTTTAGACTAGACCAACTCCTGTTACGTTAACCTCTGACTTCAGTCCTCTTAACGGCAGTATTCCCCAGCATTGTAATTTCCCTCCCACTGTGTTCTCTCAGGCAAATATTTACTACTGAGGTTTCACAATTTATTTTTCAAACAAAGTGGCAGGGACCACCCTATGCCACCACATCCTCATTTCGTATTAGAACCCATCATTCCTGAGATATAATTTTACCAGAACAAATGTGCTTTAGGGACTTTTGACATGAGATGAAGGTTTGACTTCCTATCAAAACCAAACCAGGCCCTTGTCAGCTTTTAGGTGGATATAAACAAGAAATGCAAGCCTGTAATTGGTGATGGAAATCAGATAAGACCTCTTTAAATACAACCATTGATACAAAAATGTGAACTCGAATTACCTTTGATTAAGTCACTTAAGAAAATAAAGCTGGGGTGGGTTTAAAAGAAGGATTCTGAACACTCTTGTGAACAAGATCTTGTAGTTTTTCTGTGTCTCAGAGGCAAGCTAAAGAAAATTAAAGTCAGAACTGAAAGCTTATGAAAGGAAACAGAACTCAGAATAGAGCTCCCCTCGACGCTTAACATTTCTAAAGTACCAACAATGACAAAAATCCAGCAATTATTTGTTCTCAAGCTGCAGCACGTCATTCTATGCAATAGAAATCTAAATATCGAAGTAGTCGATGTTTGATATTTAACTTCTTATTGAGCTGTGAGAAATTCAGCCCAACCAGTGACAAACAACCCTCTACTTAACCACTTGACATTAATTTTCCAATAATAATCATTATCCCTGAGTTATTGTATGGAGAGACCGCCTTTTCTAATGCTGGGGTTCTCCATCCTTGGACATTTTATCCTCTTTTCTAGAAAAAATGACATGCAAAAGAGTGAAGCTCCCCCTGCCCTGTTTTTATATTATTTGCGTTAAGCTTCACGACGATATTATTCTCAAGTCCTTAAAATTATTTTCCAATGTATTTGTGTGCCAGAAGTTATAATTAAATATTATGCATTTTATTCAGTAAAAAAAGTTCTAAGTTATTTTCAGATCTCAAAGAGAACTTTGAGGTGGAGGATATAAACATAAATAAAATCTTCTTTCACATCATTAGAGTTTATCAGTTAACAGATATATAGGCAAATATAAGAAGAAAACAAATATACTATATGAAAAAATGTTTTAAATTCTTTGGATTTTTTTTAGCACTTGAATATTGTTTTCCTATCATTATATTATAGAAGCCAAATCCTATTATCGTGTTTGGGCTCTAGCTTAGAAAAACATGGGAATATTCTACAATACATATGTAACATTTCAAAGTCTGCTTCTGGCTTCAGGGACAATGCCACATAGAAATATTACATATTTAAAAAGAAAGAAAATGACAGTATCTTTTAACAGATGGCATAATTGTTAAGTGGAAACTTTGCTGCTATGTGTTATATTAATGTATTACTTTGGAAATAGTAAATGCTCCATGACCTACCCTCCCCTGTTGTTAACCCCTACTAATACCCTACATTGTCAAATACTCATTTTTATAATATTGTTAGAAAGTGATTTCATTTTACACCTCAATACACGCACACACATACACACACACACACATCATATTCATGAGTAACTTTCTAACAGGATACAATTACTTTTCCACAAAGCAATGACGTGAGGACAACTTTGAGCAGTAGTACACAATATATCACATTAGAACATCCTCTGAATCACACACAAAAAAGCATTACACAGATTCTTTTTTTTTTTTTTTGCACAACTGTGAGTACTAGTATTTGTATTGAAAATAAAATAATAAAATTAAATTATCTAAATAACTAAGCACATTTATTTATATATATTTTCATATTTACCATGGCGAGGTTTTATTTTTTCCATCTTGTCTCTCTTTGTGTCTTTGACTTACTTTTTCTTTTTAATCAGAGGCATTATTAAGCCATTCTATAAAGCCTTCCACTTTTCTTGGGGCTGCTGTTGAAACCCCTGAAGAAGTATCAAGAGAAAGGATAGGAAGGAGAAACATCGAATTTGTATTTATTTCTTGGAGACATGGTGGTGCTAAGGAAGCAGTAACTCTGCCTGATGGTTACTCATATTCCACTGCTTCACACCTTCTGCGCTGAGGGGATGGAAAAGGGGACTGGAGAGCCATTGTAGGGCTGCCTGTTTGCCACATTTTCCCTAAAAATAGGGTAAGTTATGAACATGCAAAGGCTATCCCTTCCCCAGGATAGGGTTAAAATAAGAGATTGGGAAAAATGCTGGTGTTACGTTAAAAACATTTTAAAAAGTGTACATCTCTCACCAAAATGTATTACTATGTGTTTATTTGTTCAAATGGTAAATACATAAGCCCTTAGATTTAAATATTAAAACTCTAATTTTGGGGAAAATTTTTAATAAAAATAGATTTAATATTTTTAAACAAAAGAACACTGGCTGTATTCCTAATGACAACAATAATGACTCTTATCTGAAATATAATCAATATCATGTTCTACTTTATTACATTTACATCTCTGCAAATCTATTTTGCATATACACGTATAAAATCTCTAGGAATTGTAATATTTCCAAACTACACAGTCAAGGAAATCAAGTTTCCTTTCAATTATTTTTTCTGTAATGAACCATTTACAATAAGAAGGTATCTTTGGAACACTCTATAGAAATGTGACTACATGCACAAGTGAACCCCAATTGGTCCCTTTGTGCAGCTAAAACTAAGATCCTTTTTATTCTCTTTCCCCAAATTGTTATTGAATTTGTGGTCAAGGACTGATTGTGGGAAAAATTGCATTCTCTGTCATAAAAATAAAAAGAAAATATAATAAAGCAGTAATTGGTCAATGACAATTGAGGCAACAACTTTACTGTGCCAGTCAAACATGCATCATAACTGATCTTTGTACTCTGCTCAAGGTGCAGTGCTTTTCATAAAACAAATCCTACCTTATAAAGTTCTTATTTTACACCAGGCTCTTTTATCCTCTGGTACACAATGCTATAAGTTTTATGGCTATTAAAGTGGCTCTTTTGTTCTATAGTACTGCCATCAATAAAAGGACACTGGTAGTAAAGGTGAAAATAGATAATATTAGAAATAGAAAAATGAGATGTTAATTTTATGGTTTTCAATACTGCGAATATGAAAACATGCACATGATTAGTAAGGACCGGGTCTGCTTCCTCCTGCATGTTTTCTTTTCTGCATCTCAATTGCTCCCCTGAGCCACATCTTCTCTTCCTCTCCCCTTTTGGCTGCCCAAACACCAGTCCCCTGCTCTTCTACCTCTCTGACCATTTCTCCCTCTTTCTATCAGCAACTATTGTTTTATTCAACTGCTGAATGCTACTGTTCCTCAAGCTTCCACTTCTAGTTCTTTTTCTCCTTTTTCCACCACCTTTTTGGATAATCTTAAACATTTACTTGGGAATTTATATTGCCAGAGCTAACTTCTTTCCTGAGTGTCAGACTCATTTTTCCAAATGCTTCAAGTTTATTGCAGAGCCAAATAATAACATCATGGTTGGAACCAGAGCCTGGAGTCACAGATACCTTGGATTTTATCATCTGAAAATGGTGATATTAATGCTGACTATACAGGATTACTGTGATGTTAAATGAGATAATGTGTGTGGAGGACATATCATCCAGTACTTAGGGTTTCTCTCTCTCTCTCTCTCTGTCTTTCCTACTTTCTGTTTTTTTCACTTCCCATTGGATGTCTACCCCTATGTGCAGAATGAAATTCACATTTTGCCCTTATACCTGTGCCTTTTCTATTTAACTGAAGAGCAATGTCATATAACCAGCTGCAAATCTAGGAATTACCTTAAATCATTCCTCAGATCCAGGTGGTACAATACCTGTCTGTCTTATTTTTTAATGTCTTCTGTGTGTACCAGATCCCCACTACCTCTCTCTTACATGGTTTAATGGGTTTCCAATATTCTACTATTAATAGCTTCCTCTTTCTTTCCCCCTCAATATATGCTGTACATTGCTGCCTAGATTACAATTCTCAGGCATAAATGGGAATGTGCTTTAAAGTTCCTTTGCTTATGCTTCCTTATGCACAGAAGGCCCTCAGCAACAACCCCTTAAGCAATCAGCAGGGGTCAATTGCTTTATCAGTTGACTCATGATTGCAACAGAATTTATGTATCTTTGAGTGTTTTGAAATTAAACAACTTTCTCCTTTGTAGCTTGCAATGAACTTGGTACAATACCTGACACATAATCACCCTCATCAACATCGTTATCGATCTCAGTCTTGATGGTAAATGCTACTGTTATTGAGTGCTGCCTATCTATGTGCCTTGGGCTGTGTTATGTGCTTTACATGTTACCTCATTTAACACTTTATGCCAAACCTATGGAGTAAGCACTATTGCCACCAAAATGAAGCACAGAGGTGTTAAATAAATTGCATCAGGACTCAAAGGTAGTAAGTCATCATTTAAACCCAGACAGTTCAACTATAAAACTTGCCCCCTTAAACACTATTTGATTAACGCAGTGCGTATCAATACATGTTTGCTGAGTAAGTGCACAGAAGCATCAAATTGAAAACAAATGGGTTTCTTAAAAAGTGCGTAAAATGAACTAGACAATGAGAATTAAAATGTTACTATTTAGCAATATTTATTAAATAAGATTTTATTTATATTTACATGTAAAACAGCTCTGTAAACTCAAGAGAGTACAACAGTTAACTCATGGTATGCTTCTTCCTGAGATTAATTTATTTTCAAAACTTGTCATTCTAAAAATTATTGAAAATTTAATTATCAGACACATTTCTTCTGTGGTCATTTCTCAAAGGTGAACTAGTTACACGTTTTCTGAGACATTTACTGTGTCTGTTATGGTGGTGGTGGCCCAAAAAGAAGATTTTGAGATTAATAGCTTCCCATTATAAAATTTTTATTTTTTGTCCCATCCTTTGTTGCAATTGTATTCTGTTGTTTCTCAAGCAGAAAGCTAATAAAGTTTCTCAAGTAATATTTAAAACTTTATAGAGATACCTTGTAAGAAACTAGGCCAGCGATTACTGTGGTGGTAGCTTAAGCTCTCTTTCCTTCAGAGCGTGGTGTTATAAGAGATCTAATAATTCCTAAATAATAATCTTTGAAAACTTGCAAGAAGAGTAACTGGAAAGGTGAACTCAGTGGCCAAATTTTTGGATGATGTCTCAAATAACTAGCTTTATCTGCGTTGGCTAAGTTTAAATGTGTAATCGCCAGCAAGTCAGTCTTGCCTTTCCTCCTATTGTGAGGGGGTAGACATCCAATGGGAAGTGGGAAAAAACAGAAAGTAGGAAAGACAGAGAGAGAGAGAAACCCTAAGTACTGGATGATATATCCTTCACACATATTATCTCATTTAACATCCAGTAATCCTGTATAGTCAGCATTAATATCACCATTTTCAGATGATAAAATCCAAGGTATCTGTGACTCCAGGCTGTGGTCCCAACCATGATGTTATTATTTGGCTCTGCAATAAACTTGAAGCATTTGGAAAAATGAGTCTGACACTCAGGAAAGAAGTTAGCTCTAGCAATACGAATTCCCAAGTAAATGTTTAAGATTACCCTAAAAGGTGGTGGATAAAGGAGAAAAAGATCTAGAAGTGGAAGCCTGAGGAACAATAATAGCAAAATAAAACAATAGTTGCTGATAGAAAGAGGGAGAAATGGTCAGAGAGGTAGAAGAGCAGGGGACTGGTGTTTGGGTAGCCAAAAGGGGAGAGGAAGAGAAGATGTGGCTCAGGGGAGCAAACGAGATGCAGAAAAGAAAACATGCAGGAGGAAATAGAAGTGAAACCAGGTTATAGCAGATTGAGGAATAGAAGAGGTTGAAATGGGATGCATGAATGTAGAGTACTCTTTGACAAAGTTTGGCATGAGGAAACAGAGGAAATATGACAGGTTTTGAGAGGTCACTGGGTGTAGCACAGGAAAAAAAAAAAAAAAACAAGATGAATTGACTTTCTTCATGCAGACGCCGGAAGGGGAAGGATGAGGTCAATCTGGCTGTTACACTGGGGTAAGGCTGGTCTGTGTGTCGAGAGGTGGTGTGGTGGGTAATGAATGTCACCTTAGAACGAGGGAAATTTTTCTGAGTAAAAAGAACATTAGGGCTATGTTTTAGAATTCTTAATTCTTACGAATTTTTAGAGTTTAAAAATGTTTTATTTGAGAAAAATGTGAGTGAAAATTAAATCATTAAGAACACTTAAATCCTTCATTTGAAATAATCTTTGAAACAAGAAAGCATATCAAACTGTGATTATACAATATTAAGAAAACAATTCTGTCAATAACACTTTGCATTAGGTTGATCCATATGAAATTATCATTTTTGTTATCTCAAAACTGTCAACTATTGTCAATTTTATTGGTTCAACCTAACATAGCAATGTGTGAGATTTCTTACAGTTTATACTCAGGTAAAATTTCTTAGTTTTAAATACTTTTATCATTAAATAAGAAAGAATGAAAATTAAATGGAAGAAGCTAAAAAGATATCAAAATTAACCCTAAGTACAAGGACAAAAACCAGAATATTAATAAACTAACTCTGAAAACATAGAAAAGGTAGAATGTGTTAATAAAGCTAATAACTGGTTCTCTGTCTATAAAATAGACAAACCTCTGACAAGACCAATATAGGAAAAAAAGAGAAAAAAGTCAAATACACGTAGTTTGGGAGTTAGGAGGATGGTTTCTGAAGTTAGCCTGGGATTGAAAGGAATACTGTCATAGTGATTTATGTGAGTTTCAGCAAGGCTATCTCAACATTGAGGGATCTGGTATTATCTTTACATGTTACTCCATCAAAGGAGAAAAATGTAACCATTGAACTAAATGCCTTGGTTTTCTCATTCAAAAGCAGGAAACTGATAGCATCTAGCTCTTAGTGCCATGGTAAAGATTGAAGAATATAATGTGTGTACACTGCATGGCACGGTGCCTAGAAAACAGTATTATTACTCTTATAATTGCAATATTTTGTTACTATTATAGAGAAATAGCAAGATCTGATTAGAAATATAGACTTAAAAAGTGTAACCACTTTCTACATGAGGCTCTATTAATGTTTAAATCTCAATGAATAAATAATTTTAATAAATTAAAATTGCCAAAGTGATAAAAAGTAGTCATTATAGAACAAATTTTAAGCTTATCCATAATCATCAAAAATTTGTCAAGTCAAGATGGTTTCACCAGCAAATTATTTGAAATCTTCAGGAGACAGACACTCATGGAACAATTAAACCTTGTTCTAACTGAACTGTTTTAGAATATATATAAAGAATAAAATCTTCAAAATGTATTTCTCAAATTTAGCCTAATTCTTACCTCAAGTCTGAAAATGATAGCGTAAAAATCAATTTCACTTATAATAAATGTAAAACTCCTAAACAAAAGTATAAGAATACTAGAAGGATTTTTTTCTACTATTTAAAAGATGCATTGATATAAATTACAGGTAGAAGAAGAAAAACAAAACAAAACACACCTTTGTGGCCATATTAGCAACAGCATATCCATTTTAAAAATATTTCTGTCCACTTCCTGCTTTTCCGTGGTTATTAAAATATTTCTCTATAGCTATATGGAAGCAGTCTATTGCCATTTCCTTTCTCACCCCTTTGGCTTTCTTTATTCTAGAGCTCTTTTTATCAGTGCCATGCATTTAAAATCTTTCAGTTCAGTGAAGATTAAAGACAGAATCACAGTCAAGCCAAATGGTCTTTCCCCACAAAGGCTATGGGGCCCCAGGGCAAATCATTCCTGATTCAATGTTTTCTATTTTTAACATTCCTGCTATAAATGGTAAGTGAAAGCAAGTCAAAATTTAAAAAAAGGCAGGTGGGAGGGCAGGTGTATCAGTCTGAGTCTCCGCAGGATGCAAATGACACTAGCACATTGGATAATTTGAAGAGATTTTAACAAAGGGATTTCACATGGTGTAAACAAGTTACAATTGCATGAACAAGTTCATGAAAATGAAGAAGGAATAACAAGCCCCTGAACTTGAAGAGGCAAGAAAGGGAGTTGGATACATACTGGGTTGACTAGTGTCCCATCTCCCAAACTGATGTCCACCTGGAACCCGTGAATGTGACTTTATTTGGAAATAGGGTCTTTGCAGATATAATCAAGTTCAGATGAGATCATACTGGATTAGGGTGGACCCTAATGCAATGACTGGTGTCTTTATATGAGAAGAGGGAAATTTGGACACAGACACAGGAGAAAAGGCAGAGATCAGAGTGATCCATCTACAAGCCAAGGAACGTCAAGGATTGCCAGAGCCACCAGACAGTAGAACAGGCATGAAAGAACTCTACCCCGAGTCTCAGAGGGAACATGACTCTGCTGACACCTTGATTTTGGATTTCCAGCCTCCAGAATTGCAAGAGAATAAATTTCTGTTGTCTTAAGTCACCCAGATTGTGGTATTTGTTATGTCAGCCCTAGCAAAACTAATACAGATACCAAAGACATGGTGGAGGACAAACAGAACCTGTCCAGCATGACAAAGGAGTAGTAACAATGAGATGTATGCGGTGTGGTTCTAGTGTCTTCTTCAGTGTTCAGTGAGCCATCTGTCTCACTTCCATTGACTGCCTCGTAGAAATGCTGTCCATTCAAAGCACGGCAACTGAGGCCTTCAGCTTTCTGCGATATTGCTGTACCTTGACTATCGTTTTACCATTTGGACAACAGCTAGAATGGGGTGAGGGGGTAGGGGGTGATACATCAGTCTGGAGGATGCTCATACCTCTTCAAAGAAAGAACAGAGGTGCATCGGAATATAGCTGATATGCTGGCATGCACAAGGCAAACAAACAAATAAGCAAAAGATGCTGTATGATGAATGAAGGGAGAAAGTACAAAACGGTACTGCCCATTGAAAGAATAGGAAACTCAAGCATAGTATCCAGAGCCTGAAATAGAGAGATGCCCAGCTAATTTGTGTTCAGTGCATTCATGGGTGGCTGGATGTATGAACAGATGGATGAATGAATGAAGCGCTTATATAAACACAAGAACTACTCTACTTTTTTCTAGTCCTGAACACCAATTCCATTGCAAAGTTCTGAGTAGCAAATTCACAAAATCCTATTTCACTCATAAAAGAAAGATTTTTGAACATGTTTGACTAGGAATTTTATTCTAGTCCAGAACTAAAATGAACCAGAAATTATATTTTAGTCCAGAGTGAAAATGTCAGAGAATAAATTATTTTATTGATTTAGACCATTTAACTTTGAAATTATTTTAGAGGTTTAAAACCATTTTACTTAATTTTAAAAATATTTTACTTTTAAAAAGCACCTTAAGTTTTTTGGGTGAATGGATATTTGCTTTCCAGATTTGAATTATAATGAGTAGAGCTGTTTCACTTACACTTAGTGTTTGCCTGAAAAAAGATGTAACTTGCTTCAGATAATTTTGAAAATCACGGATGTGGCAATTTCCAAAGAAATGCTTAAGACCCCAGAATTGTTGCATCCCCCCTGGTTTGACCTATC
Organism: Papio anubis; assembly: GCF_008728515.1. Lineage (NCBI taxonomy): Eukaryota > Metazoa > Chordata > Mammalia > Primates > Cercopithecidae > Papio > Papio anubis. The sequence continues at coordinate 82,287,420 of NC_044985.1, forward strand.
TATTGAGACCAGCCAAAGGAATAGAAAAGGTTTCCCTTGGGAGATAACTTATTTTGAACAGATCTTGGACAACATGCCCTTTGTATTATTCATTTCAGTATTCTCCATCCTGCCCCTCACATGCCTGGCACATAGTAGGTGCCTGGTAAGTGTGCGCTGAGTTTAATCAAACTAATTTAATGCATAGATCTTCAGAAGAAGCTGCCTTCCTTTTACCACTGTCTCTGCTTTCAGCCTTTAAACTCAAAACTTAAAGGGCAAAACATATAAATATATGCAAAGCTACTTGTGTTTTCATTTTACTCAAGGTATTTATATCATAAGGCATTTAGAGTCATCTGCAATGCTTTCTGAGACATTTAACTAGTACTGCCTTGGTTTCTCACTAATTAAAAATCAAGTTATTAGAATATAAATCTACTGGCAACATATTTAGGCAAGCACAACACAGAGGCAGTGTAAAATATAGGGAGGGGTCAGTGTTAATTTTTATGACTTTGAGACACTGAAAATAAGTTCCTCATTAAGAAAACATCTTGCTTCAAAGTCCAGGGGCTAGTCTCAAGGTCTCAAGACCCATAAAGTAATTACCCTGATGACATTTTTTTTTCTCTACAAAAAATATCTTCCATATTTCTTAACATCCATGAAGCAAACCTAGAGGCAAGAAACAACAGTTTTATCAATATTACTGTTTATGTGTTGCAATGGGCTATAGGTAAAAAACAGATGAATAATTAACAGAGTCCCATCCTGTTAACCAGAAAGAGTGAAAGTACTATGGTCACTGGGGTGAGGTACAGGTTATCCTGGCCCATTCAGAGAGCTGTGATGTCCCTAGTCAGGCAGTTTTATTTCACCAGCAACTCCTAAAGACCATTCTGCCTCATCATGATGCTGTCCAAGATACAAATATGGATTCAGCTAAAACTCAGGTATATATCCAGGTTGAAATTTCAAGTTCTAGGTCCATGCCCTTAAGGGACCCACATAAGCTGAAAAATGAGTCAAACAAAGAATAGCTACAGAGCAGTTACCAAAGAGTTTATTCCCCTCCAAAAGTGATTTTGCAGTGAGGTTCATCCTAGCCTAGCTCCTGGGGGTATTGGACTAGGTATAGAACTGGGGCTTCTAGTCTATTTATACAAAGATTATGTGTTAAATGTGTCTCGAGCATTTGTTTCCTTAAAAAACAGTTATTTAGCAATGACCACGTGACTCCTGGACTCTGGGAGTACAAAATTGGGTAAGACTCCATACTTCACAAAGCTCACAGTCAAGGCGTATCTAGTCACTGAAATTTGATTGTTTCATTCCCACACGCTGGCTCAGGAGACTTGGAGAACACAGAGGAGCACCTAACTCGCCTGGGCCCGGCATAACAAAGGAGGTAACACTTAGGCTGCATCTTGAAAGATAAGTACCATGTTGCAGCACAGAGGAGGGTCAGGGACATATTAGGCATAAGAAAGAGTAAATGCTGAAGCATGAAGACACGAAAATGTGCAACATGCCAAGAAAAGAAGTGAGTAGCTCATTATGGCTGGAGCTCCAGGTGCTTTTTGGGGGAGTGAGAGGAAAGGAGCCTGGTTAGGGAAGACGAGTTCAGATGAGTCCATGCATATAACAGAAAACTTGGGTTTCATATTGGAAAGGACAGGAAATATTGAATTGAATACTGAATTAACTGAAATATATTAAGCACAAAACATAACCAGACTTGAGTTTCAGAAAAATTACTCTATTTGTGGAATATTGCCCATTTTAATACATAATACAATTAGCCAACTAGATGCTGGAGCCCCAACCCTAGGTGCCATTTTTTTTTCCCTTTTCGTCTTTCTTCTTATGTCCAAAATACATTCTAAGTTTAATCATTTTCTTCATTTCACTTTTCATCACCGTAGTGCAAGCCATGTTCTCTTAACCTGGATTGTTGCAATAGCATCCTAACTTGCCTTTTTGATTCAGGCTTTGCTTACATGCAATCCAGTCTCCTCAGGATAGCAAGAGTAAATTTATTAAAAACTAAATTTTATGATGCTACTTCCCTGTTTAAAAACTCTCCAGCGTCTTCCTATCACTCCCAGAATAAAATGCAGACTCCTTTCAAACACCTCCAAAGCCACATAATCTGCTGCCAGTCTACCTCGCCATCTCAGCCTATATTACACTTTCACATTTTCTATGTTCTATCCTTGTGGGCTTGCTCTCTGTTTCAGCCTCATGTCCTTATTCATACCTGGAAGATTGTCTTCCCAGCCCTTCAATGGCTGGTTGCTTTTCTCATTCAAAACTCAGCTAACCGTTACAAATTCAAAATGCCTTTTCTAAAAAAGAATCCTCCCTTATCCACCAGTCAGTATCACATCACTTTGTTTTTTTCATTTGTAGTACTTAAAATCACCTGAAATTACCTGGTTTATTTGTCTTCTTGGTTATCATCTGATGTCTCGGAGCATCAGAACAGAAAGTTCATGACAAGGATCTGGTCTATATCCTCAGTACCTAGAAACCACTAGGTTCATAGTTGGTCCTCGATAAATGTGTTGATCGAATCAAAACTGGATGAAAAAATCAATTTGGACTTTTTTGAAACAACCCAGGTGATAAATGTGACGAATTGAATTTAAGCAGTAGAACTAAAGGTGAAGATGAAAAAGTGGATCAGAAATAAGGCTGGCGCATGGAATTGATACAACGTCATAACTAGTTGGATGTGGTGGTGTGTCCAGAATTGGTGGGTTCTTGCTCTCGACGACTTCAAGAATGAAGCTGCGGACGCTTGCGGTGTTACAGTTCTTAAAGATGGTATGTCCTGAGTTTGTTCCTTCCGATGTTCAGATGTGTCCACAGCTTCTTCCTTTTGGTGGGTTCGTGGTCTCACTGACTTCAGGAGTGAAGCTGCAGACTTCCACAGTGAGTGTTACAGCTCTTAAGGCAGTCAGGCTGGAGTTGTTCATTTCTCCCATGCGGAGTTGTTTGTTCCTCCCAGTGGATTCGTGGTCTCGCCGGCCTCAAGAGTGAAGAGGCAGACCTTCATGGTGAGTGTTACAGCTCATAAAGTCAGCGGGGGGATCCCTAACAGTGAGCAGCAGCAGGATTGACTGCTAAGAGCAAAAGAACCAAACTTCCACTACTGCGGAAGCAACCCAAACAGGTTGCTGCGGCTGGCTAGGGCAGCATTTTTTTATTCCCTTATCTGACCCCACCTACATCCTGCTGATTGGTCCATCTTACAGAGAGCTGATCGGTCTATTTTGCAGAGAGCTGATTGGTCCGTTTTACAGACAGCTGATTGGTCCGTTTTGACAGAGTGCTGATTGGTACGTTTACAATCCCTGAGCTAGACACAGAGTGCTAGACAGAAAAGTTCTCCAAGTCCCCACTAAGTTAGCTAGATACAGAGTACTGATTGGTGTATCTACAAACCCTGAGCTAATACAGAGTAGTGATTGGTGTATTTACAAACCCTGAGCTAGACACAGAGTGCTGATTGGTGTATTTACAATCCCTTAGCTAGACAAAAAGGTTCTCTAAATCCCCACTAGACCCAGGAGCCCAGGTGGCTTCACCTAGTGGATCCCTCATGGAGGCTGCAGGCGGAGCTGCCCGCCAGTCCCGTGCCATGTGTCCCCACTTCTCAGCCCTTGGGTGACTGATGGGACCAGGTGCCCCAAAACAGGGGGCGGGGCTCCTTTGGGAGGCTCCAGAGTCACAGGATCCCACTGCGTAGGGGCGGTTCAGGCACGATGGGCTGCAGGTCCCCAGCCCTGCCCCGCGGGGAGGCAGCTGAGGCCCGGGGAGAATTCCAGCATGGTGCACGCGGGCGGCATTGCTGGGGGACCCGGCACAACCTTTGCAGCTGCTGGCCTGGGTGCTAAGCCACTCAACTGCCCTGGGCCAGCCTGCCGCTCCCTGTGCTGGCCCTCCGAGGTCGCACCCCTGCCCGCCGGAACTCATGCTGGCTAGTGAGCACCGTTCGCGGCCCCTGTTCTGGCCCACGCCTCTCCATCCGTGCCTCTCCCTCCACACCTCCCTGCAAGTAGGGGGAGCTGGCTCCAGCCTCGGGGAGCCCAGAGAGGGGCTCCCACAGTGCAGTGGTGGGCTGAAGGGCTCCTCAAGCACCACCAGAGTGGACGCTGAGGCTGAGGAGGCCGGGAGAGTGAGGGGCACATTGTCACCTCTCAGTGGGAGGCAGAAATTGAGGAAAGTGGGAAGTATCTCCTTAGCACTGGAATGAGCCAGACATAAAGTGCCCTTTGGGTCTACCAGTTTAAAAGTTTGGAGCATTTCATTTTCTAAATAAAAGGATACACAGCATGTTCTGTTGAATGAGTGAAAGGATCATTCTAACAAAAGGGTTACTGAATTATTCATGTTACCTAGGAGAACTTACAAAATATGTATTAAAATTGCACTGAATGCCAGCACTGTGTAGGATATTATAAGGGATATGGCAGAAGTAAAAGATGCTGTCCCTGCCCTTTTTAAAGTTGTGGATTAAAATGAAGAGTCATAAAACAATTAGAGAACAATCCAAGATAATACATTATCAATTTTGAAAATGTGTGATACAGAAGAGCTTCAGGAATCGTAGATCAGGTACAACATTTTAATGCAATGCTGTTCCAGGGCAGAAAATTTCATTCTGATTTCACCTCAAATCCTTTCCTCTGGCCAAAAATGTTCTTAGCATAAGTGAGCTATCTTTTTGGGCTCCAAGAGGTATTGGCATTTTGAGAATTAATTCAAGAACTTTCAAAGGGGGAGTAGCACAATTCATTCTTTCAAGCAGTAAGTGGATTTAATATTTTTAGACGAGTGCCAGATTGGAACAGTTTGTTCTAATGCTCCATGGATAGCATAGACCCACTTTCCAACAGGACAGCTTAAAAAGAAAAACAAAACAAAACACACACAAAAAAAGAATTAAAAAAGAAGAATGAACTGAAATTGCTTTAAGAGGCATGGCCTTGGCCAGGCGAAGTGGCTCATGCCTGTAGTCCCAGCACTTTGGGAGGCCGAGGCAGGCAGATCATGAGGTCGGGAGTTTGAGACCAGCCTGGCCAATATGGTGAAACCCTGTCTCTACTAAAAAAGTACAAAATTAGCCGGGTGTGGTGGCGCAAGCCTGTAGTCCCAGTTACTCGGGAGGCTGAGGCAGGAGAATTGCTTGAACCCGGGAGACGGAGGTTGCAGTGAGCCGAGATCATGCCACTGCACTCCAGCCTGGGTGACAGAGTAAGACTTCGTCTAAGAAAAAAAAAAAAAAAAAAAGGCGGGAGGGGGGCATGGCCTTATAGGCTGTTTTTCTCTGTAATATCTTACTTTCTAACCCTACTAGACTGGAATTTCTTCCAGTATAAGCATGGTGGTACCTTCATTTCTTAAAAGATGTTTCATAGCTCAGCACAGATACCTGCTCAACGAAGATGTGATAAATGAGAAAAATACAAGCCATCAACCCTAAGGTATAGAAGATTTCTGTTTGTTATCTTCATGTTAAAATTGAAATTCCTGGGAGTATAATGAAATAGGCAATATGATTTTTGAAGATCTCTCTGATGTTGATGGGTGTGAATGGAGATCAGGTTATTTTCCATCATCACATAATCTGTGTCAATGCAAATGACTTAATTGAAAAGCTGCTAGATTCTTTAAAAACAATGCAGGCCATCACAATTGTACAGTCATGCTATAGAAATGTAATATTTTCACTTGTGTTACCTCATTTTTTTGTTTCCAAGTAACCCTGTAAGTTGACTTTCTACCAGCAATGGTCTCATTTTATATATAAGACTGTTTGAGAGTTTATTTGGCTCATAGAGAGTCATCGTGAAGCTTGGGTTATATCCTGGCCTCTTCATTCCTGGCTTGTTCCATGCTAAATACGCAATAGTGATTTGTGGGCATCAATAGCTTAGATGTAAACATCTTACAGCCACTTCAAAGCCTTACTGCTCCTCTAAAACTTGGAATCATAAAAATATTCTATAGCCTTCCACTGACAGTCAGTATTATGAACACTTACTGTACTGATAAAAATTTATATTTACTCTGTGCACTTGGCAGTCTCAGCCATGAACGCTTCTGTTACAGAGCAGTGCCAAAACATATAAAGTTTAAGACTTGACCAAGCATTAAAGCAGAAGCTTTCACCCTGGAGACTACTGCATGGGAGAATTAAGCAAACAGTTTTATATTATATCAAAAGCATCTCCCACCCTGATAATTAGAATCAAGTTGAAATAATAAACAAATGCATTAGTGTATTTCCAATAACCAGTAGGTTTATTTTAGCTCCAAATTTGAGTTAATTTTGCAGGCTTTAATGACAAAATCCTGCAAAGAATGGACTCATTAAAAACCTAATATATAATTGATATTCTAAAGACTCACACAGTAATTCGAAAGTAGGGAATAAAGAGTTTCACATATGTATGGTTTATACCATGCTAAATCCTTTACATGTGGTATCTCGTTTAGTCCTTAAAACAGCCCAGTGAGGTTGGTATTATTTGCATGTTAAAGATGAGAAAACCAAAGTTTAGGAAAGTTAAGTAATTTCTTAAGAATTGAATCAATGCTTCTCCAACTCTGATTTCTTAACTCCCACATAAGTGAGAAAACTCATACAGTTACAGTTTGCTGTAAGATACCGAAAGACCTACTAATAGTTACATTAACAGATTTTGACTTTCCGGACAAAGACAAAAGAATAAGGCCCGTAAAATAATGAAAAATCCAGAACTTGGAGGAATAAAGATAGCGGTAGCAAGTGACCCAAGGCAACATCATCAGTGTTTACCAGAAATAGAAGCATTAGTGAGCAACCAATGAGTTTGAAGGAATCAACAGTGAGATACAGAACAGGAAACCTAGATACTTAGTTGGAAAAAATTCGTTCAAGTTTATGTGAATGTTGAAACCCATGCTGTGTATCTGTGGTTCTCAAACTCTCTGATCTACCACTCTACTCTTACAACAAATATTTTGTAAATCTCCTTTACCACTATGAAATAACATTCAGAGATAATATAACAGAACTTTAAAAAATTGCTGGAAAATAAGGAAGAAATAAAAAACACTATATAACTAAACAATGTATTTAAATATGTAAATACCTAGGGACACGTACTCTAGAAGACAAATGCACTCCCCTGATTTCCAAACTGTCCCTAGGGAAGGTCCCTCAAAATCCACTAGGTGAGATAGAGCCAGGTATGTAAGCATGGGCTTTTACCTTTACTCGAAGGTAATGGAAGGAGCAGTATTTAGGGCTTGCTGCCCTGTTCCTTTACTTTCAAGGAAGTTACTGGTTTAGAGGTAGAGTTGAGGTGGGAATCAATGGGAACCATAGTTTCCAAGGTGGATATCTCTAATGGGAAAAGATGCACAGTTGAGAAGTTAGAGGGAGAGGGGTTAATTGGCCCAAAGTTACCCCATACCTACTCTTAAGGAAAACTTGGGGGACTTTTTCCCAGAGGCTGTAGATATCCATGGGGCCTCTAAGTCCTTCTTCAGGATCCCTCCCTGATGGAAGCAGAGCATCTAGATTCAGTGGGAAATTCATGGTGCAAAGGAATACCTCTCCCTCTAATTTCATCCCTGAATCAATGTACATCCTTCGCTATGAAAAGCAGTTGTGATGAATGCACCATAAGCTGTGCAGGGCAAAGAGGGTAAAGGATCTGCATGACCCTAGCACAGGCTTTCAATAATACCTAGAGCACAAGATTTTGTAACTCTTAAATCACCTCCACTTTGGCCATATATATATATATAATTGAAGCCTGTCAAATTCCTTCTTAAAGCTGGCACCATGTCAATGACCTCCTGGCAATGGTCTCAGTGGGGTGAAGTGTACAATGAAAGGAAGTATTTGCTTTTATTGCTTCTAAATTTACTAGCCTTTAGCTTCATTGAATTAAATTATGGCACAGGGTTAACATTATAGTTATAACTGACATTTATAAACTGCATTCCATTCATTAATCCTGAAATGCTATGCAAACTGATTTAACAAAATTAAATGTACAGATATGTGCTACTTCAGGCTTTCTGATGGCTCTCTGGATACTTACAGGACTTTTTCAGTTTGAGAAATGCAATATTGAGTATTACCTGCATTTTTAATCCCTACCTTCCAGAACTTTTTTTTTTTTTTTTTTTTTTTTGGTCTAAGGTTGGTAAAATTTCCTAAAAGCTTTTTCTTTCCCTAACTTGGGCAGAGGAAACCATTGGCCATTGCTGTGGCTGGTCAGCAATCCTGTGGGTTCCAGCAATATTCTACCTTTCTTCATTACCTCCCTCCTTCCATTTTCCTCTTTCTCTTCGTCCTCCCTTCTTTTTTGTCTCCCCTCTTCCTCACTCCCACTCTCCCTTACTTCCCTCATTTCTTACTCTCTTTTCTGTCTTTTTATTTCTATATTCTTTACTGATCTCTCTTTTTCCTTTCACATTCAGGGGATATATGTGTAGGTTTGTTACATGGTAATACTACATGATGCTGAGGTTTGGTCTTGGAATCTATCACCCAGATAGTGAACATAGTACTCAATAGGTAATTGTTCAACCCTTTCCCCTCTCCCTCTCTCTTCCCTTTTGGAGACCCCAGTGTCTGTTGTTTCCATCATTATGTTCATGTGTACCCAATATTTAGCTCCCACTTATAAGTAAGAACAGAACATGTGGTATTTGGTTTTTTGTTTCTACACTAATTCACTTAGGATAATGGCCTCCAGTTGCATCCATGTTGCTGCAAAGGACATGATTTCATTCTTTTTTATGGCTGAGTGGTATTCCATAATGTCTATGTACCCACATTTTCTTTATCCAATCCATTATTGATGGGCACCTAGGTTGATTCCATGTCTTTGCTATTGTGAATAGTGTTGTGATAAACATGCAAGTGCAGGTGTCCTTTTGGTAGAATGATTTATTTTCCTTTGGTATATAGCTAGGAATGGGATTGCTAGGTTGAATGTTTAATCATCTCTTGACTCACAAGGAATTGATCCTTGGTGTTAACGTTTTCATTTCCTTTTGCCTTGCTTCTAGGGGATGAGTAAAGGAAGACAAGTATAGGTATACACATATATGTCTTTGTTCTGTCTAACCTTCTGTTCCACAAAGAGCAAATCTCTGAAGTGAAATCTGAAGCCTGGGTCCTGGGTGACTTGTTCAATTTATCTCACCTTAGGATGAGTCTGAGAGGCAATATAATATAGAGGAAAAGCCAAAGGGATGACTAGGGTTTGTATGGAGGCTCTGATATCTACTCCCTGTATGATCTTGGGTGAATCACTTAACCACCCTCATACATAATTTTATCAGCTGTAAAATGAAAGATTTGGGTAACATGGCCCCTAAAATTTCTTCAGTCAATTTTCAAAGTTAAGTGCTGCATCACCTCTTTTCAGGTTGTGTGGTTTCTATGAAGCATACTTTTCCCAAATCAGCCCTGGTTTGCATTTGTTTCAAGTAGGAGCATAAAGTTAACAATATGCATGTCCCAGAACCAGGAAGAACAAAACACCTTTTCTCACTTATGCATAGATATGTGCATAAGCAGGCAAACTGCAAAGTTCTGCTTAGGCTATACAACTATTGAGAATATGGACCAGGTTGGAAGATCTATAGGGGATTTCAACCTCTCCATAATATTTTTTAAAATTATAATATAATTTGAGGAGAAGAGTGTTTGTCTTAGAGTTGACAGAAGGCAATCAATAAAGTAGGAAGTTATTTCATGATTGTATTGGCAGACATTTGATCAACAGTAGCCTTTGGATACTTACTTGATACACAAAAGGTACTAGGTGCTTTATTTACCAGCTAAAGAATACCACTGGGCCCTGACACAGCCGTGCTGGACTAAATGATAAATTACACTACGTACCAGGCCCCAGGTGCAATTGCCACTAGGCAAACACTAGTGAACAAAGGACGTTGCCCTGTCAACCAGGAGAGGCACATGACATCCCAACAGAGGTCCCCATTCTCATCTCTGTTGTCATGAGGTTATATAAGGCATACCTAGACTCAGACGTTAGGAGGGAAACACAAGTAAGAAGATACTTGAAAGATTGTACATACTTATATGAGAGACTGATCTTTAAATGGACAATTTAAATCATTGGATCCGACCAGACTTTAAACCATATTTTATATTTTTTTCTTTCTGCTAATTAATGTGTGGGAATTTGGAATGGGGGTGGTGGTAATTGGCGTAGGACAACAGAATTAAATTTAGGCAGAATTAAAAGTACTTTCATTTTTCTTCAAATCCAAGTTATAGAGTGAGTTAAATTTTGTGACTCCATTAAAAAATAAATAGGAAAAGTAAAGAAAATCCTAGTACACTGATCTCATAAAACATTTTCAGATGTAAGAAAAAAAAGAATGAAGACAGAACTTTGGTGGGTGGAAATGTGCAAATACACCATTAATTTTAGTGTAGGCTGAGTCCTAAAATCTAGAATAACAGCAATTATTATTTAAATTAATTCATTCATTTAGTTAAAATAGTTTTTAATGGCTACCATGTGCCAGGCACTATGTTAGGCTCTGAGGATGCAATAATGAGCAAAAAAGTATAGTCCCTGCCTTCATGGAAATTAGTTTTGTGGGAGAGACAGATAGTAGTCAATGGTCACACAAATGAATGTAAAATTACAGCAGTGGATAATGTGCTTCAAAGGACAGCTAATAGTGACCTATGAGAATGCATCATGGAGGAAGGGACCAGGGAAAGGTTACACCCTGCAGGGCTAAAAGCTGAAGGGCTAAAGTCTCAGGACAAGACTGGTAAGCAGTGGATAGGGGAAATCCAAGGGTGAGGTCAGAGCAGAATGAGAAGTGTGCATGAAAGGTTTGTGGCTGGGGAGCAGCCGCATAGCAGGGGTGAGAGGGAGGCTAGGCCAAGGCAGCCCAAGCCAGGTGGGCCCTAAGAAGGGAATTGGTCTTTCTTCTAAGAGGAATGCAGTGCCACTGAAATGCATTAAAGGTATTTATGCATCTGGAAAAGACAAACATATCATTTCTGCTTTTAAAACTTACTCCCATTCACACACGCTTGGTTTTAGGGGGAAGTAAGGCAATGTTTTGCAGATAAATTTTGTTTAACAGTTTTATGTTTATTATTAATTACTCAGAAAGTGTCATCTAGCATCCCAAAAAAAGAAAAGGTTTGTAAATTATCTGAGAATTTACTTGTGTATTGAATGATCAGTATATCACATCATGTGATTATTTCTCTTAAAGTTACTCATTTTCTTTCAAATGACAGATTTGACTAATTTGTAATGGGCCTTATTAAGAGACTGGATCCCCAACCTAGAGGATTTTGTAGGTTTCCTGAAGATGTTATTTTTATTTAATTGGGTATATGTTAAGTGCTGCTTTGTGTGTGTGCATGTGTGTTTATATGTGTTGGGATGTTAGATTAAGAAGGAGACAAGAATCATTGAACAATGATACAATCTCATCCTTAGATCTCAACCACATAGAAAAGCCTCAAATATGTTTCTAAGAGTCCCACTGGCACTAAGCAATATGCAAAAGTTATTACTAAATATACTACTACTATACCTCTTTTAATTTTGCAAACAGTTAACTAACCCTTAAGAGCAACTGCATTTCTGTCAAAATATGTGTGTGTCTTTATTGCTATACCTGATTATATAGAGAATGAATATTTATAAATATGCACACATCACATAAGTGAATAAGCAAAAACAAAGCAAATCAAAAAGAATGTCTCAGGCCAGGTATAGTGGGTGGCACATACCTGTAATCCCATCACTTTAGGGGGCTGAGGCAGGTGGATAACTTGAGCCCTGGAATTTGAGACCAGCCTGGGCAACATGACAAAATCCCATCTCTACAAAAAATTTACAAAGAATTATCCAGGCAGGGTGGTGCATGTTTTTAGTTCCAGCTACTAGAGGAGCTGAGGTGGGACCCCCTGACCCTGGGAGGTTGAGGCTATAGTGAGCTGTGATTGTGCCACTGCACTGCAGCCTGAGTGACAAAGTGAGACCCTGTCTAAAAAAAAAAAAAAAAAAAAAAAATTAAAAAGAAGAATGTCTTGAAGGGGGAGTAGAGCTAGCACACAGGCCACAACTACTTGTTGTTCATAGTAGTTGATAATAAACAATGGAGCCTCTACATTTTTAAGGCACCTTTTTGACGCAGATGCATTAAAATAGTGACATATAAACAGCGAAATCTAAGTTCCTTTGTCAAAAGGTTTTCCTTTGAGATAATCTAATAAATATATCCAATGGTAAATTATTTTCCCACTTTTTAAAAAGTTTTTTCTTTTCACTTTTGTTACGTTTTCTTGCTGTTGGTTTGATGCTTGTCGTGTATTTTACACTGTCGTTTCTCAAAACAGGGGACTCATAAACCTAAAGCAATTCCATTCCTGGCCGAAAATGCGAATGCTGGTCAGTGTATTATAGAGGGGGAAGTTGTTCGCCTTCTCCACTACCCAATTCAGGGAGTTGTGAGGGTTTGCTATCCTGAAATTTGTTTCTGGAAGACAAGTTCTACTTGTGGTAGCAAAGTAGACTGTATTCTCTGTGACGTATGTGAGCGATCTCTCTACCACCTATTTTATGTGGGCACCGTAACCATCACACACACTACTAATTTTCTCCAACCATGAAAAAAATTACAAGTCATTATATATAGTAGACCAGCTTTATCTGTTGTTGATGATGCTTGTGTCCATATCAGTTGTATTTATTTCCTGGGCAACTCATGTGCTTTTCTTGACAAGAAAAAATACATATATATATCCATAACAATTCAACAAATAACAAACAGAAGGCAAACAAAACAAAACAAACAAAAAAACTTGTTGGTTCATTTACTTTTGTTTTGATTCAAAGTCTAAAAGGCTACATATATGACTGTGTTGGACAATTAACAATTTCATTAAAGATACTTATTTGGAAATAACAACATAAAGTTGGTACTCATTCATGGAAGGCAGTAATCTTAAACTATCTTAAAAATAAGTGTAATTCGGCAGGGTGCGGTGGTTCACGCCTGTAATCCCAGCACTTTGGGAGGCCGAGGCAGGTGGATCATGAGGTCAGGAATTTGAGACCAGCCTGACCAACATGGTGAAACCCCGTCTCTACTAAAAATATAAAAATTAGCTAGGTGTGGTGGTGTGCACCTGTAATCCCAGCTACTCAGGAGGCTGAGGCAGGAGAATTGCTTGAATCCATGAGGCAGAGGTTGCAGTGAGACGAGATTGTGCCACTGGACTCCACCCTGAGCAACAGAGTGAGACTCTATCTCAAAAAAAAAAAAAAAAAAGAAAGTGTAATTCCAGGTGCAGTGGCTCATGCCTGAAATCCCAGTGCTCTGGGAGTCCGAGGCAGGCAGATCATGAGGTCAAGAGGTCAAGACCATCCTGACCAAAATGGTGAAACCCTGTCTCTACTAAAAATACAAAAATTAACTGGGCGTGGTGGCACACGCCTGTAGTCCCAGCTACTCAGGATGCTGAGGCAGGAGAATCGCTTGAACCCAGGAGGCAGAGGTTGCAGTCAACCGAGATCACACCACTGCACTCCAGCCTGGCAACAGAGTGAGACTCCATCTCAATAAATAAATAAATAAATAAATAAATAAATAAAGTTTTTACAAAATATGTGTAATTCCCTAATAATTATTTAAAAGACTTATGGCACTTTCTTTTCTGTACTATGCTCACTATGGGGTATGGAACCCATACCCCAAACCTCAGAATCATGCAATATACTGATGTAACAAACCTGCACATGTAACCCCTGTACCTAAAATAAAAGTTGAAATTATTTTTTAAAAAAGAGTCTGGGTGTGGTGGTGCACCCTGTAATCCCAGCACTTTAGGAGGCCGAGGTGGGTGGATCACAGGGTCAGGAGTTCAAGACCAGCCTGGCCAACATGGTAAAACCCCATCTCTACCAAAAATACAAAAATTAGCTGGGCATGGTGGCATGTGTCTATAATCCCAGCTACCTGGGAGGCTGAGGCAGGAGAATTGCTTGAACTAGGACCCAGGAAGCAGAGGTTGCAGTGAGCAGAGATCGCACCACTGCACTCCAGCCTGAGCTACAGAGCGAGACTCCATCTCAAAAAATAAAATGACTTACAATACTTAAAAAAAAAAAAAAAAATCCTCATTTATATCATAAAGGACTTTTTGAAGATCTACATAGTCTTCCTTTTCAGTCCATGCCTCCCAGGTAGCAGTTTCCTGACACATAGTAGTGTCTATGGCAACATGAATAACAAGGTAATAGTATATCCAGGATCAGTCCTAGACAAATAGTTATACCATTTAATCTCCTTTTAAGGAAATTCTAACGTTCCTGACACACTCAGATGCCAGCCCCTAAAATAGACTCTACTCTGTGACATAACTTACTCTTGCATTTTGTCAGGTCCTGGTAGAGAAAAATTGATGTGGCATGTCTTTAAGTGGCTATGTCTTTTCCGTTATTATCAGTCACCCTTCTGCTGGTAGCATATTGCTTCTTAACCACAAAGAGAGTGCAGCACATGACCCAGGCTGAGCCACACTGTATCTGCTTCAGTTATCTATTCCTGCATAACAAGTCACTCCATAACTTAGTGACTTAAAACAACTGTAATTTCTGTGATTCGGTGCAGGGACAGCTTATCTGTGCTCCAGGTGGTGTAGGTGGAGTTGACTGAGTTACTCATGCAGCAGCATTCAGCTGGGAGCTTAATGGGGGATGAAATGTCCAAAATGCTTCAGTTACATACCTGATGCCTCAGCTGGGATGGTTGGAAAGGCTGGTGTGCTGTGGATTTTCTCTAAGCACTAGAGCACTCATCATTCACTGCTTACTCCAACTTTTTTACATGGCAGTTGACTTCCAAGAAGACACCAGTCTCTGACATCCTAGCCATGCAACCATCACAGCATCATTTCTGCCACATTCTACTGGTCACAGCGAGGCACAGTGTCAGTGCAGATTCTGGGTAGAGGATCGATGCTCCCTCCTGATGACGGGCATACTGTGTAATGTACAGAAAGAGAGAGGACAGCTGACAGCCATGTTTGGAAACAGTCTATCACAATCCTTACTTTAAATGGTTGGTCGTCCTGGTCACTCTCTCGCATGGTAGACCTGAGAAGAACTAGGCAAAAGTACCTCTCTGGATTGCCAAATGGAAAGTAGGAAACATTTTTAAAGGAGCAAAAAGCAAAGAACATCAACAACAAACAACCTTTTCCTGTTTTTATTAATCTGGAAAGATACAAGTCCTGTGCTGATAGTGGCCATTTTCTCTGCTGCATAAGAAGACCCCACTGCCATTAGGAAAGGATGTAGTCAACCCAAGAAACAGGAATGAAGAAAAAAGAAAGAGAGAGACAGGGGCAGAAACAGAGAAAACAGATCATTTAATTCCTGGTTCTGGTGTTGAGATCAGCTTAATTTGCTTAAACTAAATTGAAATAGGTTTTCTTTATTTTCAATCCAGAGGTTTTGAAAAGATAGAAAAATCTCTGTGACCTAAAGTCACCATCTGAAATATTTAGTCACAAGAATTTTGTGTTTTTGGAGAGTTGCACAGGAATTAGGGAAGGTTTGAAAAGAAAAACATCAGTTTAAATTAAGCACTAAAGAAAACTCTCTGTGGCTTTTTAATCCCAGTATTGATTTTTGTAAGGCAAAAAGCCACCACTTTAATTATATGTGATTCTTTGCTCTCTAAAAGTAATGTGAAAAGAGAACATTTTAAATGCGATCACAGACATTTAATCACACATTGTTTTCAGATGAGGTTACTCTATGAACTATGCTCTCAACAGAAAGAAAATTAATATACCAACACTATATATTTGTGTGGCATTCTAAAATCAAAAGTGTTAATAACATCTTAGAGGAGTATTTTACTTAATATTCTGGGTACTTCTTTATACTGAAGTAAATAATAGATTGGGTTTAATCTAACTTAATAGAATTTCAAGCTGTGTAACTAGTACTATGTAAAAGTTATGATAACAACATGTATAATTTATTTATTTATTGTGGGCTAGGCACGAGGAAAATTGCTTTATATGTGTAATAGACCATCAATGAAATGTTTCCTTTTGTACCAGAACTGCGGTATAGAATAAATAGGGTTAGGTATATCCCTATCCATTTACACTCTTTGAGTGCAGAGACTTTGCTTGCTATTGAATCATTCCTAACTGAAGCTATGCATAAGGCAGAAAAGAATACCTCATCATAGTGACTCAACTAAATATGGGAATTTTTTTTTTTTTTTTTTTTTTTTGAGACGGCGTCTCGATCTGTTGCCCAGGCTGGAGTGCAGTGGCCGGACCTCAGCTCACTGCAAGCTCCGCCTCCTGGGTTTACGCCATTCTCCTGCCTCAGCCTCCCGTGTAGCTGGGACTACAGGCGCCCACCACCTCACCTGGCTAGGTTTTTTTTTTTGTATTTTTTTAGTAGAGACAGGGTTTCACCGTGTTAGCCAGGATGGTCTCGATCTCCTGACCTCGTGATCCACCCATCTCGGTCTCCCAAAGTGCTGGGGGATTATTTTTAAACAAACCAAGAAGTCCAGTGACAATAAGTCAAGATTGGTGAAGTTACTCCAAGATGTTATGAAGGACCTGGTCATCTTTATTACATGTTGAGTATCCCAATCTAAAACTCTAAAATCTGAAATGCTCCAGAATCTGAAACTTTCTGAGCACTGACACGATACTCGAAGGCTATATTCATTGAAACCTTTTGGATTTCAGATTTTTGGATAAGAGATGCTCAACCTCCAAGGCCTATTTGAAAGCCAAATATGGTGAGAATAGGAAAAACCTGTGGACTCAGCTCCCTTAACATGGGAAAGATGAAAGGAGTATTTGACATGTATCCTGAGTGCTTTAAAATATAGTCTATATTACATTCAATTTTGAGGGATACAAAGGTCCATAGATAAGGAAATAATTGCCTTTGAAAAGATAGTGTAGTACTCACAGTTTTCAAGAAGAGGGGGATTGCCATGCCACCAGGGACAACACAGGAGGCATGGGACAGCCACAAGAGAGGGGTGGGAGAAGTATGGGCAAGAGCCTGTATTGTGCTTTCTGTGAGAAGGAGCAGGTGAGGCAGGCACTCATTCTTAGGATGGCTAGTTTGAATAATTTCAGTGGGCTCTGATGCATAAGCATGTCTCTAGTTGCTTGGTACTTGGCCTTAGGATAATTAGGGCAGGTGTATAGTGGCTGAGAGTGTGGGAGCCCTGAAAAGGAGGTGACTGGGAGTGCGGTCTCTGGACTGGATCATATTTGAAAAGCCTGCCCCTAGGAGAGGGAATGGCAGCGGGGTACAGTTTGCTAAATGAAGGAAGAAGCAGGAGGCCAAGGCCAGGTGACTCAGGCATATTATCAGGTTGTTCAGAACAAGACATGTCCAGCATATACACATAGGGCCAATGTTAAAGCATGAAGTTTACAGAAGCTAGTGACATGATTAATACTCCTTGAAGACTGAGGTTTCCACTCCTGTGTTAGAGATTTCTGATGGCTAGAAGCTCATAGGAATTGGCAGAGCCAAAGGTGCTTGAAGAGACCAAGTTGTAGAGAACATCAAAGAAGATGGGCCAATTCACCTCCATCTCAGTTCTCCATAACTTTCAAGGGGTTCAAGGAGCTCAAGGGTTGTAGTGGCTTCACATGAAGCAACAGATAAAAATAAAGGGCAGGAGCTGTGTTCTTGTATCAGGCAAAGCCTCCTCCCCACACCAGCAAATAGTAGTCATTTGAGCAGAATCATCTCTCTCTCCTTAATGGATGGGGGAGGGAGACACCCTAGAAGTGACTGAATCCTAGAGGCTGAAGCCTGTGGGAATGGAGAAAGACAGAGAGGAATCAACACATAAAATACATAAATGCACACTGTGCTCTACTCCTGCTCACATGCTCCAAGTTTGAGCTTAGAAAAAAATATGAAATTATGAGATTGAAGGTTTCTTTTTTTTTTTTAATTATACTTAAGTTCTGGGATACATGTGCAGAATGTGCAGGCTTGTTACATAGGTATACATGTGCCATGGTGGTTTGCTGCCAGAAGATTGAAGTTTTAAAATCACCAGCAATGAGTCTTTTATGCTTATATGGATACTATTCTGATATATCAAAAATATGTTATTCTGTAAGCAAAGGTGACTTTATAGTTAACTGCCACAATTAGGGAAATTAGGTTAACTTGATTCATGTTTATATACCAGTAGGTTGACACAATGAGTTATATACACACAATCTTGGCTAGTCTTTATGGTAAATATTATTAAATCTATTTGACAGATGAGGAAACAGAGGCTCAGAGAGGTAAACTAAATATACGGTTTGAAGTGGCAGAGCTGTAATGCGAACTCAGATTTGTAAGATGCCAAATACCTGAATTCTTAAGTCCTGAACTACACAATTTTGAATCTTGCTGGTTGGTTTTGTTCCTAATATTGTATTCTGAATTTATTTATCCTCTTTTCCCTAAAGATTTTATTTTAATTTGCATATAAATATATAAAGACTCACAAGATCATCTAATTTTTTTGACATAGCAGTTGAAAAGTAGGCGCTATACAGGCCAGAGGTGGCTGTGGAGCCCAGATCTGCGTGTAGAGTTTCAGGCTCCTTGGACTAATCTTTCTTCTAGTTTGTCACATCACGTCTTTAATGTTAGTCATCATTATCATTTGTTAATTTCAACCAATCTTCTTTACAAATAAGAAACAGGTTTGTGAATATCATCCTAGTTGCTAAAATTTAAGCCAGGAGCCAAGAAGGCAGGGTTCTAATCTCAGCTCTGCTCCTAAACAGTTTGTGTAGCCTGGGGCAATTTCTCTAACCACTTTCAGTTCCAGTTTTTCATGCATTAAATGTAAAGATTTGACTAAGTGATTCCTATAGTTCCCTTCAGTTTATCTTTTCAAATTGATATGAAAAAGTCCAATCTTCTTTCTATAAGACTACTAAGTAATTTTTTCTTTTTTTAAAATTTATTTCGATAGGTAACTGGGAAACAGATGGTGTTTAGTTACATGAGTAACTTCTTTAGTGGTGACTTGTGAGATTTTGGTGCACCCATCACCTGAGCAATATATACCGCACCGTTTGTAGTCTTTTATCCCTCACCACCTTTCCATCCTTTCCCGCTGAGTCTCCAAAGTCCATTGTGTCATTCTTGCGCCTTTGGATCCTCATAGCTTAGCTTCCACTTATGAGTGAGAACATATGATGTTTGGTTTTCCATCCTGAGTTACTTCACTTAGAATAATAGTCTCCAGTCTCACTCAGGTAGCTGCGAATGCCATTAATTAATTTCTTTTTATGCCTGAGAGACTACGCAGTAATTTTTTCCTAAAGTGTACCCTTTTATTCCACATAAAAACAGTCTTGCAGGAAAAAGCTCAGATTGCCAAATCCCTGACTCCATGAACCATTTGAGAGACGGAGAAACTGAAGCCCAGGAAGGATAAATTATTGTGTACTTAGCCTTAGATGTATATTAAAAAAAAAATACTTCACATACAGAACTCTAACTTGGCTTTTTAACGTGCCTTTCCTTGTATCCTGCCATCAATAAGGCTAGTATGTGAAAAAAGCACAGTATCAGGTAGAAAGTATTTAAACTGCTAAAATTTAATTTTGTTTCAAAGAACATTTCATTGAAATGATTAAATCACTTTTCTAAAAAATGACAGGATGCATCATCTGTCGTGGAAGGAAGCGTGTTTTGGTTACCACTTCAGAACTTCTGTTAAGATTGTCCAAGGCATGTGTTATGAGAGGAAGAAGCACTTCCTAGGTCACTGAGCATTTGCTGCTGAACATATGCTATCTCACAATGGCATACATCCACAGCTTTTTTATTACATAGTGATCTGAATATTTTATGGATATTCTGAATGGTGAGATAATTGATGATAGAACACTGGAGGAAAGAGTTGATAGCTTTTTTTTTTGTTGGTAGCATTTATCAGATTGTCAATTAAATGCTTGTCATGTGGTAAAGGAAAAATATTTATTGCTGAAGCAGACATCTAGACAGACCTTCAGCCAAAAGTGTGGTACATGTGAGAAGGCACAAAGATATGCACCTTTTGGAATGACGGATTGCTCTTTTTTGTCAGCTGAAAAGGACGAAAGGGTTGAAATTAACAACAAAGATTGGGGTGGCTTATCTTGTTTAAAGTTTATTGATGAAAGTATTTGCATTTGTTTCATAGATATGTAAGACTAATTTGCTAACTAAATATTAACTGCCTCAAACAATTTTGGGGAAGAGGCCAGGTATAAAAATTTTAAGGCTTTGAAATATTTATGTGCAGTGTACTGAAGAAAACTATGTACTAATCCAGAAAAATCAGTTTTAAGGTGCTTCTCATGCACGTGTATTATTTATTTTTATTTGCTGGAAATTGATTAATTCCCTGGTGCATGCTCCCATAGTGCTCTGTACTCAACCTTTGGTGAGATTCTCTTGTAATTACTTACATTTTGCACATCTTCCTCAATAGACTACAAACTCCATGGGAACAGAGGCCATGTCTATCATATTTATGTCCATAACTGCCAGTGCCAAGTATTGGGCTAGACACAGAGTAGGGGTCTGTAGATATTTGATGATTATTTGGTAATTGCCTAAAAGGGAGTTTTTCTAACACACAAGAAATTGAATGATAAAGCAATTAGGTGATATTTATCACTCACTTGTGGTAAAATTCTGCTCCTAAGTTCTCTAATAGTAGAAAGTACCTATATTATTTTTAGTACAACAATGGTAACACTAAATCAAAGACTTATTAAGTGTATGAAAAAAACTTGTCTTAATGTATTCAGAACATAGAAGAGACTGCTCTGAGAACTGTAACTTATTTTGTAATAATGAGTCCAGCTAGTGAGGTAAGTAAAATTTCAGTCTGAAAACTTTTTCTGTGACACTGCACAATGAACTTTTTTTTATTTTTAGAAATCATCTGGTCAGTTGTTTTGATAATATTCACATATCATAATTGTGCTCATATTTTTGTACTATGACTAGTTTTATTACAATGAGTACAAATCTTCAGTTTTCTAAATTTCAGGATCTATCACTCTAATATCTATACATACTTGTATTTTAATAGTTACTTTTTGTTGATACTTTTGTGAATTTGTGGTCTTTCTAGAGTGTCCCATAGCAACTAAAATTTTTACTGCTTTCTCAAGGCCAGGCACACGAAATAGGCTTAAAATTACAGTTTACTAAATAACCTTTGAAAGTAATCTTCAGATAGAAGTAATCCACTAATGATATCCTGATATGAAGCAGCTTTGACATTCACTTTGGCAGCCTTTAGATCACGTTCTGCGGGGCAAGGCTCTCGCAAATGCCTAATATGGTTGGAAATCTGGGGCTGTGGTGGGTTTAATAAGTCCCAGTCCCTATATAGAAACCAAATTCAAAGACATTGTCACGATTTTTGGAGCAGCAACTGAGAGTCATTTAATATTAGAAAACGCTTGTTCCAGGGGACCAACTCTATCCCTGAAGTCAACTAACAATTTTTAGTTTGCTTATTCTTTCCCAGCTCACTCACCCTAAATTATAGAGCTTTCATTCTTTTGGCAACTGCTAAAAAATGACATCAAACCAGGAGAAAGTCATCAAGTTCATACCTTCAATGTGTTCTTACTAACTGTATTTGAAAGAAAGCATCAGCATCCTCAATTCTATAGACTCTTATTATCTGAGACACTCTTAAATACCTGGTATCATTTCCAGATTTTTTAACATACCAGAAATGGATTGTCTTGGCCTCATACCACAAGACCAGTTATTCTACCAGATTAAGAGATGAGGAAGAGGAATCTATTTTATTTTTATTTTAATACATTAAAAAAGTGATGCAAAATTTAAAAGCAAGCTTGCCTTTTAAATCGTAATACCATTATAACTTTTCTACAACTAATAAATATTTGTAGAATACTCCATATGCCAGCACCATGCTCATTTATGGTTTTCAGTAGCTTCATGAGCTGATGATACTTATCTCCACTTCACAGATGAAGGGACTGAGGCTTAGCGGGGGTAAGTGACATGCTTAAACTTATACAACTGGGAAGCAATGGACCAGCATTCAAACAGGGACTGATACCAGGAACTGACTACTGTGCTACAAAGTTAAGGTCCTATAGGTATCGGGAGCAGGAAGTTTTTGAGCCATGTTAATGCAACTCATCCTTCTTTCAAAAAGTAGGTTATTGAGATCTCAAGTAGATATTATAAAATCACAAAGGCAAAAGATGGAATATTGAAGACATGCATTTTGGGAGGCCGAGGCGGGTGGATCACCTGAGGTCAGGAGTTTGAGACCAGCCTGGTCAAAATGAAACCCCGTCTCTACTAAAATTACAAAAAATTAGCTGGGCATGGTGGCACGTGCCTGTAATCCCAGCTACTCAGGAGACTGAGGCAGGAGAATCGCTTGAACCCGGGAGGCAGAGGTTGCAGTGAGCTGAGATTGCACCACTGCACTCCAGCCTGGGCAACAAAAGCAAAACTCCATCTCAGAGAAAAACATATATACATATATATTCATAAACAATATTTTATTGCTGCTATAAAAATCACTATTTAGAGCCCAACATTCCCCTATTTTAACATGCAGACATGAAAACTAAGAAACATGAGCATTTGTATAAAGGGTAATTTTGAGTATTGAGACTTTAATATTATAGTGACAGAAAAATCAATACATGAAGTTTGGTATGTGTTGGGAGCAGGAAGTGGTAGACAGATGTGTTCTTATTTAAACCAATGGATGTGAACCAGAAAGACTCTCAATATTAAAATAAAGGAAGATGCCTGGACTAATTGCTGAGTACCTTCTACAAACCAAGTTTGGGAAATACAGGAAATACACAGGTGCTTTGGATCCTTTGAAAATGGGAGCACATGGAAGGTTAGGCAGCTTATCTTTATCAACTGTGAGCAGTAGCTTCTGGTTTTCTTTCCAGCCCTAGAGCTCTATTGTGGGACCACCCAGATGACAGTAAATCCATAATACATTTCCCAGATCATCATTCTTCAGTTAATGTTTTTCCTTTTCCTTCGTCCATGCTCAAGCACATTTCCTAATGTAGATGCTCCCAACAAGACACTCACTTATACTTTCATCCTCCTCCTCCCCACTTAACACCAAGTTTATTTCTACAATCATTATCTCACTCTTCCTTCTAGAATATGAGCTTACCAGTACACTGACCCAGAATCACTTTCCAGTTCCCACGAACCCTTTTGCTCTTTAGTGGCACCTTCTTAGTGTACCCTCCATCACTGATTCGTCCAGGCATATCTGTGTCCACACTCTTCTCAAAGAGTCTGAATTACCTCATTGATGATTTTAATTACTGGACTTTTCACCTAAAACTAATCACGTAGTGGCTGGGTGCGATGGCTCATGCCTGTAATCCCAGCCCTTTGGGAGACTGAGGCGGGCAGATTGCTTGAGCCCAGGAGTTTGAGATCAGCCTAGAAAACATTGTGATATCCTATTTCTACAAAAAATATAAAAATTAGCCGGGTGTGGTGGCATGCACCTGTGGAACCAACTACTCAGGAGACTGAGGTGGGAGGATCGCTTGAGCCCAGGAAGTTAAGGGTGCAGTGAGCTGTGATTGTGCCACTGCACACCAGCCTGGGTGATAGAGTGAGAGCCTGTCTCAAAATAATAAAATAAAAGAAGATAAAATAAAATAGTCCCGTGGTGCCTCTATTTTTCACTGAACCCTCAGTGCTCTGAGTGTGCTCCCCACCCATCCTTCACATGGCTTCTGGCCAAAGCACTTGCTGAACTTAAAAGTCCTGGTGCGCACCTCATTATTTTGTGATTGTTATTTTGTTTTGTTTTGTTTTCAGACTACTCAAAGACTGTTTTATTATAGTACATGGGTTGGTACTGATGGGAGGGTATACATGTAGCCAACAACCACTTCTCTGTTTAGCATCAGGTGGCTATTCCATGGCCACAGCTGTGCCAAAGGTGCTGCCACCCTGTATAATGATTTTGTCAGTGCCGCCCATCAGCACCCAACCCTGTATTTGTTTATTTGTTTGTTTGTTTGAGACAGGTTCCAGCTCTGTCACCCAGGCTGGCGTGCAATGACATGATCACAGCTTGCTGCAGCGTCAACCTCCAAGGCTCAAGCAATTCCCCCACCTTGGGCCCTAGAGTAGCTGGGACTACAGGTGCGTGCCACCATGCCTGGTTAATTTGTTGTTGTTGTATTTTTTTGTCAATGAAGGGTTTTGCAATGTTGCCCAGGCTGAGCTCTAACCACCCTCCCACCTTGGCCTCCCAGAGTGCTGGGATTACAGAAATGAGCCACCATACCTGATCCAAACCTGTATTCTGATCTTGAGACGAGAAGAGGTGCTGAAGAGCTGCCATGAACACATTGAAATCCATCACAAAGCCCATCATCATGAGGTTAAAGCAGTTTGGTTGGGGCTTCTGGTAGGGACCCACAGCGACCAACATCTCATTCACAGTGGTGCTGGTCTCTGCCACTAGGACCATGCTGCTAGGACCCCGTTGAAGGCCAGCAGCTTTGGAGCTAGACTCCACTTGGAAGCTGTGTCTCTTACCACTTTATTTTTAAATCAAGTGTTTTCTCCTCTCCTATTCCCCATAGCCTGAGTATAACAATGTTTTATTAACCATTCACTCCGCTTCCCAAATGTCTCCTGATAAATGTTTTCTGAAACATTTGGCTTTTTCATTTATTACTTGATTTATTTAATCATCCATTAATTTATTTAGCAAACCATTATTAAAGGCCTTCTTGGTGCAATTGCAGCTAAGTGTGGATATGGAAATGAAAGTTAGCCCCATCTGGGAAGAGACAAGAATGAAACAATTATAGAAGAGTATGATAAATGCATGATAGAGTGGTGGAAAGATTGTTGTGAAGTGGAAAATTGGGGCTTCTGATCAACTTACAGCAGTAAAGGGAGGCTTCTAAGAGGAGGGGATGCTGGATCTGGTTTGATGATAAGGCTCTATCCAGGCAGAAGGGAAAGTAATTACAAGGTCAAGGTCATGCAGCAGTGGGAGAAGACGGCAAATACTTCAGTGTGTATGGCAGATAGGCAGTAGTCACAGGAGCTGGAGCTGGCTGGAGATACAATCAGAACATGCATAGCATTTTGTAGAAGGCTATAGAGATTAGAAATTATCTGAAGCTATGAAGAGTTTTGGCCAGTGGAGATGAGATTATAAATTTTGTGGTTTCCAAAATATTATTCTGGGAGGACAAGACTTCCTTTAACTCCCTCCTTATTTCCTGTTAAGGAAATTCCTCAAAGCCTAATTCTCTATGCTGTTGTTTTACACTCTTTCCCTGGGATAATGTATCAACTAATGTATAGCCAATTGTCATAATAACCCGATGACTCTCAAATATTAATTCCCACATCTGACTTTGGGCAGTTCTGCTTATGCCTGCTCTTATGCCATTTTCTCCCTAACCTGTTGTTTTTCAATGTTGACTGGGTTTCACAGCATGGAGACACCTTAAATTAACTCCCTTCTCTTAGGTCCATTGCCCAGCAACCAACAGGTTTGATTGCTTTATATTCTCTACTATCATTTGCATTTTTTGTCTCCATTCCCGTTCTTGTCGACATAGCCCAGATCTATGTTGCTTATCTAGATTACTGACACTCCTCAAAATAAGACATTTATGCAGACAACAAACATATGAAAAAAAGCTCATCATCACTGGTCATTAGAGAAATGCAAATCAAAACCACAATGAGATACCATATCATGCCAGTTAGAATGGTGATCATTAAAAAGTCAGGAAACAACAGATGCTGGAGAGGATGTGGAGAAATAGGAACGCTTTCACACTGTTGGTGGGAGTGTAAATTAGTTCAACCATTGTGGAAGACAGTATGGCAATTCCTCAAGGATCTAGAGCTAGAAATACCATTTGACCCAGCAATTCCATTATTGGGTATATACCCAATGATTATAAATCATTCTTCTATAAAGACACATGTACACATATGTTTACTGTGGCACTCTTCACAATAGCAAAGACTTGGAACAAATCCAAATGTCCATCAATGATAGACTGCATAAAGAAAATGTGGCAGATATACACCATGGAATACTATACAGCCATAAAAAAGGATGAGTTCATGTCCTTTGCAGGGACATGGATGAAGCTGGAAACCATCATTCTCAGCAAACTAACACAGGAACAGAAAACCAAACACTGCATGTTCTCACTCGTAAGTGGGGGATGAATAATGAGAACACATGGACGCAGGGAGGGGAACATCACACACCTGGTGGTGGGTGGGGAGCTAGGGGAGGGATAGCATTAGGAGAAATACCTAATGTAGATGACGTGTTGATGGGTGCAGCAGACAACCATGGCGTGTTTATACCTGTGTAACAAACCTGCACATTCTGCACATGTATCCCAGAACTTAAAGTATAATGAAAAGAAAAAACAAAAAAACAGATTCTTGTTTTCTTTTTTTTAAGACAGAGTCTTGCTGTGTCACCCAGGCTAGAGTGCAGTGGCACCATCATAGTTCACTGTAGCCTCAGTCTTATAGGCTTAAGCAGTCCTCCTGCCTCAACCTCCCAAGTAGCTGGGACTACAGACACATACCACCACTTTTTGTTGTTTTTAGTAGAGATGAAGTCTCACTATGTTGCCCAGGATAGAAGACTCTTGAGTCTCTACTGTTTCTTCTTCCTCTAGTTGTTCATTTTTGTTATATGTATAGAGTAGTATTATGCAGGAAAAAATAGTATGCACACAAAACAACATAAAAAACATTTCTAGTTTAGAAATCATAAAATGAACATTTTTTATGATTATTCCACCAAGATTAAGACCCAGAACGTTATTAGTAAATTTAAACCTTTCTGTATACCACCCTCCAATATCATCTATTCTCTCCACCACCCAGAAGTAACCACTATCCTGAATTTTGTGTTAATCGGTCCCCTCCATTTCTTTATATTTTTAACCACCAGTGTATGTATGCTTTTTGTTTGCCTTTAGAAAGAAATTTTTTATAGGATAAATCAAACTACATATATCCATCATAATGCTATGTATTCATTATACTATATACAATCATATTATATAGATGAATACTACATATATCTTATATATTCACTCATAATATATTCATTCATACTATATACATTATTATATATTCATCATACTATATGTATGAATCATACTTATTCCTTTCACTTAATATTACATTTTTGAGATTTATCTAAGTTGATGCATGTAGCTGTGGCTTGTTTATCTTCAGTGCTAGCAGTATTCTATCACATGAGTTTACCTCAATTTGTGTATTCTAATGTTGGTTCTTTGTTTTTGGTATTACAAACGGTGCTCTTTTAGATATCCTCATACAAGTTTTGTGGTTATGTATGCAGGCATTTTTTTTGGAGAATACTAAATGCTAAGTTGTAAGTTGTATGCATATTCAACTCTCCTGATTAGTGCCAATCAGCTTTGTAACTTGGTTATATAAATTTACATTCTGATCAGAGTTTTTCTTGTTCTACACCCTTGACAATGTCCTTTCTTTAAAGTTTTGCCAATTTAGTGGGCATGAAACTGTGTCTTATTGTTATTCAAATTTGTATTTCTCTAAGTACTCATTAGATTGAGCATCGTTTCCTGTGTTTATAAACCCTTTGAGCTTTCTTTCTTATGAAATGAAATTCTTATTTAGTTTGCTCATCTTTTTATTGGCTAGTTACCTTTTTCTTTTAGAAATATACCTGATTTCTAAGGTTCCTTATATATTATCTGTTCAATGCTTTGTACATTATATACACAATTATATTCTATTTTGCTTATTCATATTATTGGTTCTTTTTCTATAATGAACACATGCTACTAGTAAAATTTAAAACATTATTTACAAATGAAGGTATAAAATTGAAGTTTTCTTGTAAAGGAGCATTAGTTGTACACCTAAGTGGATTTTTTTTTTTTTTTTTTAAGTATTAACACACCCAGGACAAGTAAGGGAGCTAACCATTTCAGTACACTGCTCAAATGTTAGTAAATGAATAGATATAAAGTTACGTATGTCCAAGGCTAAATCTAGAGATTATTTTTTCTCTTCGAAAGCATAAAAATATGCAAATACATTTTAATAATGCTAAGTAGAAAAATTCTCTAGTAAATATTAAATGTATTTATGATATCTATAAATGGCAAGACCTTGTAACTAGTTCCAAAGACATACATTTTATAGACATATATTATATAACTTTCTAATATGTCTTAAAATGAACAAGCTATTTTTACTTTGTTGCATGTGTATTTTTAATAGAATTCTATTTGTAATTTTTTATTCACACCCCTTTTTTCTTGCTTGCAAGAGTCAATTGTGCATGTCATTTTCTAATTCTGCATTAAGAAAAGTCATGTTGGAAGCTTGAAATTAGCCATGATGGTTCTGTTTACACCATGCAAATTGGAAATGTTCAATCAGAATTGTTGATTTTTTTTTTTTTTTTTGCCCAGATTGTCAGTTTTGAAAATTTTCCAACACACCACTGCCCACCTACCCAGCACATAGAAATTGCACTTATTAAGGACACTAATGACCATAAAGTTGGCAAATCCAATACACATTTTTTGTTTACTTTTTATTTGATATCCCAGTCACATCTGGTACCATTGAACACTTTTTTTTTTTTTTTTTTTTTCTCAAAATGCTTTCTTCAGTTGGACTCCAAGACTCCTCTGTTTCTTGGTTCCCTGGTTACTTTACTGGTCCATTCTTTCCTGGTTCCTTGACCCATTTTATCTCTCCAGGCTCTAAACGTTGGATACTTCAAGGCTCAATCCTCAAAGTTTTTCTTTCTTTATTTTCTATTTACACTTATTCTCTAGTGATTTCATTCATGCCTATGTCTTTAAATACCCTTCACATACTGATTACTCCCAAATGCACCTCTCCAGCCTTAACAGTTCCTCCAATTAGTAGATCCATATATCAGCTGTCAGCGTGACATCACCTCATGAATGTCTAACAGACAATTCAAGTTTACGCATGTACGAAACCCAACTTTTGATTACTTTCTCCAAATTTATTATCCAATCTTCCCCATCTCAATATATTGTATTCCAATAGATTGTATTTTATCAGTTACTTACCCCAAAAATCTTGAAGTCATTTTTGACTCCTCATTTCTCTCACTCTCCTCCTTGGTCTGAGCCACAATCATACCTCTGCATTACTGTCTCCTGGCTTCCAAACTTATCCTTTTATAGTCTATTCTCCTCACAATAGACAAAGCAATCCTTTGAAATCACATTAGAGCTCGCCATTCCTCTGCTGAACATTCCAATTGTTTCCATCCACCCCACTAATATCCAAAGTCCTTATCATGGCCTATAAATTCCCTTGTAATGTGACCACCCACTGCCTCTTTGATTTGATCTCTTCTGATCTCTACACTACACCTAAACCATCTCCAACCACATGGGCAATTTTTCTAATAAGTTGACTACATTTCTGCCACAGGACCTTTGTATGTGACTAGTTTATCTGTCTGGAATATTCTGTCCTCTCAGAGCTACAAGACCCACTCCTTCACATCACAGCTTATCAAAGAGGCCATGTTCACCATTCTTCGGTGATTCTCTACCATCCTTTCCCCACCTTATTTTTTATCCTTTTCTTCAGGACACTTCCCACAACCTGGCATGTTGTCTGTTTCTTTATTGTGTATCTTCCCATTAGGACCTAAGCTAAGTAACAAAAGAAACCCTGTTTTCCTTACAGCTATATCCTAATAGCCAATAAAAATACTTGCTCTATAGTAGGTACTTGGTAAATACTTGTTACATAAAAAATGTTTAAGGCCTGGCGTGGTGACTCACGCCTGTAATCCCAGCACTTTGGGAGGTAGAGGTGGGCGGATCACCTGAGGTCGGGAGTTCGAGACCAGCCTGGCCAACATGGAGAAACCCTGTGTCTACTAAAAATACAAAATTAGCTGGGTGTGGTGGTGCATGCCTGTAATCCCAGCTACTCGAGAGGCTGAGGCAGGAGAATCACTTGAACCCAGGAAGTGGAGGTTGTGGTGAGCCAAGATTGCACCATTGCACTCCAGCCTGGGCAACAAAAGGGAAACTTCGTCTCAAAAAAAAAAAAAGAAAAGAAAAGAAAAGAAAGAAAGAAAGAAAGAAAGAAAATGTTTAAAATAATATTTTGTTTTATTTACAGCAGATTAGTTTTCATATGTAAAGACAATTACAAGAAAAAGGAGTTGACTGCTAGGCTCTGGTTAGATATCTTCTGTGCATTTTTGAAGGAAGATATCAAATATAAAAAGGGGCTTTTGTGTAGTGGAAATTAATCTGCCCACTTGCCAAGGTATTTGATACAGAAAATCAAGTATGACAAAATTTAGTCATAAAACCTACCTGAATGCCACAGGTATCTCTGCCTGCTTAGCTGTAGAGAGGACAGAGTTCTGGATAACTGTGATTTTTCTAGGTGCAGAAGAGTGGTCTGATCAGGCACATATTGGCTTTAATCTTGTTATTCACACTGGTTACAAAAGTTTGCTCTTCACCAGAGAAAAATACCATACAGACGTCCCATCAGTTCTGTGAAAAATTTCTGAAACCCTCTACTTGATATCTTCCTGCCAAATTCCTGCTGACTGCAAATGAGCACAAAATGTCAGCTTTTGTTATTTGAAGCACTAATGATGGATTTGAAATATTACTCTAACTTTGATTCCAGGATTCACTATTATGGTTTAACTGATGCAATATCCCAAGTTCCTTTGATAGAAGAATCAGATTTTAATGGTTTTAAGAGGGAGCATGATCAAATCTGTATAGATAGCATTTGGGGGAATTATTTTAAAAGGCTTTTTTTTCAGATTCTAATCGAATTATAAAAATCACGTCTGCCTCAAACATGCTGAGTTTCCTGGGGAATGAGGGGTACAATACTATTGATAAAGAATATTCTGTTTTTTTTTTTTTTAAATGTGGTTTAACTTTTATTCACCAAAATAACCTCAATCAATCAAATATGTAATGATATGACATTTAAAGAAAACATTTTAAATTTAAAATTAAAGAAAATTATGATTTCTAATTGTCCTTGCCCTTTGCTAAATAAGAACTTTTTAAATGAGAATTTGGTGCTCAACAGTAAAGATACTAATAAAGTAAAAAATGGAATGCCCCATCTTTCTTCCATTCACCTGTCCGTTTCCCTGAAGTGTGATTTTAACTCATCTAGGTGTTCATTGTGTCTTGTTATATTTTATGTCTAATTCGTTTCTAGAACAAAGAAAAACTGAACTTAGAGGTGAAGTGATGTCTGCGACTAATCTCAAAACAAAAGCCTATTCTCCAGAACCCTAGCCCAGTTTTGAACATACCAGAAGTTTGTTCTTGGAAACCTTGAAAAAGCTGATATTATTTCCCAAAAGACAGTGAAGAGGACTGACACATTTGTGTAATGTCTTTATGGAGGACAATTGAAAAGTGGTGACTAATACCTAGACTCTCATGTGAATTACCCATTCAGTCAGTTGTTACATATGTCCCTCTAGCATACTGACTTTTTTTTATTCTTCTAATATTCATTAATTGTTTTGAAAAATAGTTCTGGTGGATTTTTTTAGCCAACTGCTTGGAATGTTTAAAAAAAAAAAAAAAAGATTCCTCAAGTTTATTTGCAAATCCATGGCAGAAAAATGAGGTTTTCAGGTGATTTTTATTGTGATAGTATAAGGATCCAGACAGACACCCAAATCAATATGCATATTTTTTTAAGAGATGAGGTCTCACTATGTTTCCCAGGCTGGACTCAAACTCCTCGGCTACACGATCTTCCTGCCTCAGCTTCCCAAGTGGCTGGGAGTACAGACATTTTAAAACATTTAATTTAATCATATTGTAAGCGGAAGATGGAAAAAATGTATAAATTGTTTTAAAATCATTACCTTATAATTCTAGAAATGAATATTTTGAAATAAGAGATAATATGGAAAATAATAACTAGAAAAATCAGAAACTTGACACTAAGTACTAATAAATAACTATTATAAAGTACATAACTTACAAGAAAGTAACATTTTCATATTTCAAATTTCTTTCTCTAAATCATTATGCATATATTATATACAAACATATTTACATAAATATGTTACATACTAAACATGTATGTATTAAACATGTTGGTGCCCTGCATCTCATCCCTTGGACTACTTCTAATTTTAGCCATAGTCTTAGATTTATGCAGTGTTCCACCTCAAGCAAATGTCCCCACCTTTGCTTTCTGCTTGCCAAAACAAAAAGCCACTCGTGTTTGCACATGCTAGGATGAGAGATCTAGGAAAGTTACCAACCAACCCCTCTGCACTTCCTCAACCAATGGAAAATGGGAACCATTTATATATATATACATATATATATGCATATAATACTTACCATGTAGAAAGCATTGCACTTCATAGTGCTGATCCAAAATGACTACAACACAGTACCTGCTATTAAGGAGTTCATAGTTTAGTGGGAGGGAGGGATTAGCACAGCAGTTATTTCCCAGGTCATTAGTCTGGTTATTATTATATTGTCTAGAAACAACTACTCAATAGTAATTCTTTTTTCTCCCCTGCCAGCTAGATTGCTTTAACTGTGACTTCCCTGAGGTCCTTTATCTCAAAGGCTCCAAGCAAGACGCTGGAGACCTAGAGCTGTGCCTCTCTTTCCTGAATGAATATTCCCGTGGTTCTCATGCTTTATATGGTTGCCAGATAAAATACATGATTTCGTTAAATTTCTGATCAATGAGTACATTTTAAAGTATATGTCATGCAATACATGGGATATACTTATACATTAAAATGTTATTTATCTGAAATTCAAATTTGTATTTTATTTGCTAAGTGTAACCACCACACTGTAGGCCATTGACCTAATTCTATTTCCCTTTAAAATGAGTTGCTTTCTCACTAGCAATGCTCAGGAATTGAGGAATAATATTTATCCACCAATTTTTGTCAATTCTTAGATCAAATTCTACAATTATGGTAAAATAAAGAATGGTAATATAATGGTAATATAATGGGAGTATGCAGCATGCATACCTGATTTGGCATCCAAAAAATATATATCTGTATCTATCTATAGATATAGATAGATACAGATATGTATCTGGGCATGGTGGTGTGCATCTGTAGTCCTAGTTACTTGGGAGGCTGAGGTGGGAGGATTGCTTATGCCCAGGAGTTCAAGGCTACAGTGAGCCATGATTGTGCCACTGCACTTCAGCAGAGGCAACAGAGCAAGATCATGTTTCTAAACAAAGAAAACAAATACATAGAATATTATTCTGGGCCAAGAAAAGCATCTGTAAAAATACAAAGGCATTTGAGAACCTAGTTATGAGCTATTATAACTATAACTTAGTTATAATAATAAGCACATTTTTGAGTGCTGCTAGAGTTTAGTCATGTAGAGCACATAGTAGGAGATTAAACATAGGTTAAATCCTGTAGCATCTTCCCTGCTTATCTTGTTATAAAGTCTGGGCTTCATCTTGGAAGGAAAAGGGAGTAAAGAATTTTAAGAGGTGAGCTGCAAGGTCAGTATCTTATATTGGGTTCCTTCAAAAGCAGAGCCTGAGTCAAAGACTTGGGTATGGGTAGTTTATTTGGGAGTGATCCCAGGTAACAGGAGAGGAAGGAGAGGAGTGAAGCAGGGAAGCAGGAAACCCAGTAGAAGAGTGGATTTGGTAAGTTGCTGCTGGAGTCAACAGGGCTTGACTCCATAAAGATCTCTGAGTAGAGCATTAAATGCATTGCATTCTAGGAAGGATAGAAGTTACGACATTGATCAAATGGTTCCCATTTTCCATTGGTTGAGGAAGTGCAGAGGGGTTGGTTGGTAACTTTCCTAGATCTCTCATCCTAGCGTGTGCAAGCACGAGTGGCTTTTTGTTTTGGTAAGCAGAAAGCAAAGGTGGGGACATTTGCTTGAGGTGGGACACTGCATAAATCTAAGACTATGGCTAAAATTACAAGTAGTCCAAGGGATGAGATGCAGGGCACCAACAGAGTCTCTACAATCAGAGATTCATCTGTAATTTACTTTGTAAGTATAATTTGCTAAATTATCATCTAATCATAGCAATTAAGAGGGAATCATTCACAGAAACCCAAGAGTAGAAAAAAACTAGCAATTGATGCATAATTGTTGTGATTTATTATTTAGAATTAAAATCTTTTACGTAAACAATTCATATCTGCTAGGAACTGGTTATGTAAAAACCAGAGTACCAATAATGCCTTCCAAAACTATAAAACCAGTCAAAAGATGTACAGAAAGAATGTAAACACTATATGAAGAGCAAACTTGCTTTTTAAAAATAGAGTAATATGTTTGTCAGTGTGAATTCTATGTAATTTAGAAAATTATGAATGGATATTCAAGTGCAGATAAATTGCATTTAACTTAATTAGCTAAATTGATCAAATAGAAAGAAGATGGTGGTGATACAGGAGTAATATATATTGAGTGTCCACTCTGTGAGGTTTTTAATATGTGTGTATTCTGTATACTTCACGATGACCCTGGGAAGGAGACATTATTAGCCTTTATAAATATTAAAGAACTGAGGATCAAGGTGGTTAAAGGGTTTGTTCAAAGTCACACAGCTAGTAAATGGTAAAGTCAGGACTCAAATCCATTTCTTTTCAACTCCTCTTTCTACTTCATTACTTTGTCTTAAAAGCCAGTTGCTTTGCAAGGTAAACCATGGAAGTACTTAGAATTATTTTTAAAAATAGAATTATAATATTCACAGTTACTAAAGGATATATTGCAATATGGCATGCTTGTAAAATAGGTACTTTGCTAATTTCATAATCACAATAATATTTATAATAGAATATATTCAGGCCATATGAAAGGGATCTCTGAAAGTGTTAAAATGTGACGAAGGTTCTTTTGGCCATGGGCAAAAGTTTAATAAAAATAAAAATGTATCAGCATGTTTAGTAATGAGAGGAAAAAAAATGTTTTCTGTGGTCATGTTTTTCAACTTTAAGTATATTTGCCTATCATTTTAATATAAACAGGGTATATTTATATAGCCTAAAGCAACAGGAACCAGATTCCTTGTTTTCAGGATGCCAAAAAGTACATCTTCGAGGATGATAAGCGATAACAGAGAAGAGTGAATAAAAAATATCAAGCTTCTATCTGTTTCCTGACCAAGATTTTAATTTTATTGCACAAATATGCCATGATGACAGCTATATACAGTAGTACCACCCACCCAACCCTGATGCAGGGAAGGGTCTGCCAGCATTCCCATTATAATCCATAAAGGGATTTCTGATGTTTTAATGCACATTAAATTCGTTCTCAGAAAGATATATTTTTGTTTAAAAAATAAGTTTTCTAAAAAGGAACATAAATAGTATCAGCTGGCTTTGATTAGAAGGTGCACAGCATGTGATTTCTGGTGAACTGTTAGACCTAATGATGTCAATGGAATGACTGCATAGTACTTGTGACCCTGAAGGGCATCCAGAGGGTAGTGCCAAAGGAAAGATTTTTATTTCAAGGGGTACTAAGAAAGGTGCAGCATCCAAGTTTTTGAAACCATTAAAGAAACTACACATGTAATAAATAGCTGAATCATAACTTAAACCACTCTGCTTTTTATTTTACAAAGCAAAAAACTATCATGGAGGAGAGGGAGTATTACATAAAGGCAGAAGCAGAGACTCTGGAAACAGACTGCCCTGAGGGGTTTGAATCCCAGATACACTTAAATCTTAGCTGTGGGACCATGGGCAAGTTATTTAAACTTCTAATGGCTCCACTTCCCTGTCTATAAAATGAGACTAGTAATAGTACCTATCTTACAGTTTTGAGTATTTAATGAATTTAATACAAGTAAGTTCTTGGGACAAATATCAGACAGAAAGCAGAAAGCACTCATTAAATGTTGAATACAAGGGAAAAAATCCATTGTGTTTGTACCTATTTTGGATAACTAACTCTGCTCTTGAATTGTACAGGAAAGAGAAAAGTGTAAAATTTGTGTGTGTGTGTTTCTCTAAAATACAGGTACTGTGGAAATTTTCAATTATAAATAGAAACTCCTTTGTGAAGATAAAAAAAGTAACACAAATATTTCTTAATAGTTTTTAATATGGTAGTAAGAGAAATCTATACACCAAAATGCATGAGGCTCTCAGAGTAGAGATAAGAACAAATGAACTAGCAAACACATTAGGCAGTATGACCCATGTCTATTGCAATTTTGTCTAGTAGACATATAATGCCAGCCACACCCATAACATTTTCTTAAAGTTTATGCCACAAGCTCATAGTGGCTTTAATTTCTTTGCAGGTGGAAAATGGGTATGAATACATACATTGTTATGGAAAAGTACCAAGGATACCCAGTGTAAGTTAAAATGTGTTGTTTACCAATCATTGTTTTACAAGAAGTGTTTACCTCCAAAGCTGCCTGACCACCATAATGCAGTTTCTTAGCACATCAACTCTCACGCTTCTGTTTAAACGTACTTTAACCTAAGAATATGCCTCTAATTCAGGTGAAGGCTGAGACCAGGGGGAAACATGGAGTCCTAAGTTAGCAAACTGCAAAAGGGAACTTGTAAGCTGTGGTGGTAACATATATGTGAAGGCATTCACAATGTTTATTCAGTAAAACATTAAGGTTCTTTTTTTTTTTTAAATTTTTTTAAATTTTTTTATTTGTTTTTTTTGGCTAAGACTGTCACATTTTCTCTAACGTGTTTTTCACAGCATGAGGTTCTGTCTGTTGTGGCAACTAGGGCTGAGGCTAGGGGCACTGAGGGAAGGGCACGTGGATGGCCAGGTCTACTGGAGTCCAGAGATTCTGGGGTTTTGTGTCCTGCATCTCCATATAATTCTGCTAGGCCTCTTGGTGGCCTTCTCTTTGTCCTCTGTGGATGCCAGAGGAAAGTAAAAGCATAGAGAGGGGTTCTTTTCTAGGTTTTTAAGTTTACCTTATAAATAGCATTATTATAAATCCCTCATTTCAATGATCCCCTTTATGGAATTTTAAGCAATAGTTTGTTTTATACACACAAACTTAATTCATGATGTTTAAATATTCAAATATTTAAAACTGTATTTATTAAACTGACTTCCTATGTAGGAACTTCAATTAAATTTTTAAGTAATTCAAATAAAATCTTCCTGATGAGGAGCTGTATAACTTTAACAAGTTAAATTTGTAAATGGAGAAGAGCTTAAGTTCTTTTAAAAACTTCAGCACTGTACAAAAACTTAGTAAGATTCCAACATAAAATCCTGAGTTTAAGTATTCAACTACTCCCTTCTCATCAGATTTATTCTACGGAGAGAACTTGTTTTACAGTTTAGAATTACACAAAATATTAAATATATACAGATTATTTCTTAATTTTAAAATATTAATAGTATGGTTTTGAGTTATTTTAAAGTTTTTTATGTTAAATTAAAATACACTAAAAGTTGATAGATGCTTGACACACACACAAAAAAAGAATTCCCATTGCAGTTAATGGAGGTAATTAAATACTGCTATTTGGACTAAGATGTTGAGGAAATTCTTACCCCATGACCTTGATGAGACACACTGACTTCTATCTATAATTGCTGTATCAGGGGTTTCATACCTCACGAAACAAGTGATGCCTTTGCCCACTTCTCTGGGTTCTAGTTAAACACGTTACCTCCTTCTTCTGTCCACTCACAGAATTCTGGAGTGCTTGTCCTGTGTGATCATTTGATTCAATATAGCACTGTAATTCCTAATTTAGGCAAGTAAATATTCCTTTTAACTTTAAGTAATTTTAATTTTAAATAATTTTCAGATGGATTGTCGCATTTTTTGTATTCTTGGGAATATACAATTGATATGGATATTTGAATACTTCATTAAATTTTAATTTAATAGCTTTGTCTTGCTAGTGATCACAATTTATGAGGTTTTTCTAATGTTATGTCCCCTTCAGTCCTCTTACAGATTTACTTGACGTTCTTTAATTTCTATGTTGTTCGTTGGAATAACAAATGAGTTAAAAATACCATTATGGTGGAGTAAAAAGATTCAACGAGTATGTTTTATTTTCTGTAGAATAAGATTAGCTTTTCTATTTTCTGTACTATTATAGACTTATGACTCTTCATACATTTGATGTTTTTCCATCAACCCTAATTAATATTCTCCTTTTGATGCTTATGCTCTAACAATTCTGGCTAGTGCGAATCCTTGTAAGGTTGGTAGTTGTACCCATTTGATATGGCCCCAATAATCTTTGAAAAAATATCTTGTTCTAATGAGCAGGCTCATTTTGTCCCTGCTCCATATTTGAAATTAGCAATTTCCTCAGATTAATCACAAGTTTCAGTAGGGGGAAGAAAGCACCAGAGATAATAATCTAATGATGTAAGTAGGCTCTAAGATAAATCATGGTAAAACATTACTTTTGGGTTATATCAGTGAACCAAGCTAAGAAAATAGATGCATATTAATGTTTATTCCTTAGTTCTAACAGCAGAGTATTTCTGCACTTTTAATTCTAAACGATTATATCTATTTCCCTTTAAATGAAAATATTAGTTATTTTGGAAAGTAAACAAAAGTGCTTATTTATCTGTCAATCTTTAACAAAAAATTCAAAATAATAATACCAGAATAATATAAATTCCAATATTGCTGAGTGAAGTTCAGGGTTTTCTATGCAGTCCTTTCCGTCCTTAAAATATCCCTGTTAGACAATGGTGTACCAAGGTGAAAGAGGGAGTGGGAGCCATCTGCCCAGTTGCAGTAGTATCTTATCACTAACATTGCTAGACCTGCTGGTGCACAGTGATAATAAAAAGCAGACCAAATTTTAGTTATTTTTATTATTGTTTCTAAATTCTTTCAGGCAGGACAGCTTTATTGCCTAAACCCAGGTTCTCTAATTTCCAAAGCCCCTCTCTACGCCACTGTACATGATGACTACCAAGTATGTGCAGCTGAATTTCTTTATTCTAGAGTCACTCATACATTCTCATTCAGTTTTACCTAGTAAGAGCTTCCCTAGTAGCTGTTGCAGCAGTTTCTGCTCATTTTCAATTTAAAGCCATTTGTACAGCTGACAGTTTGGAGTTCTTAGAAGGTGACTGCTTAAGCTGCTAGTCTTTTCTTGGTGGCAGAGCTCACCTCATGGAAACGGGTGAAGTCCCACTCCCATTCCACCTGGAGGATATAGGAAAACTTGAGCAGCTCCGTATCCAAAATTTGGTACATGAGTTTTATTTTACCACCATCTGGTTAATCTACAAAGAGATAATGTATATTTATAAGTGCAAGATTTATATATTTCAGTTCTGGCTAGCATACAAAAGAAGAAAATCTGCTTCCTACTATTTAATTTCTAGTGATATTAGAACCGTTATATTTTCATGTATTCAAATACACAGCAACTTTTCTAAATCCTGTTTTGATATTAAAGCTTTTAAATTTATCTTGCTCCCTTTTCAAAACCACAAACTCTTTTCTTTTTTACACTATGCAACATTCTCTTATTGACACAATATTCATGCTATGTATTTTTATAGCAAAGTTTGCAGAAGAAAGATCCAAATGATTTCATAGTTAGAGTTAGATTAGCAAAGAACTAAGTGTAAATAAAGGCTCTTGAGTTTTTAACCAAAATATCCTTTTTTGACTTTTATTATGAACAGATATATAAAATTTACAAATTTTAATTTATAACTTACACACAATACATAAAATTATGTAAATATATGTAAATGTTACCTATATGTATGTTTATATATGTCCATAAATATTATATATGTATTTATTAATTATAATCAAAGATAGCCCTAGAAGAAAACTCAGTTTTTTTCAGCGGCTTTAACCTAATGCTTCTTAAATTCATACTTCTAAAATCTAATTTAAAAAACTGTAATCTATTAAGATAAACTTAAATGAACAAATAGAAGAGGCATCACTGAAATTTTATACAAATCATATAAATTAGTGGCTTCTGCTAGAGCTCATTCATTAAAAAATCATTTTTTCTACTTGTACACACTGTAATTACATGTAAGTCTCTATTTTACAAAATATTAATATAAAACTTTAGACATTTAGTTTTTAAATAGAAACCCAATTTCTTCACAGAATCAAAATATGCCCTGCTCAACAGTCCCACTTCTTCTTTTTGTAATAATTACATTAAACTTTACAGAGAAAAAAATACACAAAACAATGTTATTTAAATTTAGGGGAAACCACTGATGTTTGCAGTTTTAGTGTACAGTCTATTTTAATCAATTCATGGCATTTAAATGGCACAAATGATTTATTAACCAAGAAGAGAGGGAGAGTTGATTTGATTTCTAGCTTTCTAGAATCACAGTTTTGCTTATAATAAAAACTTAAAGCTGCCACCTTTATCTTTATTTCTGCCTTAGTCCCCTATTTATTCCTTAGCCTAGGGACTATTCTTCTGAGCCCAAAGTAAATTTTTCTTTTTGACTTTACGTCTATCAAGGTCATGTGAAAGAATTATTGATTTAAATGGAGTTTTTAGCCACATACATGTGTATTCACAACGTCATCCTTTTTTCGTGGCTAAAACCACATTAACGCCTACTAGCAAATAATCACACACAGGCTCTTTACTTTTCATAATGTTACTAATTGAAACTTTATGGTTTCAATTGAGTATTTTATTACAGTTTATTCAGTCATTCTTGAGACCCTGAAATCTCAATATACCATTTTTTAATTCGATAAATTTACAATGTTTCTATCAAACTTAGCACTCCAAGCTCTTTTGTGGAGATGGTTATCTTTTGTAATATATATTTGAATTTCAATATCTATGCACGCCTTCTTCTGGAAGAGCATGCTCAAATATAAGCAATGATTCCACGCTTGTCTCTTTGTAATCCAGGCGTATTCTAAGGAAATAATTACTACAATTTGATTTATTTCTAATGACTCAAAACTTAAGGTTCAGCTGGAGGAGATACACATTTCAATCGCAATAGACATCCTCTGGGGAGGCTTTCTCAGTCTATTGGCTGTAGGCTATGCCCTGTCAAGGGTCAAAACCTGGGTTGATGATACCTCGAGGACAAGATTCTCTGTGAGGTTTATGATTTTTGTGTGTTTGTTTTTGTTTTTTTGTTTGAGACAGAGTCTCGCTCTGTCACCCAGGCTAAGTACAGTGGCGCAATCTCGGCTCACGGCAACCTCCACCTCCTGGGTTCAAGCCATTCTCCTGCCTCAGCCTCCCAAGTAGCTGGGATTACAGACAGCTGCCACCACACCTTCCGCTGGCTAATTTTTGTATTTTTAGTATAGATGAGGGTTTCACTTTGTTGGTCAGACTGGTCTCGAACTCCTGACCTCGTGGTCCCCCGCTTTGGCATCCCAAAATGCTGGGATTACAGGCGTGAGCCACTGTGTCTGGTCGGTTTCTGTTTGTATGAAGACTTTTTTTATAGGAATCTAAAAAGATCCCTCCTATGTTTTCCTTTCCTTTCCCTCCTTCCCTCCCACCCTCCCTCAATCCTTCCCTCTCTCCCTCCCTCCCTCCCTCCCTTCTTTCCTTCCTCCCTTCCTTCCTTCCTTCCTTCCTTTCTTCTTTCCTTCCTTCCTTCCTTCCTTCTTTCCTTCCTTCCTTCCTTCCTTCCTTCCTTCCTTCCTTCCTTCCTTCCTTCCTTCCTTCCTTCCTTCCTTTCCTTCTTCCCCTTCTTTCTCTTCTTTTCCCCTTAAGCCCTTGAAGCAGCTTGCAATCTCTGCTGATCTCTGATGGAAGCAATTAAGGATATGCCTTTTGTAAGTCTCAGCTTCCAACAGACATAGCCACTTTAGGATTGAGGTTTTCCAACTTTTGTCTTTGATGTTTGATAGAACTAACAGCCATGAAAGCCAGTTTTGGGCATCCCTGGTGTTTTAGTTCCAAACTTTAGAGCTCTAAAACTACAAAGGCCTAAAATGATTTAAGCAGGTGCCATGTTTCTTATCTAAACCCTGAACTGAGTAGAGCCCATATGCTGTAATGTTGTTCTAAAACAATCTTACCCAATTCGTACAGGATCATAAGAGAAGAATTCAGAATGTAGGTATAGGTAGTATAGAGGTGAGGTAGACAAATAGGCCAGCTGAATTTACTTTCCTACCTAAAATGACAATGCATTTCTGAAGTGAAATTAGCTCAGGGATGGAGCTCATCATAGTTGGAAGGTTAAAAGTTAAATTATATCTTTATGTCCTTTAGCAGCTAAAAGGATATAAGGAACAGGGAAAAATAAGACAGCAATAGGTCTAACTTGTGTATTTTTATACAAGGTGAAGTCTTGGCTATGATTGAGGAGGGGGCTGACACACACACACGCATACACACAGACACACACACACACACACGTGACCGCTCTACAAAGAATAAAATTGAAAATATAAACTAAACTTCCTAGATCATCATCGAATTCAAATCCCACGTGATAGTCTCAACTGCCCGTTTCCAGAGAGTTTGAGAGAAGAGCTTATGAGCCCATGAGATGTTTCACTTTGTGGTTTGAGGTTAATAAAACATCCAGTGGACGGTGAAGGTATGACTGAGGACAGGTGGCAGAAAAGCCACAGGGGAGTCCATGAAAGTAAATAATGATAAAGGTAGAAAGTGAGAGCGTTTCCTCTGAAGATGTTGGCCCAAACCAAAGTCAAGGACTTTGTTATTGTGGTACATGGGGGAAAGGGGGGAAAGGGCCATATGTGAATTAGAGAGCAGGACCTCCAAGAATAGTGAATGGGGAGTCCAGACAATTTTGTTTACAGGGCCTCTGACTGAACATTACTCATGCTAGGAGTATCTTCCGTTTTACCTTTAGAATCTACTCAAATTTTGCAAATGGCAGAGACCCAAACTAAGGACAATGTGAGGTGGTGGGGACATGGAGAGAACTGGAACTAGCAGCCTGCCCAGGTCTCCAGTAAGAAGGCAACACAATTTTGCGTCTAGGAGAAGTGGCTCCAGAGATTTTGCACACCTAGGCCGTACTCTAGTCATCCAGCAGTCCACCTCCAGCAGCCCCCAAGATCGAGAGGCAGTGCTACAGTCAGTGGTGAACTGCAGAGACGCATGTCTCTAGGTGACAATGTTTAGGGAGGTATGTGAATGGCAGCAGGTGAAGGGCATGGACAGACATGAAATAAAAAACCCATGGGACTCCATAATTTGCCAAGTGGAAACCAAAGAAAGTGACTGGACTTCTACAAATTTGACACGAGGCAGGGCCTAAAAGTTGTACAACTATGACTTTTTATTGACCACACCAGTTGGTAAAGTTTGTGATATTGTATGCAACATGGAACATTTTGGTAACTTGACTTTTTTGCTGAATGAACTAAACTTTATGTAAATATTTACCATCATTTACAA
Organism: Papio anubis; assembly: GCF_008728515.1. NCBI lineage: Eukaryota > Metazoa > Chordata > Mammalia > Primates > Cercopithecidae > Papio > Papio anubis. Next base: position 82,330,986 of record NC_044985.1, read on the forward strand.
GTATTTTATGAAATGATTTTTGGCTGCAGTGTTGTATTCTATCATATGGATGTACAACATAATCCATTTAACTAATCTTCCAGATTTGGAACTTTAAGATTGTTTCTATTTTTTTATATTTTAAATAGTGCCTCTATGAACACATTTGTAGATATATATTTGTAGATATAATTTTGTGTAAATCCCCAATAATTTACCAGTTGGAGTTTTATAGGTTTTTTTTTTTTTTAATTTTTGCAAGTTTCTATAGGTCACAAGTAGTAATTTTAATGTTTATTTTTCTTTTTCTATTTTCTGTATTTTAAAAACACCTCTTTGTAATGAGTAGTATATTTTTAAACCATACAAAGAAAAACAGAGAAAAAAATTTACTGACTCATACTTAGCTGCATTATTCCATTCATATTATAGCTACAGTACTAATATCTATTTTCACATCAGCATTTGACACTGATAATTTCAACAGCAAACACAAAGAAAAGTTTTCTCTGAAGACCACTCGCTTATTTCTCCTTGTCAAATAATGTCACTTTGAAATAGGTGAATATCAAATTGAATGCACAAATATTCAAACAAAATTAACAAAGAGAATTTTGAGTCATCTCTTTGTCATGGTGAAAATGTCCAGATATTTCAATACATTTACATTCCTATTCACCTCTACAGAGACAGACTTATTTACTACATGAACTGATAGTCATACCACAATATGAATTTAACTTTTCTACAAAAAAAATCACATATTTTTTCTAAAGCATTTTGGAAGTAAATTAAATATTAAAATTCATGCCCAGATTTTTTTATAAAGCTGTCAAATTCTCCTTACCTTAAAAGTAAACTATGTGAGACAAGAAAAATAAAAGCTGGACAAAGAAATACCCCGCCAAGAATTCTGAATTGGAAGAACAACATGCAGCTCCTCTACATGGCTGCAAATTGCCTGGTTGATTGTAGAGTAACAACAGCTACCACAGAAAGAGGTACCATGGACCGGCCACTTAATTGTTGTGAAGGAGATTACTGTCATTACTTTATAGATTAAAAAAAAAAAAAACGAAAAACTGAGGTTTAGAAATCTTCAGAACTTTGCCCAATATCACATAGTAAATAAGTCACTAAGGTCTGTCGAACATTAGAATGTGTGTACATCCAACCGTACCCCATTGCTTTCCAACACAAAATTGGCATGAATTCAGAACTGTTGACTTGCTTCAGTAGATCTGCCTTAAGACCTCCATTATAGCCCAAGTTCTCCCCTGTGAAAAACCCAGAGAAGTCTGGGGAAGTAAGTGTGATAATTTATACACAATTCATATAGCCCCAAGATAGTGATGAAATTAATTAATTAGAAACTATTAAAATGTGTACATGTGATATTCCTACAATTTTCTTCCTGAGTAGAAAACTAAAATAACTCAGGAAGACACTTAGGGAGAAAAATAGGTCAAGTGGCGCTCTCCTCCCCCACTCACACAGGTTCTCTTGGTTCTTTGCTCCCTGGCCTCAGTTTCCCAGATTCTGCCTCCTTTGTCAGGACAGCAGCCATTCTGTGCCCCACACAACTTCACTGGGTGAGGAAGGGACAATGAAGAGGCTTTCCTGTAGGTTTAGTCTGTGGAAGAATCTGTGAAATAAAATCAGAACTTTTGTGATTCATCTTATGCTACCTTATCTCCTATGCTTTAGTACATTAAAAGAATTTCTCTTTTTCAGCCTTGAATTGCATTGCAAAAGGAAAAGTTCCCTTCTGTAACTTAAACTGAGCCTTGATTTAGGATGGAGGTGGGGACCTGATGGGGTAGGAGAGAGATACAGGAAGAAAGTTTGTGGAGGTTTGGGAGTTGGGGACTGCTTCACACTAACTGGTTTAAAGTCACACACCCAGCAAGTACTCCTTAGACAATGACAAGGAATTAGTAGTGTGAGAATATTCACTTTTCTTAAACTGGTTAGTGGGTTGACTATAGGCTTCCAGTCTCACACTAATTTGTAAATAGGATTACTTCTTTAAGAAAGAAAGAATTAAGGAGGGGTGAATATGCCAACCCAAAGCCTTGGGGAGGGAGATAAGGTTAAGTTACTGTGTTTTTTATTTCCTCTCCTCTGGTTGTTCTTCTCTAGATAAGTCTACAACGGTTTTTAAACACCCAGTTCAAATCAGCACATCTTTATAATTTATATTTATTACTCTAATAATTAGCTAAAAACAAGCCAATCAGCCCCTGTAGACCTCTGACATTGTGCCAGGGCTGTGACTCTAAAGATAACTAAGATATGACTCTTGTCCTAGAAGATGGAAATGTCTAAAAAAGGAGAGAAAAAAGCAAACAGAAATATTAGTAATACTTTTAACATATGAATTAATGTGCTTTTATCTTTCAAACATTCTGATAGATAACTTTCCCCATATTCAGTAGGAAGAATTCATTCCTTTGAGCAGCTTTCAGTTTTTGTGACAAAGAAAAGCAGTCAATGTTCAGCTTTTGGCCCCCAAAATAGACTATTGAAGTCCAAGCCAGAAAGTCAAAGCTTTTGTCTGTAGGATTTAGACTTTTGTAGAGCAGAATATGTTGAGAATCAAAAGGCAAAACCATGAAGAAATAGGAATTAAGAAATATCCATTAAGAAGATTCCAGAAACCAACCTTACCCAGGGAGGGAATTTGAAAGGGTGAGAAGAGAAGTCCTTGAGGTATTAAGTACCTGTGATGACGTGTGGGGAGGAGCAGTGAGCAGCAGGGACTTCCTAGTGTCTCTAAACCAACACTATCCTTTGCTAATACTAAGGACAGCCTGGGACGTGAGTCGCCACTGACCCATCTCCAGTATCATTCAACGCACTGTGGGACATGCTTAAGCTGTGATGGCAACTCAGCTAGTTGCCAGATGAACAGGGCCTGTCAAAATGCTTATGGATTGTCCTTCACAGCTGATACCCATCTGTGTCCTAAAATGCAGCCCTTTTGAATCATTCTACATGGACCAACTCTCAGAGAAGGCCCAGGGACCGTCACTTCTCTGACAGTGAGAGTGGCAAAGCTCCACAGCAGCACCCTGGCCCTGTGGCTCCATTGCAAGCTGGGGGAGTGCTGTACAACCCAGCCCCCAGGTGAACCTTCTTTCCTTCATTCGTAGTCAGAGAATGTTTGTGGCTGGACACATGGTGGCTCAGTGCAAGGTTGCACTCCTGAGCTTGGCACCAGCCCTCTGCTCCATTCCTCTCCTGCCATTTTCCAAGTACCAGGCATTTCATGACTTCACAGCTTCATAGTTTCTATCTTTCTATCATTGTACAACAATATATACATAGCCAGACATCTTTTCCAAAGAATCCAGTTTTTCCCTTAGAAATCCATTTTGATTAACTTTTCCTGCAGAAAGTGGTCCAGCCCCACCCTTCTCCTAGATGAATCTGCTTGGTAAGATCCTGTTTATTCAACTGTGCACAGGTGTAGGACTGGGGGTGGAAATAAGAGCTGTTTATTAAAATGAAATGCGATGTCTCAAATTAAAGATTTATCATATTACTGAATTATTAAAGTTAGTAAACATGACTATATTACTTAAACGATATACCAGATTACTTAATTGATATGCCAAATTACTTAACTGGATCTTACACATGCCTAATTCTATCAAATTTGCTGAACACTTTATGTTACCGAAGAGCCCTGTCTCATGCAAATAAATTATGCCAGGAACTGAACTTATAAAGCAAATGCTACTAATAATGTAATCTGAACCATATTACTAAATGTGACAGATCTGACATTAGCTGACAGATATGAATTGACTTAATTAAGTATTAATCATAATAAATCGAGGCAAGATTTAAATATGTGATCTAACGTGACTTTCCTATCAATAAAAAACTGTGATATTGCTGCCCTCAAAAGAGATAAATTTCTATTGCTAAGGACAGTGTAGTAACTACTTCATAATGAGGCTTACCTGTCATCAGACAGCAGTGGTCTCCTCAAACATGCAATGGCTCATTTACATAGTTAAGCGGTTTGGTCACACACTTAGCATTGGACTATTCATTGTAAGAATACAGAAAATATTCATGGAGAGCACAGAGAAAGTGAGAAGACCTCTTTAACTCTCAAAAAACAATATTACATGCAAGTGTGTGTGTGTGTGCGCTTGTGTGTGTGTACATACTCTTATCATGTAATACAGAGTATAAATGCTCTATCTTCAAGGACTATAAGATGGTGGTCCTGCAGTCAAATTCAGCCTGCAGACAGGAAGACATATTTTGTTTGGCCCATAGTGTTTTAAACATAGGACCACTTCAGGCAAAATACCTGGATTCTTAAATTTCGTTTTGGAAAATCAGTGGGCATTCTCATACTGCAACAGTTGGTTGGAGCTGAGTAGGAGCTATCCCAGTTTGGTACAATACATACACTGCTTTGCCATGATCTCCCCTCCACGCTACTCTATTGTGGCCTTCTTCACTCATTTGTGTAACCTACCTAGCTCTTGGCTCCTGTATGTATTTGAGTTTTTCACCTCTGTTCAAGACATTCAAAGCAGGTTCATTCAATACGGTATAAAGGAATGAAGGGAAATGAAGACTAGAGAATTCAAAGAATGTTTCATGCTTAAAGGGATCTAACTTGGGAATTTAAAGATGAATTTAACTGGACTTGGGATAGTCAAAAGGGGGAAAATATGTTCTTAGGAAAACTGGGATGAGTGAAGGCATCAAGGCATGAGTGATCATGGTACATGGACTTCAAAGATTTGAGCAGACAAATGAGACTGACATTCTTTATGAAAGCAATCTAAAGTGTTTGTATTTAGTCTAAGTTAGTCAGATGTAAGTTTACATTAAAAGCATTTTAGGAGGGAAGTAACACAATTAAAGTGGTATTTTACGTAATTCTAGGTGAATGGATGTGTTAGCAGTTACTGGACTTAGAGGGACTGGTGGGTGGGTGCAATGATCAGGTGTGAAATAAGGAGGAAGTCCTAGCTGGAGGTTTGTAGCAATGAGAAGGGGAGAGAAGCCTACAGATGAGACATTTTGAAAGACAAAGGAATTAACCTTGAAGAACACTTTTCAGTATCATATGTTCTTCAGTACATGGTTATCCCGACATTAAAATGTTAGATGCATTTGTTTCAAAAATTAGTTAATATTAGACTACCTTGAAATATTTGTTTTTTTATTTTTTGCATTTTATTAATCTTCATTTAATTAAAGCCATTTCTGAGACCAATTATTTCTCTGTTGAGGACTCCAAGCCTTTGACTTTTATCATATCCCTTCCACCAGCATCAAAAATTATCTGTCATGTGTTTGAGTCCCTTAGTAACTCATTTATGTTATAGACAATTATTTTTAAAATGTAATTATTCTTTGAAGAACAGTGAACGTTAAGGTAGGACTTAGAAAATATAAAATCTAATCTTTTGCCTTTATGAAATATTCACTAGTCAAAATAGTCTGATTAATATTTTGAGTTATAAAAGACCGTAGTGATTAATCTAATCCCCTTATATTCTAACCTATTGGTCAGAAAACAGGTCCAGTTGATACAAGTGACAGAATGAACTAATAAAATTGGCTACTTGTGAACAATGCTAAACCATCTTCGTCCCAAGTCCAGGAATTTGGATAGATTATCTCATGCTGCACAGTTACTAGAAGACAGAGAAAAATCCATATCCAGAGTTATAGTACAGGACATATTAATGAGACATCAAAGGATTAGTTTGGTGCCAAGATCATCAAGTTTTTCTTAGGGCTAGATGTCTCTAACATATTGCTATTTCAAATTTGCTGGAATAAAGTTTTAATTTCAGGTATACTAAATTTTATTTTTCTTCACTGAGGTTGAATTACTGGAGTCCTGACGCAGAGATTTTAATAAGCCTATACCTCTAAGCAAGTGTCAGGTTAAGCAGTGGTCTTGATTCAAGGTCTGGTTCAAGGACCTGCTCCATCTGTTGCCTAGCTCAGATGCATCTAGATAAGGAATAGATTTCATCTTCATTAAAATTTATAGGTATTTTAATCCACATATTAATTAAAATGCCTTCTACCTGAATTGAAATATTACAGTATCAACACATTATCTAATAAAACAATTTATACACAAAGAAGATTTTATTCTCTCATTTCAGAAGATCCGCCTCTAAATTTTAATGACATGACTGGATGTTGGCCAGTATGACTCTCACGCCACAGATATCATAAATCCAGATCCCTTAAAGATGATTTCACTAGATGTTGATGGTATCTATGCTAACAAGCTCTAGCTAAAACAAAGTACCAATCCAGGATGATTCTTCTTTAAAACAAAAAACAAATGTGCATGTAATTTATAACAATACATTCATGGGTATAGATTAATATGTATATATGATGAACAAATTAAAATTTAAATTATGACAAATTCTATTTTATTTCATCTATTAGGATAAATTCTAAATTTAACATTGATGGTAGTTTCCTAATCAGAGGAGAAAATATGCATAGTGCAAATAATCCACATAACCTACATTTTAGACGTTTGTTTAAATATTTGTATATTATGTAACTATAACATGACATTATACATTATATGTATTATATGTACATTACATAATTACAACATGAAAGATGTTAACTATTAGAATGAACTTCCAGAAAAATGTATGAATTATAGTGATATATTTGAGAGTCTTTCTAAAATTATCCTCAAATTAGGCTGTCCATCTCATTTTAAAAACTGATGCTCACTTTAAGAAACTGAGGGTTAAATATCATGCATGCCTTACATTAAAAATGATGTAGTAATGCATAACCTTTGTTTACTAGACAGGTCAGTGTGAAGGCATTGAATGTTCACAAAGGCCTTTTCAAAATGGCAGTTTTCTTACCATAAAAATTAAAATTAAAATTCCTATTGGAACAAGGAGTGCACTCCCTCAGAAAGCATTCTGATGGCATTCCTTCTCTTATTGTTGTGTTAATTTCAATTTCTCAAGATATTAATAATATTTAGTTTCTTATAGTAGTGCTTTATTTTCCTTAAACTAGCTCTATTTCAGAAATCTGGCCTCTCTGACCAGACTTGACAGAAAATAACGTTCATCCTGTTCATTTATTATTTTTGCTTTTATATTCCTTGATTTTTTATAGTACTTGCTGCTAGTATCTTATGGATATATTTATAATATCTGTTTGTTGACTTGTCAGACTCCCCACTTGAAGGTGAGCACAGTGAAGACAGAGGCTTAGCCTGTTTTTTTTGTTGTTGTTGTTGCCAGATCCTTAGTACCCTCAGTTCCTGGCACACAGTAGGTGTTAAATTAATACTTTTAATACATTTCATGAGTTACTGAACTTTCAAAGAAAAAATTACTTACAGACTTAGAACATTAATCTTGCCAATTATTTTCTTTTATATCAGGAAGGAGTGATATACATGTGGAAATAAAAAAAAATGCATTTTGCAAACCCAATTCATCACACTATTATCCCCTTGAGATTTATTTCACTGCATAGTTTCCATGGCACAAGTTGAGGAGGAGAAGGAATAGAAGTCAGTGTAACCCATAAAAAGATGAGACCAACTAACTCTGTGCATCTGAAAATCATAATAATGGCAATAAATTACTCATGATAACAAACAACATTTACTTTTTGACAGATAACTTTGTGCCAAGAATTTGTCCTGCATTCCCTTTATTTATGATAAAACAAAAGTGACTTAAGCTTTGTCATGAAAGAATGCTTTAAGTGATGCTTTTAAAAATATGTACACTGTTGTGGAAACAACCCCTTTCTGATTTATATTTATAGATGCTGCTATGCACATTCTAAGGTAGTTGATATAAAGAGGAATTGTGGCCAGTAATCATATGAGTAAGGATTGATGCCTTCCTCATTAGATTAGAAGTCTTAATACCTTACCCACTCCCAATTTTTTTTTCCCAACAAGCAACAATTATTTTCATCTTCAAAGATATTCATGCTAATCTGTCAATGGAATAAAATTCAGTTGACTTAAAATCTGTGATGTAATATACTTTAATTATATTTGCTATACTAGGAGATTGTCCTTCTGTGGGAACTTTTCAAGGGTTTTTCTTTCTATCCTGCATTATTTTTCAATATTTAAAATCCCATGATTTTAGACTAACTGTATTTTGATTTTATGTTCATTACATTTTTGTGTTTGACACAGAAAAACATTGACTATTACATGCACAAAGCCAAAAGGAGAAAAAAATGAAACAAATCTTTTATGTAATTTCAGGATGTATTGGATTCATACAAACTCAGGCTACAATAAGCACAAATGTTTTTAAAATGGCCGTGTGTTCCATAACCTTCCCCCACTCCATAGATAGCCTCCGACCCCGCAAATGTTGATTTTACCTGTCGAAAGTTAGATGAAAACAGGGAGAAAATAGTAGAAATATTTGGTGGTTTTCAGGTCACACCTTTATAAAACCAGATACTGGCCAGAAAGTTTTGGTTTTCCAATTGAATCAATTGAGCTGATATAGGGCCCATCCCTTTGTGCTCTTATCACCCTCCAGTTCTTGTCTCTGTCATCCATGCATTCCACCCTTTGAAAACAGTCAGTCTTCCCTACCATTTTGGTGCTTTGGGAGTGAGAATCTTATCTTAATATAATGCTTTGATGAATACTTGGCACACATCTGGCAGGGGTATTTGTTTTTCTTTTATTAGCTGTGTTACCTTGGACAAGTTTGTAACTACTCTGGAAATAGTTTTTCTTATCTGTAAAATAAGGGAACTGAGCTAGAAAGGTGACTTCAAACTGTTCTTCCTGGAAATGGGAAAAGAGAGGAGGGGATAGAATTAGCAGATATGATGCTGGTTTTTCCATTATCAGTAGGATAGATCCTCTGATTTGTCTTTCATATTGAATTTTTATATAATAAAAGAATCCCAAAATTAAACAGGTTTGGAAATCTCTGGGCTAAGTGATCATTAAGGGTCTCCAGTTTTAACTTATTTGAATGATATTCTTTTAAAGCATCTTTCTGATGCTTTTAAACTTTGTGGATTATACAAGCAGAAAGTAAAGAAAATGAAACGCACTCTGGGTGGTGAGATTATGCAGGGTTTATTTCTCTCCCTCTCCGCATATTTTCTATAGTGAATAAACATTGCCATTGTTATCCAAAAGTTAATACTCTTTTTAACAAAAGGACAAAAACCAATGTGTGCAATATATACAGTTAAGAAAGACCTATGGGTTTTAAGAAAACTTTTAATTAAAATATGCTTTTAAAATATTTGGAATATACAAAGAGAAAGAAGAAGAGAGACAGGAAGAAAGAAACAGAGACTGAGAAAAGTACATATCATGGTGGGCTGATTTTTCAAAGTATGATATTTTCAAATTATTTTATATAGATTAGGATATAAATTGTTACTTATTTCATGTGAACAAAATCAGCCCAGCTTACATTTGTTTCAGATGCTTTCCATTCTTAGAAATTACTTTAACAGATACAATTTACATTTGTTGAGTATATATATTAAACAGTAAGATTCTTAAAACCAATTTATTTTTTAATGTTTGGTCTTCAGAAAACTGAATAAAAGAAAAATTTCCATTAGTATTAATTAGTAAATGAGAAATATCACATACAGTTTAAAAAACAACTTTGTAACAAAAAAATCAAGGAAATCTTTTCTATAGTTCAGTCTTCTACCTCTTCAAAAAACAATATGTAATATAGTCTTAAGCATGTACTCACACTCAACCTAATATTTTAAAATTATCTCTAATAAACCATTTCTCAAATCATTCTGGCTTTTAAAGTCATCACTATTCAAGCTCTGATGAGCAGTAGAGCCAAAAAGCATTGTTTTAGTTTTTGCTGCTTTTAAAACCAGTTTGTTTTCCTGGAACCAGTCTGCCAAAGTCTTTTTGCAGTTCAGTAGTTAAGTGAGAAACAGATTTGCCATTAAAATGCACAGTCGTGCCATCTGCATAAAGATGTATAGAGCAGTAATGACATATCCATGTTAAATCATTAATAAAAAGAGAAAAGAGGAACGGGTCCATGACTGACACTGTTGCTTAATAACTGGAAGGAGAAGGAGGGGAAGAGACAGCCCTGTGAACAGTAACAGATTGATGTCTGTCGGAGCCATTTCTTATCTTTTGACAGCATTTGGGCTGGAGCCCATGCTCCCTACCTTCTGTAGTCAAAGCCCATGGTTCACTAGGCCAAAGCAGTTTTAGAAATTAATAAAAACCATTGCTTCATTCAGAATTCCCCTTCAAGAATGTATTCATTAATATTAGGTTGTCATGGAGTGACATATGAAGCCTTGGCAAGTTCTGCGCAGGCTTTTCATATGTGGAACTCACATGTTCCCCTCATCAGCATCTTTGAACCTTCTGAATGCTCATTATTAGGATTAACCATGAATAAAAATAAGCTTTACTGCATGATTTTTTATTTCATTTTATATTGTATTGGGGAAATGGGGTTTCCAGGGATGCTAAAGCAAATCATGAATTAAATAATGGGTACATAATATAAATTTCAAATTTCAAAAATCTCTTTAAGAAGAAAAGATAGATAAATGAATTCCACTTTCAGGCAAAGTTATACCTTTTGACTTTCTCTCTTTTGGTACCAAAGTTTGTAAATGATATTTATTTTGATATAATATGTGAAGTTCCAGAAGGAATTGATATGATCCCCCAGGCCCTTAGGCACTAACAAGTTTAAAGGAACTCTTAACCCCCACTGCCCCCAATACATGTATGTTTGTATATATGTATATAACTCAGGCATCAAAAATATATAAAGGAGTTCAAAACTAACTTTGGCTGTATCATAATATTGACATAAATCTATAGGAGTCCTGAACTGATGGGAGCTAAGATTCAAATGACACTAGTCTGGGAAAATTTTTTTAAAAGACATAAATTTAGGAAAATTCTGATATCTTATGTTGGCGGTCTAAATTCACCTTTGATGATAGTTATTGGCTACTGGTCACTGTTGTGTAGTTCAATATTCAGTGGGACTTGACGCAGGATAAAATATCCTTTTTGTGTGTATTTACAAATATTTCCTCTGGGATATCATAGACCTATGCTATGGGGAAGACCATGGGGTTACAGAATGGGATCTACGTGTTAGTCTCCCTTGGAGGGACTAATTGGGTGATATTAAGCAAGTCAGCCCTTTCTGCCTCAGATTTGCCTTCTATATTAGGAAAACCCTTTTAACCCTTTCATTCTAAAATTCTATGATGTTAACAACCACAGTGCAGTTTTGAGGTCCCTGCCTATTGCAAACGCTTTAGGAATGCTTGTCAGTGGGCTGCATGACAAGTACAAAGCACGTGACAGGTCAGTGAAAACCCTAGGCTTTCCTTCCTCAACTGTTTACTCTGAGAGCCCAATTCTGTGCCAGGAATGTGCTTGGCATGGAGCGACAGTGAAAAGCAAAACAAACCTACCTTTACGGGGCTTTTAGTTTGGTTGGGAACATTAAATAAGGAAAGAACTAAATGTGTAATTGGCAATTATGTTAACTGATTTGGAAAAAGATACAAGAAGGAATTTAGCATGGGCTGGGGGCTCAGGGAAGCCCTGGGAGAGAACTGACTTGTGAACTGAGAAGTATAGTATAAGCAGGAGTTAATTGGGTGTTGAGTTTGGGAATTTGGAGTAGACAGTGCCAAAAGTGTGCAAGGCAAAGGAAACAGCAAGTACAGAGGCCCTAGGCACACTGGAGAAACTGAAAGAAGGTTGGTGTCTCTCTATCTTTGGAGTGAGGAGTAGCAGAGGTTGGAGGGCTAGGCAGGGGCCACATCATGCTTGTAGCCTTGCCTATAAATCCAGTTTTAATCAGTAGCTGAGAAGTACTTCTTAGAAATATGCCTAAGGATTCATGGAACACCTTTTCACTTCTGTGATGGAAAGAAATAATGTACTGTATGTTATCTTAGACATTTTGTTGGATTCATTTCCCTCTGAATAACCTCTCTCGTGTCTCTAATGAAGGAGTTGCTTGCTTACCAGCACAAAGAATGCTGGGAGAGTTTTTTGATCACTAAAAAATGAGGTTAGTAATAATAGTGAAACATGACAGTCCAAGGTTCAATAATGCTTACTTGAAGTTGCCACTTCCAGAAAAAATATCCAAATCAACAACATTTGCTGATCAGAACAATGCTAAACTTTAGAATCGGCTGTTCTTTATTATTTTATTTGTCTGAAAGGGTAGACCCAAAACACGTCCCTTAAAATATCTGTAAGCTGCACATTCTGGAAGACTCTAGATCCTTGCTGCTAAAAAGGTGGTCTGCAGACCAGCAGCATCAGCATCACTGGGAGCATGCTGGAAATGCAGAACTTCGGGTTCCACCCAGACCCACTGAATCCAAATCTGCATTTTATCAATCTCTTCCAGAGGATTTTGGTGCACATTAAAATTTAGGAAGCACTGCTCTAGGTCTCTCAATAAATAAATTTACAACAATGTAGAAATTGAACATTTAGAGCAAATTTAAAATTAGCTTCCTTGTAGTTAATTATTGTTTTAATGTTAAAATGTCCTTAACACTTTCATAAATTCAAATGTAATTATTGTTATGGAAAATGTTTCACTAGGAAACAATTACTCTAGGCATAGTGCCAAAAGTTTCAAGGTTTAAAATTTACTCAAAACACAACAAAATATTTTGAGTGTATACATATTTCCTTGTGGGGCAGAAATAAGCATGCTAAATATCAATTATCAATTACGGAAATTTCCTGTAAGCAAACAATGTTCACAGTAGTTAAAGGCACAGCAATTCAATGGTATGTTCTTTGTACTAAAGTCATCGTTGAATAATTGTTTAGCCTTGAAGAGCCTTACAGGCAAAATCTAAAACTATTTATGGGATTCATGTTTGAAATTTCCAAGAGTATTTGGACTTATTTGGAACTCACGTTTATATAATTAAAACACATTCTCAACAATTTACTTAACTAAATTTGGAGCTAGGAGCTCTCAATGGATGTATGAATCATGGGAGCCTTGCCAGATGTTTTGGAGTGTGGAATTCAAAACGCATTAGCAGTATGGCACGTCATGAAGTTTGATGCAAAACATTTCTTCTCCCTTTCCAAAAGCCTTGTTTAGTTTCTATTGTAAGGCATGAACTATGGTGACAGCTCATAGCTCTAGGGAAATATCTAAAATCCATAAGTAGTATCTACCCAGACAGTGGAAATATGGGGCAATTATCTACACCATCAATGTTATATAAAAGCCTGTCCATCCAGCTATATCCAGATAACCAAATCCAAAGTGGATATTTACCTGTTAGGTGTATTTCATTTTTATTTTATTTTTATTTTTTGCCTAACAGTCTGTAGAAGATTGCCTGTCCCTTGCTCCATTCCCACCCTCCTTAACCTCAACAGATGATCTTCTTTATTTTTTTTTTACAGAGTAAATACAATCAATTAGAACAACCTTCTGAAACATCCCATGTTTTCGGCACTACAAGGGTCAGAATCCCTCTGTGTTCTCTGGGGTGCTATTGTGCCATCTATAATCTTCCTTTTCTTATCTCTTTTCTTTGAATCTTTCCTTTTATCTTTCTAATGTTTCCCAGTGTTTAATAGCATCAAATTTGATAGAAGTAGTGGGCTTGTATATATAAGATGAAGGCTCTCCTCTCACACACCTAAAAACAAACAAACAAATAAACAACAACAACAACAACAAAACACCGTGTTATCTTCTCTTGGCCCTGTCTTCCCCTAAAGAGGCTGTTTGTTTTTGTCCTTTCTTCTTTTCTTTAGAAAAATTAGAATTAGAATTAGACTTCTTGAAAAAAAAATAACACTACTCAACTCCTGTTTCTTTTTTTTTTTTTTTTTTTAACGGAGTCCCCCCTTTTTCCCCCCGTTTGGGGTGCTTTGTCCGGCTCCCCTCCCTGCAAGCTCCGCCTCCCGGGTCTACGCCATTCTCCTGCCTCAGCCTCCCGAGTAGTTGGGATTACAGGCGCCCGCCACCTCGCCTGGCTAGTTTTTTTTTTTTTGGTATTTTTTAGTAGAGACGGGGTTTCACCGTGTTAGCCAGGCTGGTCTCGATCTCCTGACCTCGTGATCCGCCCGTCTCGGCCTCCCAAAGTGCTGGGATTACAGGCTTGAGCCACCGCGCCCGGCTCCTGTTTCTTCCTTAACCATTCCTTCCAACTCAAATGCAATTTGTCACCAATTACCTCCTTATTGCAAAGTTCAAAGGTTAGTTTTTCATTCCTCATTGTATTCAACCTCTCTTCAGCACTCTGTGGTCTTTTACCTCCTTTTTTAAATTATCTACTTCCTCCTTCTGCAGATTCAAACGTACCACTCTTTTAGTTTCCATTCTAGCCACATTTCCAGAATTGGGCTCCTCCCTGTATTTACTGTCCCACTAATTAACTCAGTGTCTGATTCTTTTTCATCTCCTAATTGCTTTCCTTCGCGTTGGTTTGTACCCATATCAGACCATTTTCTCACAACCATGGAAACAAGCAGCCTTAAAAGTATGATTTTTCTCTTCTACTTAAAAATTTCCTAATGCCCCATTCATTACTTATGAACAAAGGTGCCTTCTTGATTTAAATCATGAATGATCATAAATGGTGATTTATAAATATTAAAATGCTTTTGTCAGTATGAGCCATGCCCAAGTAGTGGTGTTGGGAAGAATAAAAATCTGTTATGGTAATACCTGGCATTCATTGAGTGTATATGTTGTAAGCATTGTGCTAATTGCTCTAAATGCATATTTTAGTTTAATTCTCACAATAATCCTATAATGTCTTCTCACTATAACCTCATCTATTAACCCACAAAACTGAGAGTAGTGACTTTTGCTGATAGTCACACAGAGTAAGTGTCAGATCTAAGATATGAAACTAGATAAGCATTATTTCAGATCCCATTCTTTTAGCCAGATTCCATGTGGCCTTCTGGTGTAAGAAGGTCAGCAGCAAAGTCACCACATCTAGTTAGCTGCACCACCCCCTCTGACTAAAGGAAGAGGAGCCCCCATCTGGGCCCCATACCAGTTCCTAGTCTAATCCTTCCCCACTGGTTTAGCTGTCTACGTGCAAAGGGGACATGCCACCCAGAGCATATGTTTTCTCTTCTAAGAATACCTGGAGTACCTGAAGCTGAAACTGCCTTCCTGAAAGACACTGTGCCAGCATCCAAGGCATGCACAAATCTCTTTACTGGATCTGTTCTCCTGGATGAAGACCATATTGTCAGAGTCCAAGCCTCTACGTAAGCCCAGGCATCGCCAAAGTGTAGATTGTGCGTCCTGGAAAGGGTACTTGAGGCCTCATGGGTGGGTCAGAGCTGGGACTGCAAAGGGAAATGAAGCAGAATGCAGCCAGGGGCTGGGGATGGCTTTCTCTGCTCTGCCATATTCTTACACTGGAGACCAAGGAGTCTAAAAGTTTAAAAGCTGGTCTTCCAGGAGGACAGAGAATACTTTATTATATAGTTGTTTTGCCTGATTTAAAACCTTTAAATACTTATACCAATGGTATATGGGCCTAAATTGTCTGTGTCTGGGAAGCCCTGCAATTGTTAAGAGTGGGCCTGGTTGTTGAGTGCATTTCTTTGCTTTGCTTTTCCATTTGAAGCTACAGGAGACTGAACATCACAAAAGTTTTGTTTTGTTTTTCCCATTCATGTAACAATATTATGTAGTTTAGAAGAGTACTTTTTTTACTATGCACAAGATTCACCTGTGCACATAGAATTTCCAAATGTAATGTGCATAGGAATCACCTGGGGTTCTTGCTAAAATGCAAGTCCTGATTTGGCAGGTTGGAGGCTGGGCCTGAGAGTCTGGATTTCTATCAAGCTCCAAGTAATGCTGATCCTGTCCATCTTTGAACCACATTTTGAGTGTCAAGAACCTTCAGTACTTTTTAAAAATGCTGATTATTGGGCATCACCCTCAGAAATTTTCATGAATGAGATCTAAATGGGACCCAGATGGTGAATAAAATAGGAATTGTTAAAAAGCAACCCAGGTGGTGCTGGGTAAGGTGGTCTGCAGCCCACATTTTGAGAACAAATGCTTTAGAACATGCTTCTTAAACTTCAATGTGCATATGGATTACTGGAGATTGTTACAAGGCAGGTTCTGGTTTTGTTAGATGCTGCATTTCTGGTAGGCTCCCAAGTGATGCTGTGCTACAGACCTACCAACCACACCCTGAGTAGCAAGACTTTAGGAAAACGCCTTGGGGTCTTCATTGTTTGACTATTTTGAATCTAGTTTAGATCATTGTGAAATAAGGGGTGAGAAGGTGACTTGGGTGCAGTTTCTATGGACAACATCCTCAATCCTTGGCTTCACAAATTTTATACAAATAATCTTTAAGGCCTTTGTGTGATGCCAGATTTGCTGGTGTTCTTGTTTTAGGAATTTCTGCTCAGGTTGGGCTCTTCTTATATCACTAAAGTCAGTGACAACTGGTCTGAAACTATTTGTAGATGTTTCCAAGAAGCACATGTGGCTTATCTGGCAACTTGAAACAACACTAACTGTTTCAGATATTTAGACCAATGAGGACACTCAACTTAAAAGCTGAGGAACCAGTGTTCCTTCTTGGGAGCCCACTGAGTAATACTGAATGCCTTGAGTGCTAAATATGTGTTGTGATTATTAATCTCATAAATTGGGGGTATGTAAGTGGATAATCCAAATGTGTGGGTTTATTTGGTTAATCCATTTTACAGTATGAATCGTGATCTGTGGGTCGAAGATCTAGACTGCACCTAATTCACAGAGTTCGTTCTAGTATTTGGAATCAAATTCATGACAGGAAGCTTTCACAGGGCAACTCACAAAGGCAAATTAAAGTAATTCAGGGGTGCTTAACAATGAAGAGCTTGACTTTCCAAAAGGCCCAGAGAATCCAAGAAAGTTCACATTTAACATGCATGGACAATGGAGGCAAAATCTTTGACTTTGAATGTAGTTTCTTTAAAGTTTGTTAGATTCAGTTAGTTATTTGAGACATCTAATAGAGAAACTGTGTAATACCTTGAATAGTGCTGCAAATTTTAATATCTCCTTACACTTGCCTGCTTTTAACCACTAGAGAACACACAAAAGGTTCATGCATCATTAAAACACACACACACACAATGAGGGAATTGCATTAAAGAACTCTGTAACTAAGCAAATTCTTCAAGCTCCTTGGAGTATTTGAAGTTTTCTTTTCTGTAATAATCCATAAAGTAGTCAGATCTACCTCTTTATCTGAGTGTTAATTTATTGAAATAATAAACCAATAGAATATATTGATTCAAATATATTCTTTTGAGGACACGCTCTCAAAAAATTCAAAGTATCTTTTACCATTCAGTCACAAAAGACAAGATTTTCTTTAATTTCTCCCATGAACATTTTGCATATTTCTGTACACATAAACAAAAAATTGAGAGCTCTAGGAGTTATCTATCCCCCTTTCCCCATGCACCCAGGTTTTCAACATGTGGTCCCCAGACCAGCAGCATCAGCAAATTCTGGGATTTTTGTTAGAGATGCAAATTCTTGAGTTTCACTCCTGACTTAATGAATCCAACCCAGATATCTTATTTTAATAGCCCTCTAGGTGTTTCTGGTGCGTGCTCAAATTTGAGAACCACTAATTGATACCACTCCTTTCCAATTCAATTGAATTCAACAGGTATTTCTGGCGCACCTCAAGAGGAGAAAGCAGAATCTTGGCCCAGAATAGATTTTGGAGGAGAAATTTGATCATGAGTACATAACTTTAAGATGGTGCTAGGATTGCTTTAGCATCCATACAAAAGCAAAAATTTTAATTGAATTTATAACTAGAAGTCTTACTTTTTCATTAAATGCAAGTAACAGGAAATAATTTTACCCCTAAAAATGGGGTATGCAGCACAGTCTTTTTGCCTTCATAATGAGGGTTCTTTGACTGTAGAGGTAGGATCAGGAATAAGATCTAGAAAGCTGGCAAAACAAATGAACAACTTAAGGGTTCAAAGGTAAAATGAGCAGAGAATGCTATAAAAACATTCTAGAATGACCCATCTAGACAAGGTGGTAAAGAGAGGGGAACCTGGGGAGGAGTAGGGTCGTCTGCTGCTATGTCCTTCACTTTAGGGATTTCTCCTCTTCATCATTTTAAAGCATACCATGAGCCTTGAGACATGCAGTGTTCTCTTCTTAAGTGACAGAAAAAATAATGAATGAAGGTGAGAGTTGTTTCATAGCATTAATGATCTCAGTTGAACTGTCTGGCATTTATTATTTACGGCATTTCACACATTTATATTTGGCACAATAGTATGTTAGTAGATTGCATGCTAGGGGCAGGAAAGGAGCTTTTGAATTGAATTTATTTCACGCAAGCTAAAAAGTTCACACTGATTTATAAATGTACAATGGAATAAGATTCAATGAGCCTTGATGAGACAAAGCTGAAATAATTCAGAGTCAGAAGCCTGAAATATTACAGGCAGTTTGTTCATCTCTGAAATCTCACACTGTTACTTAAATTCCTCTAAGTTCATTAATCCCATTTAATAGCAGCCGAGGCAAATCCACTTGGACTTTTGGGAGAAAAAATATAATGAGCCATAATGCCTTTACTACCACAGAAAATAATACAATTATTTTTACTTTGCAAGAGGTCACAATTGAAGAGTTTGAGATTTTGAGCTGCCATAACTACAAATTTAGCAAAAAGTAGGCATTTAATGATAGAGTTCACATTGGTGGTTTAGGTTTTATTTTGAATGTTTGTTTTGTCTTAAAAACACTAATGCTGAAATGTTGTCTCAAATCTTTATTTTCAAATCACTTATTATATTACCGTAAATTACATGGTGCAGTAAAGGCCAGATTGAAAAGAAAGCATACTTTACTGTCTCATTTTTCTATAAATAACATGACACTTTATGAAATAAGAATTATCATAAAAGTTTCTCCTTTTTTTCTTTTATAACTCCAGTTGTAAGCACTGAGCTAATGGCCTTCCTCCAAGTAGCTCAGTGGACTAGTCCAAATATAGGAGTATAATGGGTAGAGGTTAACTGTAGGAAGTCTGAGAAAAACGGCAATCTATAATTTCACCACAATTATAATGTTTCCCTTAAATAATAGTTAAGTCTATGGGGTGAGTGCTAACAAATACCTTTTAAAGATACTCTTATTGCTTTCATTGTTTTGATGTTTTGGCATTCTCCACATGTGCCACTAGATGCAGCAAAAGACCCGGGCTGTGACCTACAGTGGTTTAGAAGTTGTGGGTGACAACCAAGCCGAGGGCCTCAGGCCATCGTCTGGGGTGAAGCACACTGTTATCTCAAAGACCGGCTGTGCCACATTTACAGGAAGCAAAGCTAGCAAAGTTAAGAGACCCTTTGTCAAGATTAACTAGGCCTCCATCAAAGACTAACAGTAGAGAAATGAATGTTTGCCTCAATTGGGATGACTCAGAAAAAAACTTTCTTTTTTCCCAACAAAGAGGCAAGATAATGAAAGAAGCTCCAGCTTCATGGGTACAAGTGGAAATCCTGTTACGTTTGTTTTACACCCTGCTTTTGTGAAAGGGAAATGTGTAAGTAAAGGTGTCTGTTAGGTAAAGAACCCAATGGGTGACGCAGGCAACTGCGTGGAAATATCATAGATGAAATACGCTCCAGGTCCCAAAAATCAAAGCAAGACATGCGAGTTGTGCATTTAGGACAAATGGTGAGCAGTGAGTGGGATGAACATCCCTGTAATTAGACCAGTAATTTGAAAGTCTGAGATGCATTGTTTGCAGGCTTCAAGATCTGTGTTTATCTAATATCTTGGGGACAAAGAAGGGTCTGGCTGGAGAAAAACCTTCCCTGGGATCAGTTGGCAAAGGGAACAGTGAAACACAGACAACCGTCCCGTGTGGATTTATTGGTATATTTCAGGAGAGTCCTTCTTCTGTTCCCACTGTCACACACTGTACTATTATGGATTGTGATTAGGGATGGGCTCATGCATCATGCCAAGTTTAAAACCCACACCAAATTGTAGGGTTAGAGTCTGGAACAAAACTCCAGCTTCTTGGTGTGGAGTTTTTCTACTTATGGCAAAATGTGGCTTCCGGGAGGGTGAGTTAAGATGCCTCAAAGGGAAAAAATTCTTCCAAGGGAACATTTTGATAATTCAAGTGTAAATAAATATAAATCCAAAACACATTTTTAATTAAAGGGAAATTGCTTAGCAAAACATGTTTATATCCATCTCCCTTCTGCACACACTCACTCACAATCCCCTCCAAATAAGGTTCAAAAGGGGTAGCTTTGGAAAGAGAAGGTTTATAAACCCACACTGGATAGCCTCTTTCAAATCACATAAGATTTATTAAAGCAATGCGAAAAAGTGTTGTTTGAAATCACAATAAATCATGTTAAATAAAATAGAAGTAACTGGTTATGAAACATATGTTGTCATTTCCCCACATTGAACATACTGAAATTTTAGCACTTTTATCTTAACAACATACTAAATGATCTTTCCACAAGCAGGTTTTCCATTTCTCAAGAAGTCCCTGTACTTTGACAGCCACAATTCCTCTGCATTTTCACCTGCTCTATTACCATTCCATCTCACCCGAGGCACTTGAATTACTGTATGTGAAATATGAAAATTTAGTTCTAGCTTTGTTTATTTTAAGCTTTTTTTCTCTTCTTGTGGCTTTCGTGGTATCTTATGTTTCATAAAATGCTTTCAGGCCTATCTTCTCCATATATAGATATATAAAAATATGTATAATAAGCAACCATTCAGAGGGAAAGAAGACAGGAACAATGGGAGGAGAGGATGTGAAAAGGAGTATTCAGATATCCTCAAACATTTGTAGTATCTATCTATGGTCTTGTATTTTTTTGTTTAAACCTGGCTTCAAAAGGAAACCTAAAGACACTGATCTGTAATCTCTTAGAGAGCTCTCACCAGCTGCCTACAAGGACAAGCAGAATTTAGTATTTGTTTCACTATTTATACAAAAAGGGCAGAGGACGTTTCATTTGTGGAAATGAAGTAATTAAGAGAATACATAAAAGTTAGCCTTGAATTTTTATTCTCATGTGTGTTTTTACAATGTCTTTCTCCTCTCCCCATATAGATATCTGTGCCCCCCACTACACTGAACTCAAGAAAAAAGGTGTGTCTTACTCATTTGGATTTTCTCTTTATCTAGCACTAGACCTGACACTTACAGAAGGTGCCCAATAAGTGTGTTTCAAAAAATATTTTTTGTACATATATGTGTATGGGCATGCATGTCAGGACCCATAGTGACAGCAAAAGAAATCTGTCATCTTTGAAATCTTCTATAGTATGTAGGCTGTTGTAGCAAAAATGACAGAATTATGTTTAAGTCCCATTATTCAATCAGGTGTGTATTCACCCAGAAGGTAACCTAAACTTGCACCAAATATTTGAAGATCTAAATTTAAGAGGTTTATGATTACCTTTGGCATGTAATTTATGTTTTTTTTTCTTAATATTCATAATAATATAATCTGGTTTAGATAAGGTAGGCTTGAGATCTGATTTTTAGTTTTAATTATTAATGAGATTTTCCAGTAATAATGAGTTTTTAATATGCATTATAAAACTATTATAAATGAGGCCAACACTCCTTTTTTTTTCAATTTGAAACTGTTTGTAATCCAAAGGCAAAATTAGTAAATATGTCTGATTCACCTATCTAGATTTTGAATATTGTTTTCATTTATATTTGCATCCCAAGAAACTTGGTAAAAGTACATTTTTGGTGTCTCAAAACTGTATTACCTTGCATTGAAAGAAACATAATAAATCAAAGAGTCATATCAAAAATTATAGCTAAGTCTTTACTCTAAAGTGTTAATTTCAATCTGCCTCTTACTTGTGGTGGAGGGAGCCTTTTCTACTATTTTTAAGGAAATATTTGGAATTTAACATCAGTTTGCAGAGAGGACCTTAAGCTTATACTTTTCAGAAAAAAAAGAAAGCTATTTAGTTATCTTTGCCATTTAATGTTTACCATCATCACATTAATGAGCGATAGTTTAGCAATGGCAATGAAGACTTATGATTCCTTTTATTTAACTGAATTTCTTCTTTTCAGGTTAATGATTAAACACATTGAGTAGCATAATTGGGGAAAAATGAGATTTCCCAGGCAATGAATGGCCTTCTGATAGGTTACAAATTTATTCTGAACAAATAAGCTACTGTATTTTCAATTGGACAATTAAAATATCACTTTACTTCAAAGGAAAGGGGGCAATAATTGAATGTCTTGACTAACTTCATATTTATGACTATTCTTATTATGGACTACAATTGGACACAGTTTTATGTTACTATGAACTGAACACATTCATTCTGCACGTGGACTTCACTACATGAAACGGGTATTGTAGATCAGACAAATTGAAAGGCATATTAGTATCAGATCAATGGCAATAAACCGTTTTTGCTAAATATTTAGTTGCCCTCTCAGCGTAACAAAAGTGTTCTTGGGGTATCTTTTGTTAGAACCACCTCCTTTGCCCCTATAGTTTAGATCTTCACGTATTTTATATAAAAGTATCTTATTTTTCTTTAAAGAACCTGAAGAATTGGGAATATATACTCCTAATAGCAATTCTAAAGGTGCAAAAAGCAACCCAAGTTTGTGCAAAAAATAAATTTTAAAATGTTACTTGGAAATTAAGAACTTGATAGTGCAATAAAATTGCAATAGAATTTGTTGCATTAGTAATTGTAGATGTGTGGGAGGGAGCTGAGGACAGTGAACAAAACCTTGTAATTCTGCTGTGAAGGGTCCCTCCCTTAGTCATGTGTAGCAGTCCTCAAGCCAAGAACAGTAAGGGCACACTACAGATTCTAGTGTAGACACAGGGGGTTAGTTTTTCCATTTAACACAAACTTATATCTAAAACCAGACTTTGATTAGCCTCATTGTTATCACTATTTCATATTTATCAATGACCAGTAATACACTTTATGATAAATGAGACACCAATAGGTCTTGATGAATGAATGCCACATATTTTCATGTAAAAGGGCAAACTCAGACTCCTAACATTTGGTTAAAAGCCATGTTGATATTACTCTTCAAGTATAATGCCTAAGGTCTTTATTTAGAGTTCTCCTTAAATCTGGGATTAAATAAGCTAAATTACACATCTGCTAAATATTATGGTATGTATTACAGGCACCATAGCTTTCTTAGGCTTGTTCCCAATTTACGTTTTTAAGTCCTAGAGCTCAGGAAGTCTTACCTTTGGGGAGCAGGCTGGGATTAATACAAAGGAATTAAAAAGCAGAAACAATGAACATTAGTTTGATATACAAAAGACAGGTTTAGAAGAGGGTCACAGGAACATTTCATTTTTTCAAGTAGTACTTATTGAGATTATACTAAAAGTGATAACAAGACGTTATTCATGGCCTTGAAAATTCACAGTTGACTGGGAGGATTCAGGAAATACAAACATGTAAACAGAGAACTCTACTACACTTTCACAGAGAAGGGGAATCGGGAATCGTATACCTGGGTACCCCCAACAACTGGGGAGAAGCGAGGAGGAATAAGGAGAGGAAATTCTTCCCCAAGGAGGAATGTAGTTGGGCTGGGTCTTAAAAGACTAATGGTAATTAGCTCATCCCAGGGCTGGAGATAGAGTGTTCAGAGAGGAGAAAATGATGTAAGCCAAGGTATAGAAGCAAAGGAGACCTCAGGACATCAGGCGACTTGCCAATGCTGCAGTAGGCTGGGAGAAGTAAGGCAGTGGTCCCAGTTGTGACCAGAGCAATGAGGGCAATTGCAGAGGACTTTGTAGAATGCTTTGGGTTTTACATTGACAGTATTGGGGACTTTTTGAATGCTTTAAACTAGGTGAGTGCCTTGATCAGTTTTATATTTTTTAAATATTTTACCTGCATCCTGTAGAGAATTTTTGGAGAAGATAAGACTGGAATGATTGAAAAGGAATGATTGGTGCTTTAACTTACATTGAGCCATCATAGTCATTTATTGTCTCTTCAGGTCTAATTCTAAAACATTGTAGCACATTTGGGGACTGTGAGAAAATACGGACTACTGTCATGCCTTATTGGAATGCTTCCTCACTCAGTCAATGGACTTATCTGAACCATGACTATTCCAGCACAAAAGCAGATAAAACTCTTTTTCAGTGTATGGTCCCATCATATGCTATTTGGCAAGTTACTTGGCTTCTCATTTCATCATAAAAATCATTGTCCTTGTGATAATTTGCTAAGAATGATGGTTTCCAGCTGCATCCATGTCCCTACAAAGGACACAAACTCATCCTTTTTTATGGCTGCATAGTATTCCATGGTGTATATGTGCCACATTTTCTTAATCCAGTCTGTCACTGATGGACATTTGGGTTGATTCCAAGTCTTTGCTATTGTGAATAGTGCCTCAAGAAACATACGTGTGCATGTGTCTTTATAGCAGCACGATTTATAATCCTTTGGGTATATACCCAGTAATGGGATGGCTGGGCCGTATGGTACTTCTAGTTCTCACTCATAGGTGGGAACTGAACAATGAGATCACTTGGACTCGGGAAGGGGGACATCACACACTGGGGCCTATCATGGGGAGGGGGGAGGGGGGAGGGATTGCATTGGGAGTTATACCTGATATAAATGACGAGTTGATGGGTGCTGACGAGTTGATGGGTGCAGCACACCAACATGGCACAAGTATACATATGTAACAAACCTGCACGTTATGCACATGTACCCTAGAACTTAAAGTATAATAATAATAAAAAATAAATTAAAAAATAAAAAATAAAATCATTGTCACAGCTTCACTATTGGGATTTATTATATATTCTCTTGCTGTCACCATATATCATCAGCAAACATGGTCGTTCAACAATCTCATTATGACCAACAGCTATTAGTAATATTTATTTTACGCCTCTAACATGTCAAGCACTATGATAAGCATACACGTGCATGACGGTATTCAATTCTCCATAATGCTATGAAATAAATATTATCACCATACTGCCATTTCACATATGAAGGCACTGAGCCTTAAAAAGCTATGTGATTTGCTCCCGGGCAACACCAGGAAGTGGCAGAGCCAGGATAGGAACCCAGAGCTGTTTTACACCATAGGCCCCGTCCTTGAAAACCTCTATATCCTGCCTGTTTGAACCTGTTTTCACTAACATTTTTTAACTTTAACTCTTGTTTCTGAAATATTTCTCCTCTGTAGATGAGACACTGTCCTTCAAATGAAAATATTTTAGCATCTTTAATAACATGTTTTAAATAAACTCTTCATAGTTTGTGTGTGTGTGTGTGTGTATGTGTGTGTCCATTGGCCTTTTCAAAGTCTTTTGTTTTGCAACTTTGGCTTTATTTATAATTTAAATCAAGACATTTCTTCGTGTGGAGTCCATACACACCACTCTCGGGACATCCCTATGTTGCAGCAGAGGATAAAAATGGAAAATGCAGGGTCCTTAACTGGACTCTGGCTTTATAATTACTTCTGTGGTGCTCTCACCACATTCCCAGATGTGTGAGAAAGACAGAGGGGGTAGTGAAGGAAGTGAAATGTTAAAATAAGGCTAAGCAAACAGTTTGCCCAACAGATGTTAACCCTATTCATAATTTAAAAGTTCCCATTTTTTTCACCACTTACACAATGAACATTTTAATTTCTCCTTCAAACACTGCTTTGAACTAGGTTCAGAAAGCTAAACTCATTAATGTTTCCATCAAACTTTCTCCCTTTTCATAGGTCAAAGAAACAAAAGGGGCACATTTCCTTTATATTTTAACCCTGGCATCATTATGAAGCCTGGTTAGGACTTAGATAATTTGTTTAAATATGTCTTCTTAGTTAATATGGTTACCAGGACTAGATTTATTCAAGACTGAATTAACCTATTGTTATAGCACAAATCCCATTGGAAAATCAATGCCCCACAGTTATATTTACATAATTTTAAGTAGAATGATTGACACTAACTATGACTAGCGTCCCCCCACAACTGCCAAGTCACTCTTCATAGTAACCTTAGTCCCCAAATAGAATTTAAGAGGCATTAAGAAACCTGATGAATTTAGTAGAATAAACTAGTATTATCTCCCTACTAAGATATGTTAGCAGAACATTTATGGCTGTTTACATTGAAGAGAGAAAAAGAATATTTACATAAACTTTAAACTATATTTTGACAAATTATTTACCTGGCAGAATTGAGTTTAAACATGCACATTTCCTAATCTCCAGTCCTATACTCAAACCACAAGAAAATCACACTTCCATTCTTCTTCACATGGTGGGTCCATCAATTGCCCCTGCACCACAAGTCCCACAAACAAGACCAGCTCATGGGGGCATGAAGGCAAAGCTGACACAAGTGATGGTAAGAACAAACGTTGGTGGTAAAAGTCAAACGTATGTTGGAGGAGCTAAAATAATTGCAAGCCTAACTCTTGTGCTATAAACGGGCAGTAAACAGAGAACAAAGGCATATGGAAAAGAACAAAGAAAATAAAACCCCTGAGAAAAACCAAAAGAACAATCCAATAGAAGATGAAAGCTCAGGATAAAGAGAGAGAACATTCATTCAAAGAGAGACATTTCTGATCTTCTGTTAGTACTTGTAGACTTCTAGATTTTTTTCTTTCCTTTTTTTGTGGCATTCATTTCTCATAGGTAAAAAATACACACGAACACTCACTGACTTTCTATTTATTGAAGGACTGACACAGGAGAACTGAGCTGCTAGAGAGGGCAGTGAGTATTCTATTTATAAGTAGGTGGATAGGAACAGAGGCATGATTCTGTTGAAGATAAAGGTGATGATGATATTTATGATGATTTCAAGACATTATATGGAATCATAGAATCAGAGATCTGAACATGACCTCAAGGACTAAACCTTCAAAGTTCTATATTTTTACAGATGAAAGAAAAACAACATCAATCAGATATTAAACTGAATATATTTATGTATTGTCATTCTTTCAATTATGTGATAATCCTAGGTATGTCAGAGATACTAAGAGTGTTTAAATACTTAAATAGTTGGGCCAACATATTTGTTTGGCAGAATCATGTTTAAAAATTCAACAACTTTAAAATGTTTCTTTCAACCATATCAAATTTATATTTTCTATTTTTTGCCCTGGAAAATGTCTCATCTTTCCCAATGAAAATAGCTTTACTTTGGAATAATTTGTATCTTATCTATTTTTACATCTTGGTTTCCAACAAGTCTGTGAATACGAATGCAATTATTTTTTCCTCTCCCATTTTGAACTTTTGGTGGGAAACTATAATTGTAAAGATATATATGAGGAAGTTTGGGGATTTCTGGGAAGCTACAACATAAGTAACCTTTGTAACCAAAGCAATACAAATAGGAGTTTTGCTAAAATTGTTTTGCAGCCACAAAATTTTACAGGGGTAAATATTTTAACATTGACTTCTATCTGTAATGTTTATGGACTTAACTACCCATGAAAATAAAATCAAGTTAATAATCAATTTTGTTACACATGCTATGTGTCAGTTATTATATATTTTCATCATGTACCGTATTAGTTATCACATATTGTAAACATATATTGAAACTAATTCGAATGAAGAAATACTGTTGATTTTTTTCATGTCTTTTATTTTTTTCATAATTTTCAAGCTTTAATACTATGTCTCATCATGATTACAGTGAACCTTATATTAAAAGATAGATTTCGGTAACCCAGTCATTTATTTAATGTCCCCCCCAATATAGATGTTTTTAACTTTATGGAATTTTTCTAGTGATACCAAGAGAGAGAAAGGTAATATCTATGGAACCAAATAGATAGAATATTTTCCATACTAAACCCACTTGTCTCCTTATTGGTGTCCTGGGATAAGGAAAAGAAAATAAGTTCTAATTTGACAACTCCTCTGAATGTAGATCTGAGAGCAAACTTTCATCTCCTCTTCAAAAAATGACATACCCCAGAAACCAAAAACAAACAAATGGGATATTCAGTAAAAGGAGTGAATATGCTGTTTGCCTATTGATTCCCTGAGCTGGGCTGTCCCTGAGCAGAAGAGGGAAAAAACAGGCACACACATATTCCACAAAAAGGCCACATGATTAGTGACTTTGTTACTAACTACAATTAAGCTGAAATAGTAAAGTTTTCTTTTGACTGGATAATCACGTGTCTGAAGGACATAGACTGTCCTGAATAATCATCCTTTCATATTATTTTCAACTTTGCAGCACAGACTTGTTTAGACAATCGGGCCTATGTTCACAATGAAATTGAAGTAATTATAAAAGTTATAAAAAAATTACCTTGAAAAATTATACTTTTCTCCTCTGGGTTTATGAGAGAAATGTGAGATGGGAGCCGAGACAGGAGGGAGAGAGCAAGTAAAGAAAAAAAAAATGTTTTAGATCATCAAATATTGCATGACTGCAAGACCTGACAAAATGCAGAAATTTAGGTTCACATATAGAATTTCTTTGGTATGAATAATTCTAATTCTATACAAAAGAGATTTCTTTAACAAAATATCTGAAAATCTAAAGAATACATTTTCTGCATATCTGGGGTCTAAGAGAGAGTCACAGGTAAACACGCAAAGAAAAAAATACAATGACCATCATTATACACATATATGTACATATACATACATATATATTGATTATATGTATGTGTGTGTATAAAATTGATTACTCACTTGATTTCATTTTCATGGGTAAAGTCCATAAACATTGCACATACATACACACACACACATATATATATGTGGGTATACTTTATATATATTATATATAAGTGCATGTATTATATACATATATAGAACTTTAACTTTTATATAGTATTGATTTTGAGAATTATTCAGGTGGTACATGAAGAGATATTGTTGATTCAGTAGATGGCAGTCTTCCCACTAAGCCATTAAAAACCATTGTGAAGATCCCATTTTAAAAGAAGGAAAAAAACTATAATTTGAAGAATGATACAGCTTCTCTGACACTAGTTATTAAGATAACACATAATTTGAAAATTTAGAGTCTATGATAACATTACACAATTTAAATGAACTATTCCTAATATCATATCAGTTACACGAGTTGGAGCTATTACTCTAATTATTAGAACAGAATTTACAAGAAAGATGAAATTTTCTCCTACTCACATCTCTGGTTACTCACATGCTAGGGGAGAAAAGAAACTGATGGATTTAGGTCTCTAGAAACTGAACCTAGAGTATCGTCAGCCCTCTAACCTTATCTCCTCACACCAAACAGACGTACAAACAAAAACAAAAATCTGTCCTTTTACATTGTAATGTCCTACCAGAGTTTTAGAGGTAGGTACAGTGGAAAACTTAGGTCGACTCTCTGGAGAGTGATTCTTTTTCCTACCACTTACCTTACAATCCTGAGCAAATTACTTAAACTCGAGATTCTAGTCCTCCCTCTGTTAAAGCAGGGATAATAAAACCACCATCCCAGGATTGCCATGAGGATAAAAAATAAACTTGTACTAGACATTTAATAGGAGTTTGTTTCCCTTCCTTTCCTACATGTTCTCCCTCTTCCTAAAAATGATCTTGGGAAGATACATATGTATATATTCAAATATGTAGACTTTTAGTTAAAGTGAATTAAAATTAATTTTGTTCTTATAATTTCAAGCTCTCTCTTGTGAAAACTGGCACTACTCTTTAAGGGATGTGGGCTCAAGAATGCAAAATCAAGGATCTTATCACTATTTTAAATTGTGTTTTTTCTTTATTGTATGTTTGCAGCATATGAATCATTAATTATATTGTATACTATGTAGGAGCATGTGCATCAGAGTTAATCCTGTATAAAAATGACATTTTACTTCTATTAAGAATAAGTTATTCAATGTTAAGTATTTTAAAAGGAGAACTAAGATTAGATCGTAGTTCAGTGTGGACACCAAAAAAATATCTTGGAAGTTATTGTTTCTTTCTGTAAAAAAGAAAAATTCTAAATATACCTGTTATGTTCTTTTAGTCTTTTTCCATCCAAGTAAAATACAAGGACTTATTATTTGTACACTAACAAATAGAATTATAAAGCAACAGAATCCCATTGTTCCTAGGTCTATTAATATTTAGCTTAACATTAAATATGCTTCTGATTGCGTATGCAGAGTAAAAATTTGTTTATATTTAATCGTCCATTTCTTCTTAATAAATTAAAAATAATTGTATAGCTTTTTGCCCAATGAAGTCACAGAATACTCAAATTACCCTGTTGTGCCTGGCCTCAGCTGTATCTAAGGCAGCTGAGGTACAATTATCATTCATTCCATCGGTCTCTTCAGTGCCTACTTTGATGCCTTAATGCTGAAGAGCACATAAACCTTACTACAATAACAACCTTAGAAAGCTAATTTACACTTCTGAAGTGCAATTTCTCTACTGTCTAAATAATTTGGATAGTTAATGACAAGACAGTTCAAGCTCTGTTACTCTGAGGGTAAAGCACTTAAGGTGGTCAATCTCAATGTGAAGGGCTGGGGAAATTTTTTTTTTTTTTTTTTTTTTTTATGCTGCTTCTGCTGTAGCAGAGTGGTCAGGGTTACCTAGCACAGGTCTGCAACTCAGAGACACAAGCAATTTCTTCTGCTATTGGGGACTGTCACCAATTCTGTATTGTTGATCAGAGAGCTAACTGCTTTATAGAATGTTGGCGTGATTTTTTGTTGTTATTTTGGGGTTTTGTTTTATTTTGTTTTGTCAAGGTAAAGTAGGTAAGAGTCATTGCTGCCAATACATTTTTGAAATTTCTTTCCTTAAAAGCTTTTCATGTCACTTCTCTAACTCCTTCAGCATCTCCGCTTTCAAAGTAAAATAGAGCATATTTTTAAAGGGACAAAAAGGTGGGACTAGGGGAAGCCGAAATACATGTCTGAGAGAACAATGTTCATTCCTGTACTTTCCAAAAGCCAACAAAGGAGAAGGGGGTGTGGAAACAAAGGAATACTTATTAAATGAGATCAATGAAGCCTGCTGGAGGAAGCAGCTTCCCCTATTGTTGGCATTTAAAAAAATTCACTGTAGCAAATGTACCTGCCTTCCTCTCCCATCCCATTTCTTATCAAAATAGATATACTTCAAAGGTGTAGTGTTACTTAACAATATTCAAGTCATGGGTCACTGAGAATGGTAAGTTTCTTGAATGGGAAGAAGCCTTGTCTCTTTTTTCTCTGAATTCTCCACCCTGAGTAGAATGCCTTACCCACCACAGGCTTTCCAAAAATGGCTGCTGAATGAATGAGTGCATGAATAAATCAATGATGTTCCTGATCATAAATTCATGGGGATTTAAGTGAACTCGGAATAGAGATTGCTGATCTACTGAATCAAAATCCTGGTATGTGTCTGTAATGTGAGTTGCTTAACGATCTCACAAACACTTCACTGTCCCCAGATATGACATGCAGTAATTTTTATCCACTTCTAAAAATCATTGATTTGGATCCACTAACCTTTATAAAACTCCTCTCCAATTCAAGCCTTGGTGACACCCATTAAAGTGAATTTATCACAGTTCTTAAACTATTCAAACTCTGAAGATGCCCTTCCAGCATTTTGGTCTATCGGCATATAGTCCCCAAATTCCAATGCCTTTGCCAAATGTGGGAAAGTATTCCACTATATGCTATTCTTGATCACCAGATAATAAGTAGAGTTTGGTTGATGATACATTGATACACAGCATTTTTAAGCCCAAAGCTAGCTCCGCTCACCTGATTGCTAATTAGGGTAAAGGCCTTGTTTCATAAACCAAATTCCCCATCGTGACTATTATGAGCTATAGCAATGATTGATAACAGGATGTGATGTAAGCCCACACTCTTAAACACAGGAACAAAGAAACACACCTAAGTAATCACAGGGAGATAATTAGTGCAACAAAGGCACCCTTAGAAGCTTCTAACCCAATCAGAATGAGTTTGTGATTACTTTCCCATCTAACCCAGTGATTTATGCACTTTCATTCTCCCTTCCTCAGGCTTTGAATCAGACTACTTTTTAAAAAGGCTTAAATTTTTAATCCATTTAGTCCATTTAGCTGTTTTTGAGACACTTTTCTAAAATATGTATACATTTGTTATTCTCAGACACAAACTATCTCCTTTTTTTTCCTTCACCCATTGCTGTCAGTGTACAACAAACTATTATACCCACTAAAGTTTTACCCTTTTTACCGCAGCTTTAGAAATAATGCAGTGGACCAAGAGAGAAAGTGAAAGTTTAGAATGTGTCAGAAAACCATGGTTCAGTCTTTCTCATACTTTTCATTGAAGATGAGGTTGGAATAGTACTCTTAACTCTCTTTTAGAGTCTCAAAATTTTTTAACTTATAATTTCACAACCTTCTCACAAGGGGAAGTCATAGTTACTACTTCTTGTGCTGGATATGCAATTTTATGCACATTAATAACCAAGAATGAAAAAAGGGGGATATATTTCATCATACCCTGAGAATTGGATGAAAGCAAATAATACAAAATGTGTTGTCTTGAGATTACCAAGTCATTCAGGAGAAGGTGAATTAAAGTAGGAAGGAGAAGAACACTCACTCTAGCTGAGGTCATACGTACACACACTTTACTGTGTTTGAATTTTCTGCTCAGTCTCATCACAACTGATGTATGTTGATCTACGGGTTGAGCTTAGATAAAACAGATTTCCACCCTTCTGGATCTTAAAGAAAATTCACAGAATGGTGGTACTAAGTTCTTTCTGCCATTGCTTTTCCTAGCTGTTACTGTGGACTATGGGACGAAAGCAGGCAGGCTGTAAATAGAGACATTATCTTCATTTGGTTCTTCCAAAAGTTAGAATCCCCTCAACGGTCTTCCGAGTTTGAACCATGGCTGTGCCATGCAACTACTATTATATAGCCATGTGAAGCTGCACAGGCTGGCTTGAAAGAACCAGCTTGAATGCTTCCAGGGGCAGAGTCAGCATGCCAGTAGATTTCCTGGTATTGTGGAACTTGATGTAGCTGGACAGAGCATGTTCCAGAGCAAGGGGCATGTTCCATCCAGACTGCTTTAAACAGTTCAACTCACACACCAAGTGAGTGCCTACTAGGAGTATGCGTTATATTACCCTCATGAGAACTGTGGTGTGCAAATACAGCATGAAGATTACTGACAGTTCATCATAGAAATTTGGCTCTACTATATGGTTCTTTTTACAAACGGTACATGACACAACTTCACTCAACTAGTATGAAAGCCGATTGTCCCCTATTAGCCTCATCATAAAGAATATGCACTAAGCATTATAAGCCTAATTAAGTGGTTATGGACTTTTAAAATGTTAATGATAAGTAACTCCTATTTTGATAGTAACTTTATTAAATGAAACTTTCTTAAAAATTTGGTCTCAATCCTCTTATCATCCAGTGAATCCCCACTACAAAAATAACTATTAAATAAAATTAGCTAAGTGACACAGAGAAGTAGGGATACCTGATTATTAGGAATTATAGATATCTGTGTAAACTTAAACAGAAGTTACAAAATAGGAAATCAAAAGACTCATCCTTATTGTAAATAATGCATTAGCAGTCTTAGCAATAGACCATGCACTTAAGGATAGAGAGATGAACAGTAATATTCGTCAAGATATTTCTTGTTTGTTTTTGGTTTTAAAATATCTTCAAAAGAGCTGACTTGAACTAAATCCATTGCTTTCCTGACACTTTTAAAAATACATTTTTACCTCACTTTCCTATTTACTTTATCATCCTTTTTAAAGGAAAAGTTGAAGATTAAAATTTTATATACTTTTATTACCAGGTTTTCAATACGTGTGGCATCTTGTAAAATCTTTCGGTGGGTGCCCCACCCGTGGCTCTTTTCCAGCTCCAGATCAGTTCAGCTATTGTTATGAAGGGATGGCTAACTTCAGGGTAGACTAGTGTTCCCATGACAGCTTTTGTCACATGCTGAATCTGGTTGATTTTTATGGCTTAGAGCAAGATAGTTGAAGTGATCATGAGTTCTTAATAGGCCACAGACCTTGATACTCCACTTTCATGAATAACTTATGAAATTACCTTAGGCTCTTTTTCATTGGAAAACATTTATTACAATACTTTATATGTGTTGACTTTTCCCAATTGCTGCTCTCTTCAGTTATTTTCCTCTCAGAATTCTTACCTATTTTATAAAATAAAAAAGGTTAAGTTCCTTCAATAAAACTGTAAAAAGTTTGTGGATTGAATTCTTTTATGAGGTTATTGAAAGTTTGGACTAAATCACGTAATGAGCTCCCAGAACTTCCAGAAGGGTGGGGCCGAGTAATATACTACTTGCTAGCAGCATTCATTTATTTTTATAAAACTTTATTTCTATATACATTTTAGTTTGCCAGGGTATGTCATAATGTTCTTATTTTGAGGACTATTTGTAAGTAAGGCAACTACTTTGAATCTCATTGGGAACAAGTGCAACTGTATGCTATTAGATGCTCCCATACAAATTAAATGAAAATATTTCAAATGTACATGTTGACTAAATAACTTAAAAGTTGTTCATAAAATTAGAAAATATAAACAAATAAACATGACTTTCCTGAAAGCAGGAAGTTGTGTGTCTTACTTATTTTATTTTCAGCTCCTAGCTAAGAGCTTCACACCTACAAGTTGTTATTATCTGCAGTTTGTTGAATGAATGTTCTCCCCCTAAATACCACAATGGTTCATAGTGGTCCTCTAGTTGAGTCCTGGGTGGTGCTTTATCCCCTTCAGACACAGACTCTGGAGGGGAGAATGATCACTATAGTTAAGTGATTCTCTCCTCTCATATTTGGCCCATTTCTAATCATCGTAGTTACTGAAAACATAATCTGATTTGAGTCTTTTCTCTTAAATTATACTTGCTTTTTCTTCTGTAGAGACCACCAGTAATAGAGTTAGCGTTAGCAGTTTGAACCCTGGCTCAACCTCTTACTGCATGGTGAAGCACAATTTAGGTCCCTCAAGGGCTGGCACATCAGCAGCACTACTGCAGGAAACAGAAGGGCCACTGTGAAGTGGCTGTGCCAAGGGAAGGGGCATTATTTGGCAGAAGTAGCAAGAATGCCCAGGAAAGACACATTGATGGGCCATCTGTCAGCCTGTTGTCAACCGTAAGGAACCTTCACACAGCTTCCCTGGAGCTGGATGCCT
This sequence comes from Papio anubis, assembly GCF_008728515.1. Classification (NCBI taxonomy): domain Eukaryota; kingdom Metazoa; phylum Chordata; class Mammalia; order Primates; family Cercopithecidae; genus Papio; species Papio anubis. The sequence goes on from NC_044985.1 coordinate 82,366,255, forward strand.
CAGCACAGTACACTGAGGCAGTGGTTCTAAACCTGGGCTGCACGTAAAAATCACCTGGGAAAATCTTAAGACATATCTATGCCTACAGCCTCACCCAAACCCATTAACTCATGGTATCCTCCAGTGTAGGTACTGCTTTTCCAGTTTTCTAGGTTACTCTAATGTTTAGCTGGGGTCAGGTGCCCAACACCTAAGGATACAGAGCAGAAGAGAAATGACACAGTGAGACCACTTCAGATGAGATTTATTTGCGAACACCTGTAAGATGATCCTCCCTGGGATACCCAGGAACTGGGAGTGACCTGGGAAACAGAAGCTGGAAGAGGGGCTGCAAACCTTGCAATGATAAGTTAACAAATATTAAGCATTCATTTTTAAGGACAATTGTTACAGATGGACTAAAAGTGTCATAGTGTCAAACTTTAACTCATGCTGACATATGGAAGGCTGAGGAAATGTCGATCCTTCCTTTCATCTGCAAGTAAACCTTCTAAGCCCACATCTGCTGGGTTGAAGAACAAAATTGTTATTCCCAAGCTTGATACTTAGGAATTTCTAAACATATCAACAGTTCCTGAGATTGGATAAAAAGGCTCATTCTCTCAGATAGCCTGCTCCTAACTCTTGATGCTTTCCCTAAGACGAAGACAAAGTGGATGGGTGAAGTGCTGTCCAACTGATCTCTGTCCTGCTGGCCTCTGGCACTCAAATCTCTGTTTGGTGAGCTAATGATCCATTCTTTTACTCAAGAGTCATCTCTTCTTCACCTAGACAGCTTCCCATCAGCTCTCCCTGGATGCAGACCTTAAGTCACAGTGTTTCTCCTCTGGCTCCTCTGACTTAGTGGTTCCCTCTCTTGGTCACCAGCTAGCCTGCCAGGCCACCCCACTCTACCTTCTTCCTAGGTGGGCCTTTCCAGTCATTGCCTGGCCCTCTTTCTTCAAGAGTTCCATGTGGAGAAGTCTGTTGGGTGTCCTTTCTTCTCCAGGTTCTGCCCATCAATCCCATAGGGCCACAGTAGAGAGAAAGGAAATCAGAACAGATATTTGATGACTTTCTCTCATTTCTCTCTCTTCTCTTTCACAGACTCACTCTGTGGTAGGGAGACACAGGCTTGATTTTCTCCCTTACATCACCTCTCTCTAGAAGAGCAGCTGTAGGCATTTTTTTTCCTATGCTAGAGAGCACACATCTTCTTCATGGGTTGCAAAAGGATGATGCAAATGAATTTATAAAAGTATCTCTTAAGGCCAGGTACGGTGGTTCACACCTGTAATCCCAGCCCTTTGGGAGGCTGAGGTGGGCGGATCATGAGGTCAGGAGATGGAGATCAACTTGGCCAACATGGTGAAACCCCGTCTCTACTAAAAACACAAAAATTAGCTGGGCATGGTGGTGTTTGCCTGTAGTTCCAGCTACTCAGGAGGCTGAGACAGGAGAATTGCTTGAGCCTGGGAGGCAGAGGTTGTAGTGAGCCGAGATCACGCCATTGCACTCCAGCCTGGGCAACAGAGAGAGATTTCATTAAAAAAAAAAGAAAGAAAGAAAAGTCTCTCTTAAGACAATCTGGGTTCCTAAAGTATTATCTTGCTATGCGATATTTTAAATATCAGAAGCTGGTTTTTTTTTTTTTTTTTAATTTTTCACGGTTCTGAGACAAATATTTTCTCCTCCAGTGTTCTTAGACAGGTGGAGGTCTCAGGACAGTCAGGAAGAAAGTAATGTGCTAGGTTGGGAAAGAAGAAAGAGAACAGCCCCACTGATAAATTTCAAACTATTATCCTCATTGCAGAACTAGCTATCCTGAAAAAGGCATTAGTTATTATTTTGGGGGAGGAGGGAATTTCAGTAGAAGAGAAGGTTTCATATTTATTGTTATTCACTAGGTGCTGACTGCGTGCTGGACACTGCCAGCATTTGAGTCTCACCAGTATGGTTATAATAATATCCGCTTTCATGATTGTCCTGAAGATTAAATGAGAGAACATAAAAAACACTCATCCCAGTAGCTGTCATGGAATAGGAGCCAGATTTATGGTAGAATTAAAGATATACTTATCCATTTCTTCACCCCAGCCTTTTTGTATATGTTTGTTTATAACTTCATAGATGTTGCTGTTGTTGTTTGCTAGTTAGGACTGTACATCCCTATGTCAATTCTAAAATTTAGTAAAAGTTGATTTAGCTGGTATCTCATTGACTAAATGTTTGAACTCGCTGATCTTTCTACACATTTACAAGATAATTTGTAGTTCTCAGTTTGGTACTGCAAGATCCTGAGAAGCCTTGCAAATCTAAGAATAACTGATTTCCATCAAGTTTCATTTAGTGATAAACATATTAACTCTATTGTATCTCCTTGAAAATTAGTAATGGTCACAATTATTTAGGTCAGCCAGAAAACTGCCAGATTGTGTTACTTAAAATAGAATTTGCTATACAGAACACTATATTTTATTCATTTAAAATGGCTCCCATAAGGCTAGCTTTCTCTATTTAAGAAAATAAAGTTGTGACACAGGATCTGACTAAGGAACTGGTAGACTGTAGAACACTTGGCCTCTGAGTCACCAGTTCAAATGTGACCCCAAATTGCTAACATCTGAGTGTCACAGCTAGCCTCGGCCCAATCACTGCAGGAAGAGAAACCACATCACATGCACACCATATACCATGATAGTTGCCTGTTGTTCTCAATAGAAAAGCAAGGTTACAATTCCCTTCTATTGTACTTCCCAGAGTATTGTCCTAATAAAAACGAATGTCTGAGATTTATTTCCCAAAGGTATCATATACCTTTTCACTGTATTTTGTTTCTAAATGAGTTTCAACTAGCACTCAAGATACTGATATTTTTGTTTCATCAAAATGTCATTGGCTAGGGAGAATGGTGTACTGTGTACACTAATTGCCCAATATCATAAATATGAGTAATAATCATCATCATTAACATTCACTGAGTATCTATGACATTTCTATGTAACATCTTACAAAGATTCCATGATTTAAAATGCAAAACAATCCTGAAATTTAGCTACTATTATCTTTATTTCACAGATGTGGAAACTGAGGGACAGGTAGCTTAGGTATCTTGTCCAAGAACATAGATAATTAGTGGCAAACTAAGGATTTTTATTCCCGCTTTTCTGATTTGAAAGCCATGTTACTTCTCTTATGTGTATATATTTACATCTTACTTCCAGTGGCTATTTCTTGTTTTGTTATTTTGTATGCATTTTTCATAACTCATTTTGCCTGGAGGAAGAGCAGTAGGCTGACTGTTAGAGTATATTGACCAGTCAGCTATACTAAGATTGTTGAATCTAGTTATACTCAAGGTTAATCTAAAATTCTAAAGATTGATGTCTCCTTTAAGGTAGTGTTTATCCATGTTTTCCTAGGGGTTTTTTCATTTTTACTAGTAATATAAAATAAACAATTCATGGATAGAGTATAATTGTTTTTAAAAGTGATAAGTGAGGCAAAAGAAAATGGAACCATATGCTCAGAATTACCTATAAAGAAATGAACACTGGGGCCAAGCACAGTGGCTCACATCTGTAATCCCAGCGCTTCAGAAGGCTGAGGTGAAAGGATACTTGAGGCCAGGAGTTGCAAACCAGCCTGGCCAACCCAGTGAGACCGCATCTCTGCAAAGAAAAATTAGCAGGGTGTGTAGCACATGCCTGTAGTTCCAGCTACTCAGGAGGCTGTGGTGGAGGACTGTCGAGGCCCCTCGGAGGCCTGAGGCCGAGGATCCACACCACCTCCAGTCCAAGAGCAAGACTTATTTTAAAAAAGAAAAAGAAAGAAAGAGAAGAAGGAAGGAAGGAGAAAAGAAAGAAAAGAAAGAAAGAAAGAAAGAAAGAAAGAAAGAAAGAAAGAAAGAAAGAAAGAAAGAAAGAAAGAAAGAAAGAAAGAAAGAAAGAGGAAAGAAAGAAAGAAAGAAAGAAAGAAAAGAAAGAAAGAAAGAAAAAGAAAGAAAGAAAAGAAAGAAAGAAAAGAAAGAAAGAAAGAAAGAAAGAAAGAAAGAAAGAAAGAAAGAAAGAAAGAAAAGAAAAGAAATAGAAAGAGAGAAAGAGAAAGAAAGAAAGATAGTAAGGAAGGAAGGAAGGAAGGAAGGAAGGAGGAAGGAACAAAGAGAGGAAAGAAAGAAAGAAAGAAAGAAAGACAGAACGAGAGAAAGAGAAGAAAAAGAAAGAAAGAAAAAGAAAGAAAGAAAGAAAGAAAGAAAGAAAGAAAGAAAGAAAGAAAGAAAGAAAGAAAGAAAGAATCTCATGTTAGTTATATAACGTTGAGCTACCAGAAGATGATTTAACTTTTTCTTAATCCAAGTGTTTTTATGCTACTCTTTGGATGGATATGAAAATAAATCATTTTTAAAATACTAAGTATTAATTTTCACTTTGAGAGAACAGGTACCTTGTTTGAAGCAAAATCTACTGGCACTGATCTTTATGTAACAATTTTAGAAGTTCTTGGAGAGCTAATGTTCCATCAAAACTGTTTCCAATTGGCTGAATCAACAAATCATTTGTCCCTTTGGCAATCAAAACCTTAAGAAAGAAATAATAGATGTATTTAAGATTTAAATTTCCTTTCCTTTGTGTTTCTAAGTATTTTTCTTGTGATTGGATCCATAGAAAGCTTACTTATGCCATGGTGTATTCTAAAACAGAGTGAACCAGCATCTTAGCTGGTGTTAAAATGATTGATTCCAAGGTTTTCATTCAAGAACCAATAGTCTGAGAAGCGACCAAATCAAACAAAACTTTTTAGTCAACGAATCTTATTGGATGAATACCAATTTATGTCTCTGAGTTCTAGGTGATCATACACTTGAATTCAAAGACTTAAATCCTTTTAGATTAAAGCCTTCCCCCATGTAATTCAAAAGTGTCCTAATACTGAAATTTGGTGGTGTACGGTAACTCTAATAGCTAGCCCATCTTAGCTAGAGAAATCTATACAAATGTATGGCAAATATGCACTTAGACCAACAGCAACAACCGCCAACAAAAGAACACCACCAAGTTTATGAGGCATAAAACATTAAATTTAATAGGTTATAAACCATGATTAAATTACAAACATATTTTTATTACCCAGTTCACAGTGAAGAGCCACACCTGTTAGGTTTAGCTGCAGGGGCGATACCCACAAATATGCAATGGAATCAGCAGGATCTTCCTGTGCAGGGACAACCATGGGCACAGGAACCTGAAGCCCAGCCTTGCTGCCAATGCCAGGTAGCAACTGAAGGGTCAGCTTGTTTTCACCTTTAGAACTCTATAAGCACAGTAGGAGGTCACAGTTGCTAACAGTAATCCTATCTCCCCTTCTACTTAGAAAATCACTTTGTTTTACAAATTTCAAAAGGGGAAAATATCTGATAGAACCTTAAGAGATTGATTTTTTTTTTCAGATGTTTGAGCAAAAATTTACAAATCATTTTAAGACTGGAATAGTTTAGAGAAACATTCCTATACATTGTAGCACTTAGTAATGTATTCCACTTGCTAGTTTAAGTTTAAAATCATACTTTAAAGCTGGTGACCTGTAGTCTGGATATGATTCACAGATATAATTTTGTTTTTTAATGTATTGGTTTCAACAGAAGCTCTAAAGTACACAAACTTGATGTGACAATCCACTTGAGCTGGATACTGGCTGGGTTGCCACTGTTGACTATTCATGGGCAGCCCATTCACCACCGTCCCTTCCTGGTCCCCTTCTCTCATATGCTACCTTCCTGGAGACGTGTGAATTTTCAACATCTGAATAAAATTGATGGCCCACAAAAGAATGCCTCACTCTGCTGTGGAACATCTTTCCCCACCCCATAGTTTCAAACTCTTTCTTATAATTTCTACCAGTACACCCCCCACCTACTCCTTTCCCCACTTCAAAAAAAAATTAAATCACCTTTACACTAATAGAAAAGTCAAATCCAGAAATTATCTTTGGAAAAATGTAAGATATAATTAAAATAAAGAAACTAGAAAGATCACTCAGATCTCAGAATTCAAAGTTACTCTTAAAATTTTCTTGCCAACAAATCAGTGCAAGAATTATTACTTTTTTCCAAAGAGTTAAATATTTTTGGCCGGGCGCGGTGGCTCAAGCCTGTAATCCCAGCACTTTGGGAGGCCGAGAGGGGCGGATCACGAGGTCAGGAGATCGAGACCATCCTGGCTAACACGGTGAAACCCCATCTCTACTAAAAAATACAAAAAATTAGCCGGGCGAGGTGGCGGGCGCCTGTAGTCCCAGCTACTTGGGAGGCTGAGGCAGGAGAATGGCATAAACCCAGGAGGCGGAGCTTGCAGTGAGCCGAGATCACGCCACTGCACTCCAGCCTGGGCGACAGAGCGAGACTCCGTCTCAAAAAAAAAGAATAAATAAATAAATATTTTTATTTGCTCAATAAGGTTTACACTAAATTTAGCATACTTTCCAGCATATGAGTTGAGGGGTTTTGGTGAGGCAGGTAAAAATCAGTTCATGCTGGTGAAATTTTTTTATGAGTTTTTTTTATTATTATACTTTAAGTTCTGGGATACAAGTGCAGAATGTGCAGGTTTGTTACATAGGTATACACGTGCCATGGTGGTTTGCTGCAACCCTCAACCAGTCATTTACATTAGGTATTTCTCCTAATGCTATCCCTCTACTAGCCTCCCACTCCCCAATAAGGCCTGGTGTGTGATGTTCCCCTCCCCGTGTCCATATGTTATTGTTCAGCTCCCACTTATGAGTGAGAACATGTGGTGTTTGGTTTTCTGTTCTTGTGTTAGTTTGCTGAGTGATGGTTTCCAGTTTTATCCATGTCCCTGCAAAGGACATGAACTCATCCTTTATTTTATGGCTGGATAGAATTCCATGGTGTACATGTGCCACATTTTCTTGATCCAGTCTATCATTGATGGGCATTTGGGTTGTTTCCAAGTCTTGCTATTGTGAATAGTGCTGTAATAAACATATGTGTGCATGTGTCTTAATAGTAGAATGATTTCTAATCCTTTGGGTATATACCCAGTAATGGGATTACTGGATCAAATGGTATTGCTGGTTCTAGATCCTTGAGGAATCACCACACTGTCTTCCACAATGGTTGAACTAATTTACACTCCCACCAACAGTGTAAAAGCATTCCTATTTCCCCATATCCTCTCCAGCATCTGTTATTTCCTGACTTTTTAATAATTGCTATTCTAACTGGCATGAGATGGTATCTCACTGTGGTTTTGATTTGCATTTCTCTAATGACCAGTGGTGATGGGCTTTTTTTTTCATATGTTTGTTGGCCGCATAAATGTCTTCTTTTGAGAACTGTCTGTTCATATCCTTTGCCCTCTTTTTGATGGGGCTGGTTTTTTTTGTTTGTTTGGTTTGTTTTGTTTTGTTTCTTGTAAATTTGTTTAAGTTCTTTGTAGATTCTGGATATTAGCCCTTTGTCATATGAATGGATTGCAAAAATTTTCTCCCATTCTGTAGGTTGCCTGTTCACACTGATGATAGTTTCTTTTGCTGTGCAGAAGTTATTTAGTTTAATCAGATCCCGTTTGTCAATTTTGGCTTTTGTTGCAATTGCTTTTGATGTTTTAGTCACAAAGTCTTTGCTCATGCTTGTGTCCTGAATGGTATTGTCTAGGTTTTTTTCTAGGGTTTTTATGGTTTTAGGTCTTACATTTAGGTCTTTAATCCATCTTGAGTTAATTTTTGTATAAGGTGTAAGGAAGGGGTCCAGTTTCAGTTTTTTTGCATATGGCTAGCCAGTTTTCCCAACACCACTTATTAAATAGGGAATCCTTTCCCCATTTCTTGTTTTTGTCAGGTTTGTCAAAAATCAGATGATTGTAGATGTGTGGCGTTATTTCTGAGGCCTCTATTCTGTTGCATTGGTCTATACATCTGTTTTGGTACCAGTACCATGCTGTTTTGGTTACTGTAACCTTGTAGTATAATTTGAAGTCAGGTAGCGTGATGTCTCCAGCTTTGTTCTTTTTGCTTAGAATTGTCTTGGCTATATGGGCTCTTTTTTCGTTCCATATGAAATAAGTAGTTTTTTCTAATTCTGTGAAGAAAGTCAATGGGAGCTTGATGAATCTATAAAATGCTTTGGCCAATATGGCCATTTTCATGATATTGATTCTTCCTATCCATGAGCATTGAATGTTTCTCCATTTGGTTTTGTCCTCTCTTATTTCCTTGAGCGGTGGTTTGTAGTTCTCCTTGAAGAAGTCCTTCATATCTCTTGTAAGTTGTATTCCTAGGTATTTTATTCTCTTTGTAGCAATTGTGAAAGGAGTTCACTCATGATTTCGTTCTCTGTCTATTGTTGGTGTACAGGAATGCTTTGGATTTTTGCACATTGATTTTGTAACCTGAGACATTGCTGAAGTTGCTTATCAGCTTAATGAGATTTTGGGCTAAGACAATGCAGTTTTCTAAATATACAATCATGCTATCTGAAAACAGAGACAATTTGATTTCCTATTTGAATACCCTTTTTGAATACCCTTTTCCTATTTGAATACCCTTTATTTCTTTCTCTTGCCTGATTGCCTTGGCCAGAACTTCTAATACCATGTTGAATAGGAGTGGTGAGAGAGGGCATCCTTCTCTTGTGCTGGTTTTCAAAGAGAATGCTTCCAGGTTTTGCCCATTTGGTATGATATTGTTTGAGGGTTTGCCATAAATAGCTCTTAATATTTTGAGATACATTCCATGAATACCTAGTTTATTGAGAGTTTTTAGCATGAAGGGGTGTTGAATTTTGTCAAAGGCCTTTTCTGCATCTATTGAGATAATCATGTGGTTTTTGTCATTGACTCTGTTTATGTGATGGATTAGGTTTATTGATTTGCATATATGGAACCAGCTTTGCATCCCAAGGATGAAGTCGACTTGATCGTGGTGGATAAGTGTTTTGATGTGCTGCAGGATTCAGATTGCCAGTATTTTGTTGAGGATTTTCACATCAATGTTCATCAGGGATATTGGCCTGAAATTATTTTTTTGTTATGTCTCTGCCAGGTTTGGGTATCAGGATGATGCTGGCCTCATAAAATGAGTTATGGAGGAGTCCCTCTTTTTCTAATAGTTTCAGAAGGAATGGTACCAGCTCCTTTTTGTACCTCTGGTAGAATTCAGCTGGTCCAGTGCAAGAATTCTTATAACCACAGCTCTGATAGATGGTTTTCCAACCTCTTCCTAGTGCTAAAGAGTTAGACTCACAGAAAGGAATTGGCTCCAGGATTTAAAATCTTTATATTAAAACAATATAAACAATATTTCTTTAACAAAATGTATGACTTACTATAAAAACTAATTTGGAACTAGCTCAGAATGGTATTGGACTAAGTATCATGATGTCCTGACTGCAGATGATTTTTAATGAAAATGAGTTAGGAGTGAAATGAAGTTTGACTTCATATTAGACATGGCCTGGGTACTTTTCTTTACATTCACTTTTTAAATTTTATTGTTACATCTATTCTGAAATTAAGTGTTTACCTCATTTTTAGTGAAAGAAGTGGATCTGAGATCTAAAGAAGACTTGTCTGGGATCACATGGCTAGCACATTGCTTGGCATGTTCTCAGAGGTGAATAGGTCATTTTGAGCAGTTTAAGTGAGTGGCAGAACCTGGGCCTGCCTGTCATTGTGCATTCTCACACTATACTGAATCTCTAGTTTGACAGAAGAAAATAGCACTGGAGTGCTGGACATCAGAAGTCATAATAATATAATCTACCTTTCATAATAATATGATCCATTTTAATTGCTAACCTGTTGCTGGAATCCTTATAAACCCTAATGAGACAAATTTGGGGATAAATGATACTTGGGGCTCTTATGCTTAATTTTTTAAATTAATTTATCATTATTTCTATCTCCAAATGTCACATTTCCCAGAATTCCCTTCCCATATTGTTTTAGGTCAAAGCTTGCCAGTGAAAGGAGTGCAAGTAAGATTTGGAAGACAGAAGTGAGAAGCCTACATTTTTAGGAGTTTGCAGTGTATCATATGGGTAGACATGATGTCATTAAAATGTCCCAGGCTTCTTAGGACTATCCACTTAGCTATACGCACCGAGATGTTTAGTGGAAACTTTTCAAAGCCTCTTGAGAATTTCAGCAACTTCTCCATGAAGCTTTTGAGAATTATCCAACATGAGTCTTCAGTAATGGTTCCTCCAAATCTCAGCTTGACTTCCTGAGCTTCACTCAGCAATTTGCACATTCCTGCAATTCCTAACTTCCATATTGATCCCCTTTTTGCCATAAAACATAGATTGGCTCTGTTTTTCTGAGTGAATCCTAACATATCCTTGTCCCCTATCTTTTACCTCTCCAGGATACGGAGCCAACTTTGTAAAACCTGGAGCCACCAGGAAATGAGCCCACTAACGTGGACACGATTGGCTGTCCTCCAATACCAATTTTACACTTATTTTTGGTAACAGAAGCTCTTTGCAAGTAAGGAGGCCCACATGAGTGATTTTTTAAGTCAAGGGAATGTAAGTGAAAGTGGTATAGGTAATTTTAGAAAATGTTCTTGGAAAAAGAGTTATTGTCTTCTTCCTACTGGCTAGAAAATAATAATTATAATTCCAGAAGCCATTCTGGTCCCTCACAGAATTTTGGTTATTGAAGACTCACACATTAAATCAGAAATCTAAAGAGACTGGATCCCTGACATTGTAAGCCAGGTCTCTAAAACTAGATGGCTAACTCTAGCATTTACATGAGAGAGAATGAAAGTTCTATCTTATTTAAGACATTGGTGTTTTGAAATTTCTGTCACTTGCTGTCATAATTTGTGCTAACCAATACAACAACTCTACCAGATATTTTTAAAACTGTTGATGGGGTTAGGGGAAGAGAGAGAGAGGACTAAGTGGCACTTGCAGGCAGTTTACAACCACAAAATAGGAGTGGAAGTATGAGCAAGACTTTTATCAGCTGTGTCTTGTCTACGTGGAGACAAGAACATATTTTAACAATTGGCTATTCTAATTAAGAAGGAAGCCCAATTCATCCTAAAATGCATGAAGCAGAATGAGAATGACTGATAGACTTATCTTCCTCCTAAAACTAGTATTTTATTCCAACATGTATTTACTTATAATTTAGTCCACTATTTCCAGAAAATATTTTAAGAAGCTTAGTGACATATATACATACAAAAAAATGAGGACATTAGAAAATAAGACAAGACTGAGAAATAATATGCAAAATGCCTAGTATGAGCTGTGATCTGTATATCACTATATTCCTGCGACCAATAAGTTGTTCAATAAATGTTTAATAAATATGTAAATTCTGAGTAGACATTTGTGGATTTTACCTGTCCAGCTGCCTTATAGCCCCTATGTTTTTGGAACAAGCACTTCTTGTCTTTAAGTAAACCCCTCTCACATAGTTTATGTAGGGGCTGACCACACCTCTGGCTCCTGGGTGGGCTTCTGATATAATCCCTGACAGTGAGAGTGCTACCTGGGTATTTTGCTCTAGGTATACAGAAAGAGGTATTCTCTCACCCCACCACAACCCTTAGACTTGTTGAGCTGGTAGAATAGGAGCCTGCTCTGGGGACTTTATGTTTGAAGATGAATGTGATCCTGTTTGAAGCTATTTAAATACCTGGACTTCTCAGTTATCTAAACCTGTGGCTGTCAGCTGACCACAAGTTTGTCCCCCAAGGAACATTTGGTAATGTCTTAGCCATTTTGGTTGTCACAGCTTGGGGAATGGTACTATTAGCATCTGCTCAGTAGAGTTCAGGGATGCTTCTAAATATTCTAAAATGCTCAGGATGGCCTCTTACCCCTCTAACAAAGACTCATCAAGCCCAAAATGTTGATAACGTTAAGGTTGCTTTCTGAACTTTTGTGAACCAATCTATCTCCCTTTTTCTTCAAGTTAGTTTGAGCTGGATTTCCATCACTTGCAACCAAGGATCTTGACTGCTACGGAATGGATTGAAAATTGAATTCTTACTTCTTAGTAGCCAGAATAAAGCACACAATAGAATGAGCTAGTTTCTCAGGTGTACAGCTAGCTGTCCTAAGCAGCAATACTTAAAATGAATGTCATCCATGAATCCTCATAAAGGAAATAGAAATCTAGTTTTTGTAATTATATTCTGACCTTCTTGGAATTGATTAACACTAATAATAGTCTGTAAAGAAATATCACACATTGCCAGTCATCAAGACCTTATTTCAATATGTTTATGGAGCCACCGTGTGCTGTTGTAGAGTTTGTACACTACACAAAGGTGCACTTCCAGGAGACCCCTTCCCGACTTGTCTGCCCAGAGGGAGTGTCTTTTCTTATTTGCATAAAGACATCTTACAAGCTAGTGGTAGCTCTATGTGTTCACATGCATAATTCTAAAAGCAGCAGAAAATGGTTCTGATCGTAGTCATAATAAGGCCATTACCTTTAACTTGTTTTAAATGAACCTCTTAGAATAAGTTTCACTCTATCCAGAATGGTAAGAACTGCCACTGCAGAGATTAACAAATGAGTGTGTGCCTCAATTGTCATGTGGTAACATGTACGGCATGTTGCTCAGAGGCAAGTGATGGTTTGGGGATCTTTTTCCATAGCACTAAAATGCATATTTTTCTTCTGTTTTCTGTTAGTAAGAGCTCTTATGTAGGGAAGTATTTTTATGCAAAAAGACTGTCACTTTCCAGCAGGAAAGTCTTGAAGTTCTTTCCCTTCATGTGTCATAAAATTGATACAACTATAGAAGATTGAATGATCACTGGGTCAAACAAAGCATTTTGGATCAGGTTAGGTCTATGTCAGATAATGTATTTGAGCATTTATTTAAGGGTTGGAGAATGAAATAAATGTTAACAAATTTTACCAAGTTCTTCAAAAATTCTATAGATGGTTCTCATTGGAAAGTACTTACAGACTTTGCAGATAGCAAATATCTATCTGCAGTGACAGCACTCCATTGCTTTAACTGTAAAAAGAGTAACAGGGTCTAAGATAAAAAGTAAGTTAATATTATATCCTTGTGAATTTGTGTATATGGACTTGATTTCGTAATATTTAAAAAATCACCAAGAATCCAAAAATTAATTTCTTAGAAGGATCTGTGTATTTAGATAAAATGATATTTAATGAACTTACAACATTTTTAGAATCAAAATGTCCAGATTCAATTTTCATTTATGTCAGCTGTATAGATATTTGATTACAATTGCAAATCACATGATTGCAATTGAATTAAGGTCAAAACTCTATCTTAAACTAGAGGTTTTGATCAGGATAGACTAGATTATAATACAGTTACAAAATAGTCCCAGAATCTTAGTGGCAAAAACATTTTTTTTGATCTCTCTAGATGTGCAATAATGGTTGGTGTGATGTCGAGGAGCCCAGGGTCATTGAGGCTTTGCCATTTTGTACCTATTAGAACACATGAGCTCAGAGGGTGCTGGAACAGGGGAAAAGAAAGCCAGACTGTCCCCAAAGGACTTTCATGGTCAAACCTGGGAAGTGGCAAGCATGAATTCCACCCACATACCATTGGCCACATTCAGTCACACAGTCTCAGTTTCAGGGGAGGTTTAGGAAATGTGGTCTTCCCCTGGGCTCAAGACAAAAGGAAAGGCCAGGAGCACTCAGTATTTTCTCTGCCACATTGACAGAGTGAAAACATAGAGACTTTGCAGTTGTATTAGTCTTGAGTTTATTTCCTTTGACATTCACTAACCATGAAATCCCTCAAAGTTTTAGTTTCCTCACATCAAATGGTAGGTCTTATTATATTAATATTTGAATTACTTTGGTGACCTTCATCTTGACCAAAATATTATCTTTAATTTTTAATTGTTTAATATTTTGTAGCAACACATCTAGTTATTACTGATAACATTTAAGCTCAATGACTTTTCATTCAGTCTCATCTAGTTCTAAGTATCTGTGCAAGAAAACTAATACATAATCATTGAGAACGCAGCGAAGGAAAAACTTAGTTAAGACACTAACTTGAATCAACTCAAGAATTGTCAATCTAGCTAAAGGAGATGAGAAGTTTTCTCTTTACTCTGGCTAATTATACAGCCTAAATTGTGCATAGATAGAACAGACTGTATTTGAGCAAATAGTTAAGTGTTTTTCTAACAGTATATACTGTATATAAATAAGCACCCCATCCACAAAACTCAGCAAAGTATTTCATATGATAATTAATATTCATTGTATCTGTGTATATATGTGATTCTAAAGAAATAAACAATACTAATAATATATATGATATTGTGTATATATACAGATATAAGTACATATGTACTTATATGTAAATGTATACAATAGCTAAAAGTAGCTGGATTGAACTGTATAGTACCTGAAACCCCTTCCATACCTAAAATTCGGCAAAACTGTTCTATGACATTGGTTCTTAAAATTTTTCTGACTTAAGAAAACATATATCTCAACATATATCATTTTGCATTATTTAAGATGGACCTTAAAGGAAAGTAAGAGTCTGTATTAGATTGTTCAAGAAGTGATGACAGCACATAATATTTTTAAAATGCTGACCCTCAGATTTTACAGCTATTTTGATGTCACGTGTAAATTTTGATTTACAAACTTATTCACTAGTGCTGTTTAGAAGGATCTCCAGTTCCCCATGCTTTCTGGGTAAGATTGTACTTGTTAGCCCCTGTGTGGTGGAACAGGCCACATGGCCAGTGGTTGTGAGCTGTAAGGAGCCATGTGTGCCACTCTGGACCAGGACCTTTCATGAAGAGTGCCAAACCCTGCAAAAGCTCTTTTTCCCTCAAACATAGGGAACAGCCAGATGCTAGCTGGTGGTTGCTCTACCTTTCTGGACCTTGAGTTACTGCAATCAGTGGACATGTAGCTTGAGTGGCAAAAAAACCATTTCTGTTTCGAGCCACCGAAATTTGAGGATGAGTTACCACTGCAGCATAAGCAGCTTATCCTGAATAATACAGGATCTCATGCCTGTCCTGCCCTTCGGTGGACCACCAATCCTTGTTCCATCCCTGACCTTAGCTCATCACTGATTCCATGAATAGAGAAAAGTTTGGTGGTATGGTGGAGGCCAAAATAAAGTGGGTCTGCAGCTTGGGCAAGAAAGCTTATTGTACATCACTTAATGCTTTTGTATTTCTAAATTAATATATTCATATTTCTTAACATATTTCAACACTACTTAATATTTTAAAAGCTAAAGATTTTAAGATCATTATTAAGTGAAAGAAGCCAATCTGAAAAGGCTACATAGTGTATGATTTCAACTATATGATATTCAGGAAAAGGTAAAATTATGGAGACAGTAAACGAACCAGCAGTGGCCAGGGGTTGCGAAGAAAAAGGGCTGAATAGGCAGAGCACAGAGGATTTTTAGGGCAGTGAAACCATTCTGTATGATACTGTAATGATGGGCACATGTCATTATGCATTTCTCAAAACCTGTGGAATGTACACAGTTTACATTAGTGTTCACCTAACATACATTGGGTGATAATGATATGTCAGAAGATTGATCTATTACTAGAACAATTGTAACACTCTGGTGTGTGGAGTTGATAGTTAGGGAGGCTCTGCATATTGGGGGCAAGGGGTATGTAGAAAATCTCTGTGCCTTCCACCCAATTTTGCTGTGAATCTAAAACTGCTCTTAAAAAAATAAAACCTACTGTTGAAAAAAAAAATAAGGATTTATTTTTAGGTTACCGAAAGATTACGTAAGTCATCTGAGCATATAGCTTATTTTTCCTGCCAGTCTTAAGCTCTCAGGAAAAGAAATCTAGTTATATATGACTAGATATTTAGTGTGTGTGTATGTGAGTGTGTGTGTGTATGTGTGTCTGTATGGAAAATAAGCTTGACAGTTTAAAATCCTAGTAAGATTATATAAACAAACAACCACCTATCCCCTGCCGCCCACACACATACATATTTGTACACATTCGTGTTGAAAAACAAAACAGGTATCTTCCTTGAACTAGAAAACCATGAGCAGTTCTGGAATGAGAGGAGATAACTGGTGTCAGATTGAAAATAATCCCACAGGTTTTCATATAGTTAAAGACTTTAAAGATAGGTAACAGCAGGTCTAAGGGTGCTATCAACTTAGAGGTGACATATATGGTGAAGAAAAAGAGCTGCCAGGGTGATATCGGGATGATTTATTGGGATGTCATGATAAGACCAGCCAAGTGAATCTCTTTCTGTACTTTTAAAAAGAAATGGTAGCAATTTGGAACAGAAACTGTAGGAGTTTAGGCTGAAGAAGTTTTGTGCCTGGAGTGACTGAAAATATGGATCATTCATATCCTAGAGACAAGTTATTTGGCAAACCCCACCTAAGAGTAGAACTACCTTCTCCCCCCACCAAAAAAAAATCATTAAAAGTAGACTTTGGTAACATTTACAGTATTCAAACACAGGCCAACAGGGAATCTTAGGTAGAAATATTGTCATATAAGCTAAAATCATCAAGTATTTGAGGGAAAAACTACGAAGATAATCAGTATCTGATTCAAAAGTAGAAGTGCTAATACCCGATAAACAAAGCTAATGAACAAAGAGAGAAAAATAAGTTTAAATAACTGTAACAATCATAAAAATGCGAGAACAATAGCAACAATGAAAAACTCAGAAATTGTAGAAATTAAAAAAACATGAATTCAAAAAAACAAAATCTCAATACACAGCAGCATTAATACAACCAAATTCATGGAGCTGAAAGATTAATCTAACGAGTTCTCCCAGAATATAGCCCAAAAAAGGGCACTGAAATTGCAAATGTAAAAGAAAAAATTAAAACTTAGGAGATAAATCTGGAAGTCCTAATATCCTTTGGTTAGGAGTTCCAGAAAGAAAGAATAGACAAAATGTAGTAAGCACTAAAAAAAATTAGAAAACTGAATGTTTGAACAAAATACAAGTTTTCAGAGCATACGGGTCCAAGTGCTAAAGTGAATGAATGGAAAGGATCCACAACGAGACATATACAAAACAGCAATAATAAAGATAACATGGTAAAACCACTTTGAAAGGAAAATAAAAATTATTTTCCTTTCCAAACTTAAAAATAAAATGAAAGTAAGGTTGGAAACAATTCCCAACTGCAAAACTGAATATAATAAAGCATTATTGCTATAGAATCATGTTCTTTGGAAAAATGCAATACATAGACAAGCAATCACTGATATGTGAAGAAAAAGTAAAATATTTTTATACTTCAAGGATTCAGACCATTTTGAAGGAATTACTTGAGAATATACTACAGCACAATAAAAACTAAACTGGAGAGGAAATTTTGGATTACAGAAACAAAGGAAACAGTGGTACGCAATTTAAATACATTTCAATAAATTCATTTCAATAACAAAACTGCTATAATAATATATAATTGTGTTTGCACAGCTTGAGTGGAGTAGAGTAGGTAAGAAGAGAGACGGTAAATGATCTCATGCTCTTTCTTGTTTTGTCTAAGAAAATGATTTGAAGTTACGCTAATACTGAGTATTATTAAGAAATACTGAAATATAATTTAACTGAAAGTCTAAAAAATTTAACAATAATTACTGGGATGTATGATTGAGAAAATTCAATTAATAAAAGAGAATCCTGAAAATTAATTTAAAAATTAATAAAACTGCTCAACATGGGTAAGGAGATGTCAACTGTTTATCATTGGTTTCTTCTGTCCACACTTTTTCCTCTCTTGTTCATTCAGAATTTAACTTAACTTACCAAAACATTTTACATCTGCAGCTCAGGTATCTCAAGGTGCTACCCAGACCAGATCATTCTCAAGCGTAATTATTTTCTTCTAGCCTTCCTAGTTTAATTTTCCTGTTCGCCCAGACTGTTTCACCGATTGTTATCCCTGATCTTTGAGTGAAATTCCAGTTTGCTTTCTGTACTTCTCTCAAACTTTTTTCAGATCCCGGGTGTTCAGGCTGCTCTGGAAACTTCTGTTTCTCTTTTTTTCAAATTTTGGTGAATGTCTAGATCCATGGGTCACTCTTAGACTTTTGATAGTGTTACCTTTGAAAACCAGCAAGGGTTAAAAAATGACATGTCCTTACTGAAAATTTGATTACTAAATATTGAGGTTACCCACTTGATAAAATAATACAATCATATGCCACATAATAATGCTTTGGTCAACAATGAACCACATATAAATGGTTCCATAAGATTTTAAGACCATACATTTACTGTACTTTTTCTGTGTTTAGATATGTTTAGATACACAAATACTTGCCATTGTGTTACAATTGCCTACAGTATTCAGTACAATAAGACGCTGTAAAGATTAGTAGCCTTGGTGTAATAGGCTAGACCATAAAGCCAAGGTGTGTCATAGGCTATACCATCTAGGTTTGTGTGAGTACACTCAATAATGTTGGCACAATGATGAAATTACCTAATGAGCTTCTCTCAAAATGTATCCCCATTGTTAAGCAACACATGAATCTATAAAAGTATTAGAAAAAATAATGAGAATAATAAAATTATAGAATTTTAAGTCTCAATATTTTGCAACCTGATAAAAAAAATATAAACAGCACATTGGGGCAGGTTGTTTCAAGAAAAGGAACCTAAAATAATGGGTCCTAAATCAGTTTTTAGAAAGCAGGATACTTTGGTCTTCCCACATAGGTTTTCTTAATTATCAGTGCCAGGAACATTTACATCTTTATTTTTTATTTAAAATTGTCTCATTACTGTCCTGATTCCTTGTTCCTAATCTGAAGCCTGATTTTAAAATTTAATTTAAACATGAGCAACAACACAGGGTGTCTTCACCAGTATTGAGCAATTTCCAGAACCATGTGGCTTTTCCTGAAGGCTTGTGGAGATAATCTTTGCTTAAGTTGGGGGTGTATGAATAGGAGATAGGCAATATCCTGGATTCGTGAGAGCTGCTCATATGTCCTCTGTTGCTAATGTATGCCAAGCTGCAGCTTGAGACTAAAGTGCTGCATGCAGCTGTCACTATTAACAAATAATGAAAAATTATTTCTTAGCAGTGGCTACTTAAATAGTATTAATGTCAAAGAAATGTAAATGAAATTTGAAAATTGTATAATATACAGGAAATTATGCTAGATATCTGCAAAAGGTCATAGGTTTATAAGATAGATTACACAAAGATTATATTTAAATTAATTGATGGAAAGAAATATACACAAGAAGTCTATTTTACCAGCTATGTAACCACTGTTGCCCACACTCTCCCACACACAAAAGGACTAAGACAAGTAATTTTCACAGGTGAATCTAACCAAACCCTTAATAGAGAACTTCAATACTACTTAAGTTGCATAGGGCTTAGGAAAAGATAAAAAATGAATATTACAAATTTTGAATAAAATTTGAAGTATAATTAAACATAAAAGTATACCTGAAAACTTAAATGCAAACTAATTGCATTCTAAAACTAATTTTACTTGTAGATTAAATTTTTCTTTACTTATACATTAAAATTTTTTATTTTTACTTACACATTAATTTTTTAAATTTATTTTTATGGGTACATAGTAGGTATATGCTAATATTAATACTAATTTTACTTATACATTCAATTTTTTTAATTTTTAATTTTTGTGGGTACCTAGTAGGTGTATGTTAATACTAATAGTAATTTTACTTATACATTAAATGTTTTCATTTTTAATTTTTGTTGGTACATTCTAGGTGTATATATTTATGGGTTACATGAGATATTTTGATACAAGTATGCAATGGGTAATAATCACATCCGGGTAAATGGGGATATTCATCACCATAAGCATTTATCCTTTTCATTATAAACAATCCAACTATAATATTTTAGTTATTTTAAAATGTACAATTAAACTATTTTTCACTATACTCCCCCTGTTGTGCTAGCAAATACGAGGTCTTATTCATTCTTTTAAACTATTTTCTTTCACCCCAGGTACTTATAAATTTTGAAACAAAAACACTAAATAAAATATTAGCAAGTAGATTCCAATCTAATATGAAAAAGATAGTACATCACTACCTAATAGATATTTATATGTTAGGAAAATTATTAATATAACTTACTATATTAAGACCTCAAAGAGAAAATCCATGATTATCTTCACAGATACCTAAAAGCAATTTATAAAATTAAGTAGCCAAATCCTCCAACAAAATCCTAGCAAACTGAATTTAGCAACATGTGAAAAAGGATTATACATTCTGACCAAGAGTGATTTATCCCAGGAATGCAAGATTGGTTTGACATCGATCAATATAATTCACCATTTTAATAGAATGACAGAAAAAAAAAAAAACCCTCAAAAACAAAACAAAAGCCATGATAATTTCAGTGGCTGTAAAAAAATGCATTTGAGGGTAAAGCTCAACATCGCTGATCATTAGAGAAATGCAATCAAAACCACAATGAGATATCATCTCACACCAGTCAGACTGGTGATTATTAAAAAGTCAAGAAACAACAGATGCTGCTAAGGTTGCAGAGAAATAGGAATGCTTTTACATTGTTGGTGGGAATGTAAATTAGTTCAACCATTGTGGAAGACAGTGTGGTGATTCCCCAAAGATCTAGAGCCAGAAATATAATTTGACACAGCAATCCCCTTACTGGGTATATACCCAAAGGAATAGAAATCATTTTGTTTCAAAGATACATGCACATATATGTTCATTGCAGCACTACTCACAATAGCAAAGACAAGACATGGAATCAACCCAAATGCCCATCAATGATAGGCTGGATAAAGAAAATGTGGTACATATATACCATGGAATACTATGCAACCATATAAAGGAACAAGATCATGTCCTTTGCAGGGACATGGATGGAGCTGGAAGTCATTCTCCTTAGCAAACTAACGGGAACAGAAAACCAAACACTGCATGTTCTCTCTTATAAGTGGGAGCTTAACAGTGAGAAGACATGGACACAGGGAGGGGAATAACACACACTGGGGCCTGTTGGGGCATGCAGAGAGGGGAGAACATTAGGAAAAATAGCTAATGCATGCTGGGGTTAATACCTAGGTGATGGGTTGATAAGTGCAGCAAACCACCATGGCACATGTTTACCTATGTCACAAA
The DNA here is from genome assembly GCF_008728515.1 of Papio anubis. Lineage (NCBI taxonomy): Eukaryota > Metazoa > Chordata > Mammalia > Primates > Cercopithecidae > Papio > Papio anubis. The sequence continues at coordinate 82,387,371 of NC_044985.1, forward strand.
CCTGCACATCCTGCACATGCACCCCAGAACTTAAAATACAAATTAAAATAAAAAAAAGAAAATGCATTTGACAAAATCCAGCATTTTATCATAGCAAAAACACTTGATTGGATACTGTTCCCCTAAGATCAGGAACAAGAAAGTGATGTTCACTCCCACCAGTTCTAATTAAACATTTTACTAGAGATTTTGGCCAGGTCTAATTTTCCTGGGGAAAAAATGAAATAAAAGGCATCCAGATTGTAAGAAAGAGGTAAAACTATCTCTATTCAAAGATGATGTGTTCTTATGTAGAGAAAATCTTAAGTAATTTACTAAACAACTATTAGAACTAATAAAGGAGTTCCGCAAAGTTGTAGGGACACAAGAACAGTATACAAAAATCATTACGTTTCTATACATTTGCAATGAACAACCCAAAAAAGAAATTAAGAAAGAATTTCCATTTATAATAGCCTAAAAAGGAATATAAAACAATTTGAAATAAATTTAATAAAAATTCAAAATGTGTAATGTGAAACCTATAAAACATAGTTTAAAAATTAAATAAGATCTAAATGAATGGATGGATATTACATTTTCATGGTTCAACTTAATCTCTTTTGTAATATCAGTTGGCCTCCTTTCAAAAAAACTGATAACCTGATCCAAAATTCATATAGAATTGCAAGAGACCCAGAATAGCCAGAACAATCTTGAAAAAGAATAACAAAGTTGGAAGACTCACACTGTCTTATTTCAAAACTTATTACAAAATTAAAATCACTAAGACAGTGTGGTACTGGTATAATAGTAGACCTATAGATCAATGGAATAGAATCAAGAAGTTCAGAAATGTGAGAAAATGCTCGTATTTATGATCAATTGCTTTTTGATAGGGGTATCAAGACAATTAAATGGGAGGAAAGAATAGTTCTCAGCATATGGTTAGAGTACAATCAGAAATTCACAAGCAAAAGAATGATGTTGCACCCATACGTCTTATCCTATGTACAAAAATTAACTAAAAATGGGTGAAATACCCAAATGTAGAAGTTATAACTATATTCTTAGAAAAAAACATACAGATAAATACTTGTGACCTTGGATTGGGTGATGGTTTCTTTTCTGTTGTGGTAAAACATACATAACATATATCATTTTAACCATTCATAAATATACAATTTAGTGGCATTAAATACATTATAATGTTGGGTAACCACACTACTATCTTATATATACAAAATGTTTTCATTATCCCCAACAAAAACTCTGTGCTCATTAAACAATAACTTCTCTTCAGCCCCCAGCCACTGGTAACCTGTATTCTATTTTCTGCCTTTTTAATTATATAATCATTTTTATTATATAATATATTAATAATATTATATCATATTATACAATTATATAATACTATATAATATATTAGTAATATATAATATATAATATAATGGTATATAATATAGTATGTATATATTATATCATATATAGTACACTATATATGATATATAGTATATAAAATATTATATATTATTATATATTATTTTATTTTATATATGTTATATAAATATTTATATATTATATATTTATATTATGTTATAATTATATATTATATAATAGTTATACAATAAATATTTATTCTATACCCATTTGTATTTCTAAAACTTTCACCATATGTGTTTCCATGAAATAAAATAAAATATGAAGAAGAGATTATACATAAAATATAAGGAAACATTTCAACCTCCTTTCCTACAGGTTAAGGGGAGACAATTCTTTTTTTCCTTTGGGATAGAAACAGTAAAATAACGTAACTAAAATAAATATTTCTTATTTACTAGAAAATTAAACGAAAATCTTAAGGATAAGATATGACAAGTGGTATTAAAAACAAATAAATATGTTAATATTTTTTATGGGACCACAACAAAGAATGGAATTAATTCTGTTCTTCATTTGGGCAAAGCCCCTGGCCCTGGGCCTCAAAGCCTGATGAAATGGTAGGGGAGTCTGAGTGATAGGAAAAATAAGTCAAGGTGACAAGGGTACATTGGGTGTGGAAGGGGTGAGTAGTTTAGCCAGGTCAGAGCATAAGGGGGAAAAGGTAAAGTGCTTGGAAGAAAAAAGCAAAGGTGCTTTTCAACCAGGTCCTATAGCACTTTCTGCTATTCTCTTAAGAACCTGGACTCGCTTCTTGGCTTCAAGTGAATCTTTGGAATTCTGTGAGCTGAGGATTTTCTGAATTGAAGTTATGCTTTGGGAGGATTATCAGGGTTACTTAAGGATATAGAAGCCACTAACTCTCATTCATTAATTTATCTATTCATGGTACAAATATTTATTCAATGCTTACTGTGAGTCAGGTAACCCTTGTATAAAAACTACTATATTGTGAAATTTTTATGTATTAATTTGTTTTTCTTAATGCTAAAAGTAATACATGTTGCTATAGACAATTTTGGAAATACACAGAATTACAAAGAAGAATGACTCATAATTCTACTGCCTAAAATAAAAACTAAGATTCTGATGTGTGCATATGCACTTGTGATGTGTAAATTTTATATTGCCGGGCTCATTTTATGCACACACACACGTGTTTGTGCACACACATTCATGTATTCTACTTCATTTACTTAATTTTATATCATAAATAGTTTCTATAATTTCAAAAATAGTTACTGTTAAAATTTATAGAAGGCTTAATCTGTGACACACTGTGAGAAGCACTTTTTATGCATCATGTTATTTAACACTTAAAAGTATGACATCATTTGCTTTCAATCTCTTTTCACAGATGAGGACAGTATATCAGTGATTCAGAGAATAATGGGGAAGGGATACAATCCCAGGAATAATTGGAGAGACTGGGCTCCTAACAACCAAATGCAACTGTCTCATCAGCAACATAATTTAAATAACTATATATAACACTTCATTACCTGGATGTAACATAGGTTACTTCGCTGGCCTCAAATTGTTAGCTGTTTCAAATTACTCACTATTGGGAATATTGCTATAGTGACCAACAATGATCATAAATCTACTCTAAGATCATAGACAGAGAAACAGGTTCTTAGAAAGAAAGTTACTAGGTCAAGAGATAGAATTAAAATATATGAAGCTTAGTCCAAAAGAAAACTACAGTCATTTTTATCTCATAATTACAAGCCCATCTTAGTACACTCTTACATGAATTGGCATATTCTTTTTTATATAAAAAATTTAATGATGTTTTCTTCTCTTCTTTGTTTGTTTTTTGGAGACAGGGCCTTGCTGTGTGGTCCAGGCTGAAGTGCATTGGTGCAATCACAGCTCACTGCAGCTTTGACCTCCCAGCCTCAATCTATCCTTCCACCTCACGCTTCTGAGTAGGTGGGACTCCATGCCTAGATAATTTTTTATTTTTTGTAGAGAGCGGCTTTTCTCATGTTGCCCAGGCTGTTCTCAAACTTTTCGGTTCAAGTGATCCTCCTGCCTTAGCCTCCCTAAAGTGATATTTTTTTTCTATCTTAAAATGAATGCATGCTTATTTTAGAAAAAAAAATGGTAAGGTATAAATATGAACGTGAAATATTCGGCAATTCTATAATCCAGAGTCAACACCTCTTAACATTGTGGGTTTCCACTTTTTAGTTGGCATTTATATTTTTATTTTTTTAAATGTAAAATATAAAAGTATTTCTATATTTTAGTTTCTCCACATCTCATCCACATTTCTTTTCAGGTTGGATTATAACTGTGTTTATTCCTATTTTCTTTTCATCTTTTCTTGCCCTTTTGCCCCAGCTCTTTTTTTCTTATCTTATGATTTATAGTATACATTTGAGGGTGTCCAAATTTTTTCTAATTCATAGATTAGATAATTTGGGAAGTAATTTTTTCTTTTGAATGATTTTTGGTTTTTTTGTCTAATATTTCTCAAAGGCCCCTTGTTGCTGTATTTATTTTTTTATTTATCCTTAAATGAGGACAGGTGCACACAGACTTGATTTAGTAACAGTCAGAATAGATGAGCTACCCTTCATTCCTCTTTGCTCATTTCTCCCTCTTTATTCATTCATTTAACAAATACTGAAGTTTTCATATGCCGAGCTTTATTCTAGGTAAAAAATAAGCTGTAAATAAAACAAAGTTCCAGATTACATGGCACTACTTTCTACTGGTGCTGAATGAATCCCCTTCAAGTACAGGTTATTAGTGGAGAGCTGGCTGATTTGCTCAGTTTTGAGCTCAATTCCCAACACTTAAAAACATGAAGTTTCGTTTTGCTGAAGTGGTTTTATGCCACTGCCTCATTCTCCAACATAGTTAATCAATGCAATTTGCACACATACAATGATGGTCCTAAAGTTCAGTTCAATCTGGGATCTTTGAGTGCCTGCATCAACTTTCCAGATTTAAACTATGGAGGGAATCCAATGTCCCAGAAGTACTCACTTCCCTTCTCCCTTTCCATCCCTGTAGGTTTTGGGGATTGCAGGCTGACCATGAAAGTCAACAGTGGAAGAACTCTACCCTGGTCATCTCAGAATCCAACCTTTCACCAAGAGAGGATCAAATACCAATTTCGAGGCATTTACAAATGAGGACAGTGTACAACAAATATCTGGTTCAACGAGTAATGAGGAAAAGATACAATCCAGGGATAACTCTAGAGACTGGGCTCCTAACAACCCGATGCACCTACCTCATCAGCAACATGACTTTGAGAGCCATATAGTGCCCCATCGCGTGGATTCGTCATAGGGTATTTGATTTGGTCTCAGATGTTTGGCCGATTATAACTATTTCCAGTTATATGCCAATATGTCTCATGTCTCATACTGGAGGCAGAGAGCATAATAGATGAAAATGTTTACCTTCGACTTCTTAAGCTAGAAGGAACTACGCTGTGAGGAAAAGCTTATAAGTACCTGGCTCTCCTCAGTTCAGCACTGTTGTCTTCAGGTTAATGGGAATCCCTTCAAAGTTATTTTAAAGGCATATCCATAAGTCTTCATTTTTGGTACTGATATAACTTTACTTTCTGTGTCTTTGGAAGTATTTAAATAAGATTTGGAGAAAAATTTATTGAGGGGCGCTAGCTGTCAGAAGATTGGGCACTGATACAAAACTATGGTTTTGATAGTCCTTGCAAATTCTTTTTCCTCTAATTGAAATGTGCTTATTTTATTGTACTCCTCTTATGTCATAATTTTCTGTTAATTATTATATTGCACAAGTTTCCATTACTCAGATTATTTCAATTCATGGGAGGAAAATTGATTTTTCATGGGGATTATGATGTTCAAACATTATATCCAATTAGGAAAAAAGCTGAGAGGAAAAGATTAAAAAAAAAAAAAAAGAAAGAAACATTTATTTAGTACTTCCTTTGGGATGTGTACTATTATTGATTCTCATCATTAACACCATTTTACAGTATATAAACCAAGGGAATAAGTAATTTTTTAAGGGTCACATAACTGGTAAATAATGTAGCCAAAATTTGAACCCAGGTCTTATGGATTCTGAAATTCACACTTTTTTCACACACCATGTGGCCCCCTCAAGAGTGTAAGAAACAAAAAGAATGACTTGCATTATCATATAATAAACAAAATATTTAAAAGAGTAGTTTTACAGAATGGGGGATTTATGTTCAGTCTTTAGATTTATGAAAACTGAATCAGGATAGAAAAGTTGAGTCAACATGGGTTTTTGCTAAAAATTACTTAATTGACCCCTCCAGTTGGTCAGATTTCCTCAGTGATGATGATCTTATTCTATGAGGGAGGCCAGATTTTTAGGATATCTATTCATTTTTCTCATGAAAGCATACTTGGTCCAAGAACTAGGTGAGTAAGCTCTTAAAACTCGCTAATGCATATTTATCTCCTCATTACTGTCTTTTATTATCAAGGACATTGTGCAAAGGTTGACAATATAATGAAAGGTCAAGGAATGCATAACCCTGGTTCTATACTATGTTCATTTAAGTGATTACTAAAGGCTTGTTGTGTGTGTGTGTGCATGTGTGTTGTTTTGTTTTATACTTACATAAGGTAAGTTCTGCTTTCTAGGAGGTTCTGGGTTTTGTCATTTGATAACGTCATGGTGGGCAGTTGAGACAACTTACAGAACTTACTGAAAGTGGAATTTTGTTTGTTTTATTTAAAAAAAATACTGAAAGTTCTCCTTACCAAATCAATGGTAATGTCAAGGATAAAACAACAGCTGTGAGTTTAAAGCATAAAATAAAGACTTGAAAACTATACATTCAAAGACAGGATCATTATTTAAGTGCCAATAAAATTACACACCAGGACTGAAATAAAGAAGCCATCATCAATGACTTGAGTAGCAAAGTTTGTTTTCTCTGGGAAGAAAGCTTGCTTGCTGCCCCAGCCCTCCAAAGAGTTTAAAAGAGAATTTTCCAAAAAAAAAAAAAAAAGGTAACATGTTAAGCATCTCATCATAAAGACACATAGGAAAAAAATAACTTGGGGCTTCACTTAGAAATAAAGTATATATGTATTGTCTGAAGTCAGTGCATGTGAAAATATGATTTTGGTTAAGTTACTTTTGAGTACCACAAGAACTGCATAGACGTGTAAGCGATTGCATTGCCTGCAAATTGGTGCAGGGAAGTAGGTTTATTCTCCAACATCTGATGATGTAATTTAACTTGCTAAGTTTTAGAATAATCTGCAAGCCAAAGCAAAGAGAGATGGGGAACAAGTCGAATCTTTTGGGAAAGTTTCTTATGTATACAGCAAGAAGATTTTGTTTTTATACTTTTGACTAAATTATAATTTTTGTCTAAATGCTCTGGTATAGTCTTAGTAAAAATACTGTTGTATATGTTTTGACAAGATAAATTTCCCTTTGAGGGATACCTATATATCATGGAGTAGTTTAGAAGTGTGAGGACCTAAGGATTCCTGCTTTGCACTGTTAGCCCAAAGGAATGATAGGATCAAGTATTAAAATGTTAATTTATTGTTTTTTTCCCCTCACTGCTATGGAATAATCTTAAAGGGGAAAATGTTCTCCCATTGGATGAGCACTTTCACCAAAGATGTTGTTAGGAGAAGCACAGGCTCAAAACTCCCCTTTGAGGACAGGGCTAAACCTGATTCCCCACCGCTTTCAGCTCCTCCTCAGAACTTTTTGATTTCTAAGAGTTAAAAGACCATTCCACTATTGCGTACAATTTTTTTGTGGTCACTGACACTAATTCTGCAATTTTTGATGCTGGTGCTTCTGTTCATTCATGAGCAGTCAGTGACATCTATATCACTATTGTCCCCAGGCCACCAGTGATTATTAGATGTCATCAGTTATAAAGTATATATTACTTTCAGATACATTTCAAATAGAAAAAAAAATGTGTATCTTGGAATCAATAAAAGACAGTGCATTTTAACTGCTTGTTTTTTTATAGTCTCTCCCTTCCACTAGAACATCTACTAGAGGACAAGATCTTTGTCTGCTGTAACAAGGACAGTATTTATATGACAGATAGTAGCATTCCAATAAATACCTCTTAAATCAATGAATTAATAAAAAATGACCCAGACTGAGAAAATGACAATGGAAACAAAGCCATTAAGGAACCAATATTTTGCAACTCATAGTACAGGAAAATATATCTGAAGTCATAAAATGGATTATTGATGGGCTCCTCTTACTAATTGTTTACAGTAATGTAATAAAAAAGTCAAAGTCCCAAATGAGGCAAACAGAACATTTTGTTTAATACAGAAAAATACTTTGTTCAAATTAAAACATATATTTCAGAGTATAGACATATTTACCACTTCAAGATAATGTCTAGAGTTGATAAATTTTTATCCTTTCAGGATCTATTAACTCTTTGTTCTTTTGATATTATCCAATGAATCAAAAAGACCTTGAAATTCTTAACATACGTCATTAGGAAGAACTTGAACATACCCTAAAGACTGATTTAAATACAGGAGGGGGGCCACTAGTTGAGAGATCTAAGTGGTTATATTTGATTTATAAATAGGCTGTCCTAGATAAAAAGGAGCCAGGCATCAATGTGCCAGATAAAAGACACCAGATGCTAAGGAAAGTAGCCCTATTTTCTAGAAAGGTCTCTTCAATAGAGACACTGTGGGGAAAATATAGTTGGGCCTTGTAAGCTGTATTTGCAATCACTTCCCTGCAAATTGGGAAAAATCAAATGCACAACACACATGTTTTGGTATTGATCAAGTTTTTAATAACTGTAATTTAAATCTATCAGTGAATAAATGTGAAAGCCTCTATATTTTCAAAAACATTCTAAGTTCCTGCATATGTCTGGAACACTTTTTTTTAGAAGAAGGAAAAAGCAGTTTCATAAAGGTGTAGGATCACATACTATCTAAAAGAAAACATTTGCAAGAATATGTCCTGTGAATAATCTTACAGAAAATTCCCTTTAAATATCTAGTTCAAGTTACACATTACAAATCACATTACAAAACTTTTTGTTCTCCGTATGGATCCAGTCTCTTGATTATTAAGGACCATGAGCCCTAGCTTGAAAGTAGAAACTTAAATCAGCGACTTTATTTTTATTGCCAAACGGAGAACTGAATTCATATAATAAGAGAGCAGTGGAGATGAGACATGACAGAATTCATTAATGTGCCAAGGATGTGGCCAACTTGTCTACAACTAGTTAAAAGGCAAATACACAGATTGATCATTTTTCTTTCCAGGACTGTACGTCACAATACACATGGCCTGTTTCCTAAAACCTTCTGTCTAATGTTTAATAGATTGATGGAACTTCAAAAACAGCACTCCCTACAATCCTGCTAGACAAGAGGGGACATAAAGATACACTAGGTTAGAAGAGAGACTGTTTGAAATCTGAACTGGGAAGAATTAGGCTTTTTCCTGCAAATTTTCCCCTTTAAACTAAAAGTTTCCTTTGGATATAAAAGGGGCTGTGGCTTGAATCTGAGATTAAAAAAAAAAAAATGACTGATTCAAACCATTTTGATTTAGTTTTTATTTTTTTAAATATTTTATCTTCAGCTTTCTATGCACAAAGGAGTTACTATGCTTATCAATATGGACCATCATGTCAAAGATGTGAAGGTCAGCTTTACATTCTCTTCTTAAAAAAGCAGCATGGAATGGTGGTTAGGAGTCAACATCCCCAAGATAGAACGTCTGCTGCCTCAGCAATATTAGGCAGAAAGCACAGCCTCTGTGAGTGCCAGTGTCCTGGCATTATAACAGTGCAACCTGCCTTAACTGCTTCCCAGGATTGCATTGAAGAGAAAAATGAGATAAATTCACGTGTAAACCTTTGAAATAATAGTTATTCTAAGGCAGAATGTTATCCTCAAAGCCCAAGTGTAATTTTCAGGGGACCAAAACATTATCTTCCTATCTCCATGTTCCTTGAAGGAAATTTTAGTGTATTATTCATTGAACTAAAAGTTAATAGGTTATATGTTAGTCCTTAATTGTTCATCCTTCCCTAAATGTTAGTCTTTAACTGTCCCACTTGTTGTTCTTGGTCATATCACCTAACTTTTCCCACCCTATATCTGTGTATTCATTCCATTGTCCCCTGTTTTTAGAATTTTAGAAGATTCTAGGTGGGAAACCCAAAGAAAGTAGATAAATTGCTCTTTGGAAGATCTACATTAAAAATCATTAGATGTACTGCTAAGAAGCTTTTACATTCTCCTTCTGTTTACACAAACGCACAGAAACTGACATGAGCCTGGGGAACCCATATTGCCCTCCTCAAACTAGAATTTTAACCTCATAGTATTAGACAAAAGCAAGTGCTGTCAAACAAGGGCTGATATTTTAACTTCTGGAGATGCCCTGAGCCACCCAGAGAGTGTCCCTTCATTACCTTCTGTCGTCTGGTAACCAAATTTGATTTGACTTGTGCAGAAGTTAGCCACAGTTTTTCAGTCCAGTGAAGACTAATTGGTGTGTCACATATCATTTCCCTGAATGACTTGCATTGTAAAGTTTACTGCCTAGTATGTGTGCTTTGAACTCTATGTACTTTTAAATGCACATGGATTTTAAATGATTTACATTATAAAATGTTCTGCAATTTGCCAAGTAATTTTAAAGTATATTACTTCATCTGATTTTTGCAACAAATTCTCTAGGGCAGGAAATTCACTATGACTCCCATTATAGAAATGGAGAAACTGAATCAGAAAGAGTTAAGCAACATGTTCAAGACCACATGGGTCAAAAAAGACAGAATAGGCTTAGAGCCCAATTTCCTAACTGTTGGTTTAGGGCTCTATCAATTGTATGCCTCCCGCCATTGTCCTTTGTTCATTTATCCTTTCAATTATTCAGTCCCTGAAGTTTGATTCAAGTTATCCAATGGCAGCAAAGTAGAAAATGCTCTCAGAGTCCCAGCCCCCGGGTAAGTCATAATAGTGCTCTATGCCACAGGTTCATGTAAAAAAAAGTGAAAGGTTCAAACTAGATTAATTTTTTTCCTTTTTTTTTTTTTTTTCCCAAGACACGGTCTCACTCTGTGCCCTAGGCTGGAATGCAGTGGCTCAATCTTGGCTCACTGCAGCTTTAACCTCCCGGACTCAAGTGATCCTCTCACCTCAGCCTCCTGAGTAGCTGGGACTACAGGCACATGCCACTATGCCCGGCTAATTTTTGTAATTTTTGTAGGGACAGGGTTTCACCATGTTGCCCAGGCTGGCCTTGAACTCCTGGGCTCAAAGGATCCGCCTGCCTCAGTCTCCTAGAGTGCTGAGTTTACAGGCCACTGTACCCGGCCCAAACTAGATGATTTCTAAAATCAAATCTATCCAGGGGTAGTGTGGTAGAATGGAAAGAGCATGAGTCATGTATTAAAACAATACAAGATTTGAATATTGGCCCTTCTGCTTCCTGGCTGTGTGATTTGGGAAAAATTATATAACCTCTCTGCTTATCAGTTTTCTCATAAGTAAAGACAGGGATGCTAACATTAATTTTGAAGAAATCTTGTGAAAAATAAGTAAAATCATATATGTAAAAAAATTTGCCAAATGGCAAGCACTCAATAAATGTCAATGATTCCTTTTGGTGTTAACACTTGTCATATTCTAAAAGCATATACATTAGTTTTAATAGCAGTTTAATCATTATCTACAAAGGCATTGCTAGCTTTACTAACTTCAAAGGGAAAGCATTAAATATATTAAACATCTATATGATCAAAAACGACTTCACTAAGCACAACATTTTTATTAAGAGTTCATCTGTAAGATCTTAGCATTGTAAGATCATCTCCCTAAGATTCAACTCAGAAGACCTCGGATTCAATAAGAAGTGTGAACATATTTTAATATGCCCATCCTTTTCTTTTTAATAGGAATATAAAAATTAAGTATAAGACCTTTACATATCAGAGCAGATGGAATCTTATTGCATAGGTTAATCCTTTAAACCAGTAAATAAAAGGAGCAAGTTCATGTGGAAAAAATTATTGATGATCTTTTAAAAATGAAGCATAGATAATGGGTATAAATAATTCTGCTTGCCCAAATGTTGCATTAAAACTGGAAAATAAAAGTATATGATTTATTTTTTAAATGATTGGGCTTACTACTAAACAACAGCATCTTTGGAAAAATTAAACCACAATCACCATCAGAGACAGGGGTAAGAAGCCACATAGCCACATCACCAAAAAGAGCAACTCACCAGTTACAATGAATATGATGGTTTTAACTGCTTTCTGCCAGGGCTGTCAGATTACTAAGAAAAATCATATAGACAGAAAAATCATACATAAGGGTCTTTCTCTTTCTGTCTCTCTTATTACAAAGTAAGAAGCATTTGGGTAGCTTTTTTTAATTTTAAATTTTTATTTTTAACATATATTAATTCGAAGCATCATTTCAGGTCCAGGTGCCATGTGGAAAATGACTGATGTTCCAGGGATAGGAAAGGGATGAATACTGGGAGACATCCAAATTATAAACATCTAAAAATCCTGGGAAAATACCCATTTCCTCTAAGAATAGATTCACACTAAGAATCTAATTCTATTTTTATTTGTGTGTTTATTGCTTCATACATCCAAAGTAATATTATAAGTTTTCAAATAAATATATTTAATACTTGACCCTATGAAAATAACTACCAATTTAACTTATTTATGTTTTGTTTGCTAAAAAAAAATTAAACCCATGTTTACATTTATGTGGTTCAATCCTTTTATATTCTAAGTATGTTTTTATGCAATACAAAAGGAGCATTTTAAATTTTATATTTTGTTTTACTTTATAAAAAGTAAAGTGAAATATTTTACTTTAGAAAATTAGAAAGTGAACTTCAGAAGAGAGTCAAATTAAGTTTTTATGAAGTTTGCCTTTTACTTTTAAAAGTTATATATTGGTATAAGGACTTTAGTATAGTATCTGAGCTCTGTAGTATGCAACCTAATAAAATAAAAACAACTTAGGTAATATATATGACTGAAAATATCAAAGTAAGCATTGAACTTCATATTCAGAAAATTTTTGTTTAAAAGCCATTATTCTGACACTAATTTTTGATTGCTCAGATATGATAAAGTTTCTCTAAGAAAAGTCATTCTCAAGAAGTTTCATTTCTGTTCTCCACTCTACATAAATTTTTTGTACATAAAGTTAGTATTAGAACGAAGCAGTGAACCTTATCAAAATCTATTATAAATTATTAACTGTAAGATGCTGAAATTCCCAAAGATACTATATATCTAATTTATGGTAAAGATGTGCCTCTTTGAATAGACTTCACTTTAGATCAAGATTGAGCTGACCCTCACTTTTGGTCCTAAAGTGGCTAAACTCTGCAATAACAACAATAATAATAAAACTTCACAGAGCTTCTACAAAGAAACAGTAATAATAATAATAATAATAATAGCACCAGAAATACCCAACTTTGATAAGCAGTCATGTTTTAGTCTTCAGTTTTTCTTCTCCATGTAATTTCTCAAAAGATAATGCCCAGAAATTTAGGCTTCTTGTCAGGGTCCTGCCTCCAGTGAAAAATAATAAAAACCCACCAATCTAAATAAACCCAGTAAACATTATTTATCAATTAAAATTTCAGAAATAAGGGGTAAAGGTATGAGTACATGGTGATGATCTAACTCCTTAAAACTTCCAGTAACAGTCTTGACCTTCAATTACTTGTATCAACATAAACATGATTATGATGATTTCAGGATGTAAAAGAGGAGAAAGTTATGCAAGTCATAAATTTATAGTTCCCATTTTAAAAATAATCCATGTTTTATTGGTTCAAATATAGAGCCTAAAGCTGATTAGTTCAATTGATTAAAGAATAGCACCAATGAAGCCAGAGGGTCATTTTGGTCTTTGGAGATAAAAATTAGCCGTATTCTCTGTTTTGGTATAGCAGAGAGTAAAGTTAATTCTATTAAGGTATCTACAAGGATATGCCATTGGTTGGTCTCAGAGGGAAGCAGGTCAAGGAAACATAAGTTGGTCATCACCATTACTAGAAATACAATTACCTTGTCTTCATGATAGTGGGTCAATGGCATCATCTTTGGCACCATTCAATACATATTGGGCAATTAGTCAACATCTGAGTAATTGCAAATATGAATTTTAAATGTACCTTTACAGTATGTTAATTTTCTTTATTTAGTTCTTCTATATCAATTTGCTATAATTATATTTTTATCTATCCCCTTTATATCAGTTGTGGCTTAATAAATCCTTCCCAGAACATATATTACTATATGCAAATTACTGCTTGTCTTATGCGGCATCAAACATGGACATATTCTATTTCCAGTACGCAATTCAGCACACATGATTCAATAGTACTCAAAGTGTATAATATTGAATGATACAAAAGAGCATTAGAAATGTTTTATTATGAAATTTTGTTAAAATTATTTTCATTTATTCATTCATTTATTCATTAACTATTTATTGAGTGCCTACTGTGTGCCAGGCTATAACAGATCAAACGGTGGTAAAAAGACTAAGTTCCAACACTTCACAGCAGACTCATAAACACATCTACTCCTACCCACCTTCGACAAACACAATGCTATTACATTATAAACCACAAATGGAGGAAAACTTTTCTTGAGCCTAATTGTGTCTCTAGCAAGTTTTATCATGTTATTTTGGGAAAAGGATTGAGCCTTACACATTACACACCGGAGTTTACAACAGCTGTTAAAAAGAAAACGTCTCTAGTTACACAGCTCTGGCTTCTGTTCATTTTGTGATTATTATTATAAGTCAAAAGTCTATAGCAATAAAAATGACATCAACAGGAACAACAATAACCATAATAGACACCAAATATCGTCTACAGCTATATTAACAGTGCATATTCATTGCAGGAGAGTGGGTAGGAGACTTGGGGACTAGCTGACTCAATAAAAGGAACAAATCATAGTAGCCTTTCAACTTCCACCAGGTCATACGGCACTCAGAGATGAAATTAAAATCTGGTTTACAACCTGAAAAATGAACTTCAAGTCATGGATTTGAAGATTAGTCAATGCTATGTTAAGGAAAGATTAAAAAAAGAAAAAACTGTTTAGGCCATAAAGAGATCATGACACTTTATTATCATAAACAATAACAATTTTTTTTTTTTTTGCTAAAGTAAGCAGCATATTAGGCCAAAAAGAATGGCAAATGACATCTGTTTACCTGAGCAGTGAATGTTTTACTGTATTTTGGGGAAGAAAATAACACACAAAAAAGACAAATAACAAAGTGAATTATCTGAAAGAACTCTTAGATCAGTCATCCTTAAATGCCTACATAAAATACTTAAACAGTCACCCTCAATGAATTTCAATTTATATATTTATGAATTATAAAGATATCGTACCATGTTAATACATAATATTTAACATTAAAACCATATACAAAGAGAGAAAACCTTAAAGGATTAGAAAAAAACTGTACATAAATATTAGAATGTACAATTCTAATATTTTCCTTCCAAAAAGGATTATATTATTTACACCTTTTATTCTGAGCATCCCACTTTGTAGACCACTTTGTAGAAATAAAAACAGGCTGAAGGCAAGTCACAGTCAGAAAAAAACAGCAACTTAGCAAATGTTACTGATGAGCAAATTCCATGAAAGGGTATGTTTTAAACTTACAAATACAGGACAGCACTGAAAATCTCTGAATAGAGAAGTTCTGGTGTATTGATAAAAACCATACTTTGTAGCTAAATTCCTAAGAATCACTGACAATCAGACAGGCTTATCCTTGAAAAAAATCAAGAGAAAAATGTGTATGTTCTCAAGCAATAATACTAATAATGTAAAAAAACATTCAGAGGTAAAATTCTCAGTATTTGTGTGTCACTGAGCTATTAGGACAATAAAACCTCATTAATGTTAACTCTTAAAACTCTTAGCATTGGAACTAGGGACCATTCAGCATTGGGGTTAACATTTACCTTCCTTACTCTTTCTTCTTAGGTATATAAAGAGAGATTATGTAGAGACTTGTTTTAAAGAACAAGCAAACAGATTACCTCTCAGCACTTGAGAAGTACTCGTTTACATAGTGAAAATATGTTTACTATTTAAACATTCTTGTCTATTGATGAAAGCAAAAGTCATGCAACTTTTTTTCTAGCCTAATTCAGCTACTGTGTGCATCTGAAAGAAATAAAATTAAATTTGTTTAAAGTATTATTTAATTGATTTTTGTTTACCAATTCTGCCCAGTATTTTCCATTTTATTTGAATTAATGAGATTTCCCTTATTCAAAGTGTTATCAATGTACACATTGTGAGGTTACTTGCATGTTTCAGTAATTAATAGCTTATTTATTTACAAAATATTTGGCTATAAAAAGGATAGTAAAAGATACATTTTAAATATTGACTCATTGTGGCAATCAAGCATTACCTAGAGCCACAGTGTAAATAACTGCCTTTGTTTTATCAGGATTCTATAAATGCATAAAACGGAAGTGAAAATGTCACATTTCTCAGGATATTGAGGCCCCTTGAAGTTTTATGAAACCTTAAGAAGAAAGTGTATAGGAAAGAAATTGTACGTTCTACAATTATAAGTATTTGATCTTAAAAAAAGTCATATGGCCTAAGATTAATGCAAAAATATTATGGACTGAGATTTAAACCAAATTGGTTGTGTATGCATTTACTTATCACCCAGTAGGCATGGCAGAACTCCATCTTATTATGTTTAAAAGTATAAATCTCAAATTTGTACGTCATATGGATGGAATGTATCCAGCAATAAATATGCAGTTTAGAGGAACCTTTGCAATGCTGTAGAATAATTTGGACAGCTGGTGTTATTGGTTGATCTACAAGGTTTTTGGTGTTCTTATCAATCTGCTCTTTTACACTTAATTTAAATTTAGTATAAATATTCACTGTCAAAAAAATTAAATTGGGGGAGAATGATCTCACATTTTAACTCAGGATACAAAACCAGAATATTAGCAGATGAAGTACATGGATAGGTGAGTTTTTATGGTTCTAACTGGTATGGAGACAAAGAAAAGTGATAATTTGTTTTTGTTTATGCAGGCTAGATGAAGTTCCAAAATGCAAAATAAAATAAAAAATAAAAAAGAATCTTCTAGTTGCCAGTTCTGTGCTATACATGCTCCTTTCATTAGGAAAACTTGTTAAATTACTAATAACACATAACATTTGTTGAGCACTTTCTACTTTCCAAAGCATTTACACATCTATTATCTCATAACAGCCTTAGGAGATTATAAGTCATTAAATACAGCAAAGGGCAGTTATGGTAGGTAATTTGGAGTATTATAAACCAGCCTTGGATTCATACAGGTAGAGAGGAAAAAAGTCTTTAATCCTTTGTCTTTTACATTGGGAATATGGACTCTTTGCAGCATATTAGCATTTGTAGTTTAGGAGCTGCTTATACAGTAAATACTAAGTGGTTGTATCCTTTGTACATTCCCTGGATATGTACAATTATTATTTGTGGTAGAGTTACCCTGATGTGGCTTCTGTGGGTCTAATGAACTGTTTTCTTGAAGTCCTCATCACAGTGTTTCTGTTTTTCCACACAACACAATGCTCACCTCCACGGCTGTAGTCATATTAGACTTAGCCTTACATGGGACTCTAACTTAATTGCATTTAATTCCTTGTTCAAACAAGCAGCATTTCAAAAGTGCTTGTAAAGTGGCCACAAGATCTACATAGGAAAAGAACAAAATAAGTCCTGAGCATATTTTACATGGATTCTGTCAAGCTCAAAGCAGGATCATATTTGGCCACTTCCAACATAGAGAAACATAATACACAATTGTATCCAGTGTGCGAAAAAGCAAGCCAACAGAAAACTTTCAGACCTTATCTATCAAATAATAAATGAAAAACAAGCTATTTACAAATGTGAGGGCAGGTGGAAACATGGGGAGGCCCCATCAGGAACTTAGGAAAAGCAGGTAGCAAACAAAGTCAAAGGGCATGCAAAGCTTTAATTTTTATTAAAAGGCAAAGGAAACTTTTTAACGAATTACACAGCTTAAGAAAGGTAAAAATCCTTCAGGCAGGGAGAGATGAGCCTATGGAAATAGAATACCAGTTCTACTCATACTCTAACACAAAAATATCTGTAGTTCTTTTCTAAACTTTGCTATATATATCACATCACTCAGCTCTAAATTGAGTTTATATGTCACAATAATGTAAATACTGAATATTTATCTAATCAAAATTATAGTATAACTGTATTGGGAGAATGGTGTGGGGAGACGAAAGGGAGTACATGTGTGGTGGGTGCAGAGGAGAGAGGGTGCTAATTCCTTAACAGTACACTTCTCCCATAGTGAGAGATCAAGAGAGAATGTCTACAATAGAAAATTTAAGAACTTAATTTATTTAGAGGAAATAATCAGCACAATAATAATTTAGTGTGAGAGCTCTTGGATTGTTCAAGTGCATGAAGTTTATATTTTTAAAACATTTTTAAGGGTTTGGCATTCTAAAGGTAGTTTTAAGCAAGCAGGAGTTATCTTTGTTTTAAATTCTCACTAGATAAAGTGGTATTGGTCCAGACACTAAATAATAAAGATTGGAAAAGGAATTGAGAAAAGGCTAATATTTATAAGGTAGTAGTTTGGCCTATCAAACCATAAAACCCACATGATTGTTGCAGAAGGGTCGAGGATTCTGGGAAATAAAATGATTTAAATAGTGATTAGAGATCTATATCCTTACTGTAAAGCATTATTTATCACACTATAAATGAATAAAACAACAGACTTTTTAGTACCATCCCTTCCCAAAATTGGTATAACTCTTCTGAGTCTATTTTTAAAATTATATGTCTCATTTAATATAATATTTTTATTCCTTCATCTAATTCTTCTCCTTTCTTGCTTTGTATAATGTATCCCTTGCCTGACCAGATGGCAGTGAATCAGCCAATAATCACGGAAGGCACTTCGTAATATATTAACATCCTAATGACTTATTTTGCAGATCTGTTTCCAAAAATCACAATCAATAATAAAAATACAGAGTTGACCTGGAAACAAGACTGCATGATATGAAAATATCCTGGAGTGGCATTCCTATTGTCCATCTGTAATGAACACTGCACTGTATCTTACTTAACCAGTTTCCATGACCCAGGTCTCCCTAATAGAACTTCAAATTTGTTCAGGTAACTACTTTGCTTCCATACAGACAAACTGTCTCATGGGAAGCTGCCCCAAACTCCACTCCAAAGGAGCGACTGGCTGGTCTAACAGTAATCACCTTTCCAGTAATTAGCTTAGAAATGCACAGATGATGACTCATTTTTGAACAATGACACACAAGAAGAGGTTTGCTGGAAGTTTCAGAGAAAGTTATTTCTTCTGAAAGAGTAATGGAATCAATCTTTCTTTCTCTCTCTCTGCCACTTTTTCTGTTGGTTTTGGCTGTTTTTTCCTCTAAAATATTCAATTTTTAAAAATTTCTATTTTAGACATTATCTATTGATTTCCCACCATGTAAGAAGTTTAGGATTTAACTTCTCCTACTCCCTTGACCCTACCACATATGTATCCCTTATCACCCCACCCCTCTTCCCAAAAAAGTTGTAACTTTGATTAGATCAACATTCAGTAGTTACTATACAAAACTCAACTCAGATTTTAGTGCCGGGGGTGTGCTGGTAAACTGGTTCTCTGAAAACAAAATAATTTTATAACTCCCGATGGTACAGTGTGCTGAGTCCCATGGCATAAATATTCCTGCTTTGTCCAATTTCAGGTTACCGAGATCATTAAATGTAAAATTTGAAATAGATGGGCACATTCGGTTCTCATGAGCTCTTTTCCTTTGGATTAATAATGGTCATGTTTGTATTTCTTTGCTTGCTACATTTTCTGTATTCTTATAAATGATTAAACAACACATTTCCCCTATCATGTAACTCTCTTCTAAAGATGTACAGGTATGTCAGATATTTCATCAATTGGCTGTTTCTGAAAAAGGCTTTTCTGTCACATCCTGCTCTCATTGCCTTCTATGCCTGGTATGCTATTATGCTTGGATTTCCTTGCGCTGTCATCCTGAGAATTCTCTTTCCCAGTTCTGATCCTCTATTTCCTGCATCCCATGTCTTTCTTGCTTCACTATCCCATTTTCGTGGAGCACTTCCTCCAGTAGCTTCCTAGGAACATTTCTGAGACTTTGCATGTCTGACAATGTCTTTATTCTACTTTCACCCTTGACTGATAGTAGAAGTGGCTTTAAAACTCCAGTTTGAGAGTAATTTCCTTCAGAATGCTGAAGGCTTTGATTCATTTTGATCTAACTCTCAATGTGGGTGTTGAGAAGTACAATGACATTCTGATTGCTAATTCTTTGCATGTGGCCTGCTTTTTCTCTGTTGAATACTTTAAATATTTCACCCAAAATATTTATATTTTGAGAATTAGAATGGATTCAAGGTTTCCAGTGACATTCCAATATGGTTTTCTGAGTATAAGGGAAAAGCATGGACTAGCGTGTACTCTAGCGGAAATATGGCAGCCTATTATCTTAATGTGGCCACAAGAGTATAACATATGCAAATACATGTGTTAAGGTTGGAAAAATAAACTTCTTCCAAACTGAATTAATAAGAGACTTTCATCAATTCTATATTGCAGGGGGATTAAGGAAGGGAAGGAGCAAGATAGTTTGGAATGAAAGAGGGGAAAATGTCTTCTTCTCTTGGTCTTGAAGAATCCGTAGTTTAAAAACACTATTGGCTGGGAGTGGTGGCTCACGCCTGTAATCCCAGCACTTTGGGAGGCCAAAGTGGGCAGATCACGAGGTCAGGAGATTGAGACCATCCTGGCTAACATGGGGAAACCCCGTCTCTACTAAAAGTACAAGAAATTAGCCAGGCGTTGTGGCGGGCACCTGTAGTCCCAGCTACTCAGGAGGCTGAGGCAGGAGAATGGTCTGGTCCTGGGAGGTGGAGTTTGCAGTGAGCCGAGATCATGCCACTGCACTACAGCCTGGGCGACAGAGCAAGACTCCATCTCAAACAAACAAACCACACACAAAAAACACTATTAACAGCTTTCTCTACTATAGAAAAGGATAAAGACAAAAACTAAAAATGATCCATAATCTTACCTCACAGATATGTTCTCTTAATGGTTTAAATAATACTTGTAACAAAAACAGTACATGACCTGGAAAATTCAACCGGTCACACATGAGTACTACAAAAGTAAAATTTTCTCTCCTCAATGTACTGTCTCATCATTCACAGGATTTTATTTAGCTTCCTAAAAGAAAGTTAACAATATGTTAACTAAACTTAAAAATTATTATTACCAAAGTTACAATGTCATAATAATGTTCTGCTCCTTGCTTTAATAAATAATAATGAAATTCATCTTAGTTCACACAGGTCTACCTCCTCATCTTTCACGGCTGCATGGTATTCCATTGTATTGACCAGAGGTCAGTAAAGTAGAACATGTAGGCCAAATACTACCCACTGCTTGTTCTTATAATTGCCTGTGAGCTAAAAATGATTTTTGCATTTTTAAATGATTAAGAAAAAGAATACTATTTTGCGATAAGAAAACTATGTGAAATCCAAATTTCGGTGTCCCTATGTCAAGTTTTATTAGAACAGCAGCAGCCACATCCATTTAGGTACTGTCTGTGGCTGCTTTTACACTTCAACAGAGTGGGGTGGTTGTGAGATAGAGTATGCAGCCCACAAAGCTTAAAACATTCACTGTCCGGCTCTTTGGCCTCTTGCATAAGTTATATAATCTACTTAACTCAACATGAAAGAAAGAGTTCATAGTGTTTTTAATTCTGAAAGTAGGTGTGTCCGGAATTGGTTCCTTCCAGTAGGTTCTTGGTCTGGCTGGCTTCAAGAATGAAGCCACAGACCCTCCTGGTGAGTGTTACGGTTCCTTTTTTTTTTTTTTTTTTTTTTTGAGAGGGAGTCTCCCTCTGTCGCCCAGGCTGGAGTGCAGTGGCCGGATCTCAGCTCACTGCAAGCTCCGCCTCCCGGGTTCATGCCATTCTCCTGCCTCAGTCTCCTGAGTACAGGTGCCCGCCACCTCGCCCGGCTAGTTTTTTGTATTTTTTAGTAGAGACGGGGTTTCACCGTGTTAGCCAGGATGGGCTCGATCTGCTGACCTCGTGATCCGCCCGTCGCGGCCTCCCAAAGTGCTGGGATTACAGGCTTGAGCCACCGCGCCTGGCCGTGTTACAGTTCTTAAAGATGGTGTGTCCAGAGTTTGCTCCCTCTGATGTTCAGATGTGTCCGGAGTTCCTTTTTTCTCGTGGGTTTGTGGTCTCGCTTGACTTCAGGAGCAAAGCCGCAGACCATGGCAGTGAGTGTTACATCTCTTAAAGGTGGTGCGTCTGGAGTTATTTGCTCCTCCCACTTCATGGTCTCGCTGACTTCAGGAATGAAGCTGCAGACCTTCACAGTGAGCATTACAGCTCACAGTTGTAGTGTGAACCCAAAGAGTAAGCATCAGCAAGATTTACTGTGAAGACCAAAAGATCAAACCCTCCACACCATGGAGGGACACTCAAACAGGTTGCTGCTGTGGGCGCTGGTGGCCCGCCGGTATTTGGCCCCACCCACATCCTGCTGATTGGTCCATTTTAGAGAGCACAAATTGGTCCATTTTACAGAGTACTGATTGGTCCATTTTTACAGAGTGCTGATTGGTGCATTTCCAAACCTTTAGCTAGACACAGAGAGCTGATTGGTGCGTTTTTACAGAGTGCTGATTGGTGCATTTACAAACCTTTAGCTAGACAGAGAGCACTGATTGGTGTGTTTACAATCCTTTAGCTAGACATAAAAGTTCTCCAAGTCCCCACCTGACCCAGAAGCCCAGCCGGCTTCACCTCCCATAGGTAAAGGAGCAGCATAAGCAGAAGTAAAGAAAATTCAAGTACTGGAACTAATCAGCAAATTGCTCAGTGTGAATTTGGGTAGGACAGTGATAAGAGACAAAGCAAGAAAGATAGGTTGTGGCCATACCATTATTAGAATCCCAGGTTGAGAAATCTACCTTTCATCTGGAAGGAAATCAGGAACTATTGAGGGTATTGAGCAGGAGAAAAGTGACATGAATGGGGATCTATTTTAGGAGATTAATCTGGTTGTATAATGTGGAATTAATGTAAGGGTATTGCTCACAGGTTAGGAAACCAATTCTAAGACTGTTTTAGTAACCTATAAAAGAGGCCATCTGTTCCAGTGAAGATACAAATTCTAAAGTGTAAATGTACTATTGAAATCATTTCTACAATCCTGAAATCAAAGAAAACTGTGTTTTTGTATGTATACAAAGTTGTTTCAATATCACATAAAGGTATTTATTTTTATAAAATAATACAAAGGTATATCTTATCACTGAAGTTTTGGTCCGCTGTCTTTCAGTACACCCAGCTATGATTTTAAAATATGTTTTCCATATAATGAACAACTGAAGAAACTAATTGAGTGATACACCAGTTGCTGAATTAATATGGAGTACGGTATCTGATTATTTGATTATTTCTTAAGTATTACTTGTAAGCTTAAGTTCAAAATACGACAGTGGAAAACATACAGGACCGTCTGTTATTTCAAAGCCATAATGTGAAGTGCCCATCATAATCTGATTAAAAATCCTAAATAACAAGAATGATGGTCTCCTAGACAGAGTAATTCTAATTAACCTTATAAAAATGAGATTTGTACAGTGTGTGGAAAATTAAGGATATAAACAACCATTAAAAGAAAAACCTAATCACATTATAATAATTATGTGCAATGGACACGATGGGCAATAGTCACATAGCACTACCATATTTTAAATGCCATCATAAATAATACAAAATGATAATGTTTTATTGTGCTATTATTCAAAATAGTATTTATGTTATTCTTTTAAATAGCCAAATAAGTTGTTTTATTAACATGAGGATTTAAATTTGTACCCTGTAGTTTGGTTTTGTTTTTTTAAAAAGAGTAGTCTGGACATTTAGCTAAATTACACTGGAATATAAATAAATAAAGTAAAAATCAGTAAATACTTATAGTAGGGTTTTACACACACACACAGACATACACACACAGATAGATAGATACATACATACATACCTATATCTTAAAGCTGGAGCAAGAATAGGAAAAGAGAAAAAGAATATATTGTTTAGTTCTGTGTAGAAGAGTTGTATTTGTTTTCATGCTTAATAACTGGCCATCTTAGAAATAAAAACAAGTATAGTGTTTCAGAACTTTCACTCTGACAATAGGAAGAGTTGAGTTCCTGTGTGACTTTGACAAGCTTCTTCATGAGTTCAAGGCTCAGATTTTTCTCCTATTATAATGATACTCTTTACTCTGAGTTCCAAGAGTTGTTGATGGGTTTAAATGTGCTCGTGAACTTGGTGCTTGCCATTGTAGGTATACTACATATTAAATAAATGATGGCTATTGTTTTTATTATAATCATTACTTCCCATCCAAAGTTTTATCCTTTAATGATTGCATTTTGAGGTATAATAAATATGGAAAAGAGAGAACTGAAAATAAAGAGTAATAATATAATTACCACTTCCCATCCCCCTGCCACCTGCCTATGCAAGCATTGGCTTAAGATGAATGTCAACATTAGTCAATTATTATTGTGACTCATGGCCTTTAATGGGCTCTTAAAGGTCATATTATGGAGGCTATTATTAGGATACAAGACCAAAAAGTCCTCAGAGGGTCCATGTCTAGGGAGTTCCTACACTCATCAGAACCCCTGGGCCTTGAAGCCCCCATGGAAGGCTTTCTGCTTACTAGAAACCTTTGTGAATGTGGTGTCTTCAGAAACATCTGACTTACGTATTTCTTTGAAGCCTCTTTTACAATATGATGCTACATTTAGTGTTTTATTTACAACTTTAAGGAAGTATTTTTGCTAAGACACGGCTTGCATAAATATATAATGGAGAGAGAAATAATTTTGTACACCTGAAAGTCGACTTTGACAACATTAGCCCTACTTTGCTTGATCTAGATAATTGCTCTACTCAAATGGTGTTTATTAGAAAACTTCATTAGTCAGCATATACTATTCCTTGCCTCAAAGATAATATTTTTATTTCACATTGTAATCTCATGGTAATTGTCCACATATATATATATTTTAATTTCACATGGATTGGGTAGTTGGTAGAAAATTTCTTAGTCATATCAAAGATATGTAGAAACAATGAACCTATAGCAGCTTAAAATGGATGCCCCAATTGTTGATATAGATTTTTGTTTAACAGTCACAGAACCACCCCAACTCTCAGATGATTATTTGCTTTTCCTTGTGTAATATATGCTTCACAGACTGATATGCAGGAGTGAGTCTAGTCAGCTACCTATCCTCTGCATCTCAAAGTGGCCTTGTTTCTCTTCTCTGGTATCAAGTATGGTAGAAATTGTCAAGAACTAATAAAAATATGTTCCTTTGAAAAAAATATTACCTGATTCTCTAAAACAAGTTTTAGTGCTAGAGACAGAAGTAAAGAGAAAGCAAAGTGGTTTTTTGTTTGTCTTAGTTTTTAATTTAGAGTGAACACTGAACTTATAAACCATTCAGGGACAGATTGCTGAATAATGTGTCCACAAAAGAAAAATTGAATAGGGAGTCTGCTTTAATCAGTACAAACACCTTATTAAAAACTCTTATTTTATTTAATCACAATTTGGTCAACTTCAGTTGATTGTAGCTTAAGTATATGCACAGAATGATTAGAATTCTATTTGTACATGTGATTTTATTTTTTAAAACGCATCAGTAAATAGAAGCGATGCGAGATGAAGTCAACAGTTTACAAATTAATCATTATTACAAGTAAGAGCAGGTTGATAAACTTCAAACTTTGAGAAGTTTGGCTTTTTTTGCATGAATATGGAGTTAATAGAAGGGGCAGCATCAGCTGACCAAATTGCTATACAAGGATTTTTATTGAGAACTGAAAAGTCATAGAGGAGAAATAATAGTGTAGGGAAAATGTCTTGAAAGAAAATGAAACTGACCTATAATGCAAAAAAAAAAAAAAAAAAAAAAGAGTTGGCGGGGGCCTTTCAGAACAGAGGCACCGGTAGGATTTCAGGTAGCCCTGGGCGGATGGGAGTGTATTTGATGGGAGCACAGGAAGCTTTGAGATTAAGTTATATTTATTCTACCATAAAAACTCCAGGACATTGAGGTGCAAGACAATAATTCTTTGACTATATTTAGTCAATCAAATAAAAATCCAGGAGCAGGGCAAGACTAGCTGAACTGTTTCTAATAAAGTTGGTGTTCTAGTGGCATTCATAAATTTACAATGTTTGAAAGTCTCAGCCCGTAGCCTTTGCACATGTAAAGGGCCTACTCTGTTTACCTTCAAATATATTTGTCATGTTGTATTTTTTAAAATCTAGACTTGCCTTCAGATGGTGAATAGCTTACATTTAATTGATCTCACTCTTAAGCGATAAATATATTTAGTGAAGGCTTCTGGTTACTCATCTTTGAACCAGATATACTGACCATAGTTCTCCTAAGTAGATGCCCATTAATTTCAGGTAAAATTGAAATTTAATTTAGAAATGTGCACTGATCTCACTAATTCCATGATCTAAGTCAGTGACAACAGGTTAAAAATATATATTCAGAAATACATTTTAAAGGTATCTTACATTTGTTTCCTAAAAGCAGTGCACAGAATTATTTTAGGTGGCAACAATTTCCTCCCTGATGTCTGCCTAAACTGTTGTTTATTACTAGAATGAAATGGCACCAAAAGGAGAGGCTGATACCAAGGTTGACATTTCTAGGACTTGAGATCTACATATTCAACTGCATGATGTACATTTACTCTATTAAGTGCATCGCTAATGTTTCAAATGAATAAAAAACAGTCATAATGTGAAATGTGTCTTGAGAATCAGCAGTGAATGCTTTTTATACATATTTTCAAAAAGTTCTGTTTTCTCATACAATGTGTTGATTACCTATGATCAAATTTTTCTTTGCTTCAGTGTGATTGTCCATAAAGTGTCCATGAAGTGGTAAATACATTGAGTCCATGTAGTGGTAAATACATTGACTTAATATTTTTTCAGATTCTTCCTAAATGGCACAAGTGACCTAGCAAAAAATATTATTTTGATAAAAATAATTGTTTCCATAATAATGTATTATGGAATTCTTTGAGATGATGTAAATAAGAAAGTGAACACCTGAAGACTACTTAAATATAACAATTCTAAATGAAGAGGGGATAACCAAAACATGTTAAGGGTAGGTCAGAAGTTGATCTCTGGAAAAATGACTTTAACTTCTCTACGGCTCAATTGGTGAATGAGACATTACTTTGGAAGTTTATTGGACATAATTGAAATGGAAGCATCGTACTACCTTGACAATCAGTACTGAATTTTGTCTTTGTGGTGTTCTCCTCCAAGGTTCTGTTTTGTTTTGTTTTGTTTCTTTGTTTCCTTTTTTTTTTTTTTTTTTCTGGTGGTATATAGGTAGTCAGAACAGCTTCAAATGAAGCCAGCTAATGTATTTGTTTTGTACATGAATCTAACATCATTAGAAAAGTGTTGATTTCACCTAATAACTAGATAGGAAATACAAGTTAAAACCATAAGCTTTCCTGAAGTGTGTTTTCCAACTGCTCAAGGAGGTCAGAGAGGACACAAACAGATGGAAAAACATTCCGTGCTCATGGATATGAAGAATCAATGTCATGAAAATGGCAATACTGCCCAAAGCAATTTATAGATTCAATGCTATTACCATTAAACTACCATTGACATTCTTCACAGAATTAGAAAAAAAAACTATTTTAAAAATCATATGGAACCAAAAAAGAGATCATATAACAAGGACAATCCTAAGCAAAAAGAACAAAGCTGGAGGCATCATGCTACCAGACTTCCAACTATACTACAAGGCTACAGTAACCAAAACAGCATGGTACTGGTACAAAAACAGCCACATAGACCAATGAAACAGAGTAGAAATTTCAGAAATAAAACTGCACATCTACAACCATCTGATCTTTCACAAACTTCACAAAAACAAGCAATGGGGAAGGGATTCCCTATTCAATAAATGATGCTGGGAGAACTGGCTAGCCATATGCAGAAGAGTGAAACTGGACCCCTTCCTTGTACCATGTACAAAAATTAACTCAGGATGGATTAAAGGCTTAAATGTAAAACCCAAAACTATAAAATTCCTGGAAGACAACCTAGGCAATACCATTCAGGACATAGGCACAGGCAAAGATTTCATAACAATGATAACAAAAGCAATTGCAACAAAAACAAAAATTGACAAATGAAATTCAATTAAACTAAAGAGTTTCTACACAGCAGAAGAAACTATCAACAGAGTAAACAGACAACCTACAGAATGAGAGAAAAATTTTGCAAACTATTCATCTGACAAAAGTCTAATATCCAGCATCTATAAGGAACTTAAACAAATTTACAAGAACAAAACAAACAATGCCAACCCCATTAAAAAGTGATCAAGGATATGAACAGACACTTCTCAAAAGAAGACATACATGTGGTCAACAATCATATGAAAAAAAGGCTCGACATCACTGATCATTAAAGAAATGCAAATCAAAACTACAATGAGATACCATGTCATACAAGTCAGAATGGCCCTTACTTAAAAGTCAGAAAATAACAGATATTGGTGATGTTGTGGAGAAATAGAAATGCTATTACATTGTTGGTGGGAACGTAAATTAGTTCAACCATTGTGGGAGACAGTGTGGTGATTCCTCAAAGATTTAGAACTGATAATACCATTTGACCCAGCAATCCCATTGCTGAGTATATACCCAAAGGAATATAAATCATTCTATTATAAAAATACATGCACATATATGTTTATTGCAGCACTACTCACAACAGCAAAGACATAGAATCAACCCAAATACCCATCAAGGACAGACTGGCAAAGAAAATGTGGTACATATATACCATGGAATACTATGCAGCCATAAAAAAGAACAAGATCCTATCCTTTGAAGAAACATGGATAGAGCTGGAAGTCATTCTCCTCAACAACCTAATGCAGGAACAGAAAACCAAACACCACAGATTCTCACTTTTAAGTGGGAGCTGAACAGTGAGAAGACATGGATGCAGGGAGGGGTACAACACACTCTGGGGCCTGTTGGGGGAGGGTGGCAAGGTGAGAGCATTAGGAAAAATAGCTAATGCATGCTGGACTTAATACCTAGGTGATGGGTTGATGGGTGCAGCAAACCACCATGGCACACATTTACCTGTGTAACAAACCTGCACACCCTACACATGTACCCCAAAACTTAAAATTAAAAAATAAATGAAAATAAATAACCAAATTTAAAATTAATTAAAAAAACTATACGCTTTCAAACGAAATATTTACATCTGGAAAAATCACCCAATTGATTGTTTTAATGCATGTATGAATGTGCTTTGACAGTTTTTAAGATACTTCTTCTTTATATTGTATGCTTTTAGGCATAATGTTTCCTGTTGAGTATTTCAAAATGATATAATTTAGATTATTCTTCATCTTTGGAAGGCAGCTATGCTCACCACTATACCACCAATGCTAGATTATTCTTCATCATCCAATCTATGAATAGGATGAGCACCATGAATCATGGGGCCTTTATTCCACTTATTGCTGCAACCCCAGGGCCTGAAACACCACCTGCAACATAGAAGACATTTAACTGGATGATACTTGTTTTGGAACTATATAATCATTGCAGATGTAGAATCTTCAAAATGCTAGTTCCTGGGCAAAGTGAAAGATCCTTTATAAACATCTATAAAAATTTCAGATTACAGTTTGCACATGCTCTTAAAGTAATATCAAGAGTTAAACTGTGGGTTCTACTTTCATCATTCCAATAGTTGTTACCATAATTATAAACTAATAGTCAAATCTTGTGGCACAGTTTTTGTCCTCATTCTAATTGAACTAATTTTCTCCATTGATGCTTTAGTTCATCCATCTTAAACCCCATCTTTTTTTTCTATTCTGTCTTGGTTCACCTCCTTGTTTTGCAGCTTCTTGGCTGATTCCTACTCCTCTGTAGGTCCTTATAAGTGTAATTTCCAGGGCTTATTCTTTTCTTTTCTTTATTTTTCCTCTTGCATTATAAATTTTAGCTAAAGCATTTTGTCTCATGTTTCTGCCGCCATATTTATGTTTGTGATTATTTAATCTGCACTTTAAGCTATCTTCTCTTTCCTAAGATATAAACCCATAGTTTTATGCTAATGTACTACAGCACCTCAAACTTGGTAAGTTTAAAATAAGTTTATTTTCTTATTCCACAAACATGTTTACTCCTTTATTCATTATTTTAGCTGTGTGTAAATGAGTTTAGTGTTGAGTGTGAAAACTGTGTTGTTGTGTTAGGCTGGATAGCAGAGAGGTGATGAGCTATTATTCATAAGCAGTGCTAGGAAAATGAAATATTCCTTAGTGAATATAAATTAACTTTTCTTCAATTTTTAAAATGGAAACAGTTTGGATTTTTTTAGATGCTAATATGGGACATCTGGGGTAAGACGGCATATTGACACTGCTCACAGGACCACACTTCAAAACACAACCCTCCTGAAAATAAAGAAGAAAACATGATGTCAAACAATCTATCAGTAGCATTCCAACAACAAAAATAGTAAATGTGAGAAGTGAACCTGTGTATCAACACATGCTCTTTCAACTGCTGTAGGAGGAGTAGAGAATGGGTACCAGGCACCTGCAATTAAATGCTTCTACCCAGAAGTGGCACACATCATATCTATCATGATAACATTTTACTGGTCAAATTATTGCATATAGCCCTATCTAACTCAAAAGAAATAGAGAAATACAATCTATCCATATGCTCAGAAATAGAGAAGAACTGGATATAGTCAATAGTAATAGTACGTGCCACAGCATATTTCCAATTACACACACACACACACACACACACAGTCCTACTTATACTTCTCCAGGAACATTCAGGATGGAGAAGGAAGTGGTTAGGAAGGAGAAAGGAGAAGGAAAAGTACGAAGTTTAGTAAATAATAACATTCCCAGAATATCAGTTCTAGAAAGGTAGTCCTATCTTCCATGAAGTTGAACTAATAAATACAAAATTAGAAGATTTCACCATGTATTTTCTCTAATTAAAGAGCAAATGAGAAAATGAGGATCAGTAATGATCCAGATCTATCACAAAGACAAACGAGAACATAAATATAAAACCTGCTAAATAAGATAGTAGCCTCAGGAGAAAAAGCAGATGGGACACCATAAATGACATATTCCCCACAGAGCTGAAAGTTCTCTGGTCAAAATCCATAAGATTTGCGTACGTTTGCTGACCTTTATCTGGAACCAGAGTAGGAGAATATTCTGTGCAGAAAAGAGTAAATAGGGTGGGGAAAGAGAGCCTATGAGAATTTGTTCTAGCAAACTCAAGTAGCAAGAATGTCAAATACCAGAAACTGTCCTCATAGGTGGGCTGGAGGAGAGCTATTTTGCCTGCTTTCCCTATTACCTCTTCCCAAATCCTCTAGGTAATATGTCCACCCAGAATTGGGGAAACACATTTATGGCAACAGATATGATAACCTACATGAAAAGTATACATTTTATGAAAAACACAACTTACCCAAAAAGAAATAAGAAATTCGCCCTGCATGTATTAAAGACATTGAATTCATTATATATATTTTTAATCCCACAAAGAAAATGCTAGGATTAACTGATGTCAACAGTGTATTCTTTCCATTTAAGAAAAAGAACTATACCAATCTTATACAAATTCTTTTAGAAAATAGAGGTGAAAAAAAAAAAAACTTCCCAAATTATTTTATGAGAACAACATAACATAAAAACTTAATGAAGACACTGCAAATAAATAAATTTACAGAATAATATCCCTCATAAACATAGGCCCAACAATGCTTAACAAAATATTAGCAAATTAAATTTAGCACTATATAAAAAGGGTAATACATCATGATCAAGTAGGGTTTGTCCTAGAACTTCCAAGTTGTTTTAATACATGCAAATCATATTAAGAGAACAAAAGAGACAGGCCATATGATCATTTCAGAAGATGCAGAAAAGCAGTTGACAAAAATCAACACCCATTCATTAAAAAAAAAAAAAAAATCAATGAAAACCATGAATAGAAGACACCCTACTCAACCTGTAAAGCATACCTACAAAAAAAAAAAAAAATATCTAGCATCATACTTAATGGCAAAAAAAAAAAAAAAAAAATTAGAACTAAGTCAAGGACAGGCAAGAAATAAATATATCTGTTTGCATTTTCAGATTATATTATTATTTATGTAGAAAATCAGGCCAGATATGGTGGCTCACCTCTATAATCCCAACACTTCAGGAGGCCAAATCAGAAGGATCATTTTAGCTCAGGAGTTCAAGACCAGCCTGTGCAACATAGAGATATCTCATCTCTACAGAATAATTAAAAAATTAACAGGACATGTTAGCCTGCACCTGTAGTCCCAGTTACTCAGGAGACTGAGGTGTGAGGATGGTTTGAGCCCAGCAGGTCGAGGCCACAGTGAGCCATAATCATACAACTGCACTTCAGCCTGGGCAACAGAGTGAGACCTTGTTTCAAAAATTAAAAAAGAAATTCAATTGTATTTGTATATACTAGCAGCAAACAATAGAAGAATGAAATATATTCGTTTATAATGTCAAAAATATAAAATAGCTAGAAATAAATTTAACAAAAGACATTTAAGAACTTCTACCCTAAAAACTATAAAATATTACTGATGGATTTTAAAAACAACACAAATGGAGATATGTACCATGTTCCTGGATTGGTAGATTAATATTATTAAGATACAGTTTATTTTAAAGTATTATATAAATGCTAATTTCGTGGACTTAATAATTGTAATACAGTGATGTAAGATGTTTGTATTAGGAGAAGCTGGGTTAAAAGGCATGTGGGAATTCTGCCATATTTTTGTGAATTTCCTATAACATTAAAATATTTCGAAATAAAATGTTTTTAAAATGTCAATTATCTCAAAATCGATCGATAGATTTAATGCAGACCATTTATAATCCCATAGACATTTTTTTAGAAATTAAACTGGTTCTAAAATTTACATGAAATTCAAAGCACTTAAAATATTTAAAGCAATCTTGACAAAAAGAACATAGTTGGAGGATTTACACCACCTGATTCCAAGGCCTGCTATAAAGCTACAGTAATCAAGACAGTGTGGCTCTGCCATAAGGATAGACAAATAGACAAATGGAACAGAAGAGAGAGCCCAGAAATAAATCCACAGTTATACAGTTATTTGCTTTTGACAAAGGCACCAAAGCAGTCCAAAAGAGAAAAAAAAAAGTATTTTTAGCACATGGTGTTGAAATAACTGGTTACTGATATAGGGGAAAAAAAAAAAAAAAAAAAAAGCAACCTCAGGCCCTACCTTATACCATACATACAAATACATTTGACATGGAACACAGATCTAAACATAAAATCTAAAACAGTACAGCTTTTAAAGAAAAATTTAAGAGTAGATATTCAGGGTTTGGGGGTAGGTGAAGATTTCTTAAGTAGCAAAAATCAGTAACTATAAGAGAAATAATTGATAATTTAGACTTTGTCAAAGTTAAAAACTCCCCCACTCATTATAAGACACCATCAACTTTCAATAAAAGTAGCAGTCAATCCACAGAGCATGAGGAAATATTCACAAAATATGTATCTGACAAAGGAACAGTATCTAGGAAAACTAAAGAACTACTACAAAACAAAAATAAAGAGATAAACTACCCAGTAATAAATAGCCAAAACATTTAAACAGATATACAAATGGCCCATAAGCTCTTGAAAAACTGCTACACATCATTAATAACCAGGGAACTGCACACTAAACCACAATGAAATACCAATACACATCCACCAGAATGGTTTAAATCAGAAACTGACACCCACAAATATGGTGAGGATGTAGAACATCATGATACCCATGCAACTTTGGAAAAATAAATCTAAAACTGAACGCATACACACCCTATAACCAGCAGTTTAACTCCCAAGCATTTACCTTAGATAAATTAAAACATTAACAAAGAAACTTGTACAAGAATACTTACAGCAGCTTTAGCTTTATTCATAGTAGCCAAAAACTGGCAACATTCACTGTTCCTCAATAGGAGAATGGGTAAACTGTGGTATATTCATAGAATGGAATATCATTCAGCAGCAAAAAAGAGCAAAGTAGTACCACATGCAACAACATGGATGAATCTCAAAAATATTATGTGCGTTAAGAAAAATGTACACAAATGAGCACATTTTATTTGATTCCAACAATATAAGATTCTAGAACTGAAAATGATTCTCTAGGGAGGAAAAAATGAGAACAGTGATTTCAACTGGGAGTTTAAGGGCAGAGATTGACAAATATTGAGCCCTTGTTAATCATATGTGTATTGAAATCTTTAGGATGGACTGAACTGATGTATGCAATTTAATTTGAAATGCATAAAAAAGAAGATGAAATACTGAATGAATAGAGAAATTAATAGAAGGATGGAGATGTAATAAAGCCAGCATAATTGTCATTAATTACATGTAGTAGGTAGGTATATGGGTGTTTACTGTAAAATTAATTATTCCAATGTTGCTGCATGTTTGAAATTTTTCTTCAAAGTTTTTGGGATTTAAAAGAATCAACTCTCTATAGTTGGCTAATTGCAATAACTGGTGACTAAAAATCATACCCCAATACTATAAGTCAGTGTACTTTCCCAAAACACTCTGATGCAGGAGAAGCAGGTTAAGTAGGAGTAGGCTCAGCAATGCTACAGAAAGCTGCCACCAATAAACAGTGACCATCATTATCTTGATGTGGAGTATCAAGAGGCATTTCCAAGTGGGGTAGCAGCAAATGCTTCTCTATCCTCTCTTCTCCCCCTGCCTCCTCTTCTACTTTCTATTTGCACTGACAAGTGTCCAGGCCAAAGCAAGTAGTCAGGATAGGAATATTAATTTATTTGGGAGAACAATGGTCTTAGGGAGAAAAAAAGAGGAGCACATGCAAACACATGATGTGCTATCATTAAAAATCCCATGATACACCAAAACCAAAAATAAATAAACCAAGCTAAAAATCTTCTGCAAAAGAAAGGAAACAATCAACGAAATGAAACAGCAGCCTATGGATAGGGAAAATATATTTGCAAACTATATATCTGATAAGGGGCGAATATCCAAAATTTCATTTTAAAACTAATACAACTCAAAAATAGAAAAACAAATGACTCAATTTAAAAATGGGAAAAGGACCTGAATAGACATTTCTACAATGAAGACAAAAATGTGGCCTCTAGGTATGTGAAAAGTTGCTCAACATCATTAATCATCAGGAAAATGCAAATGAAAAGCACTATGAGATACCAAATCACATGTTAGGATAACTATTATCAAAAAGCCAGAAGATAACAAATGTTGACAAGAGTGTGGAGATAAAGGAATCTTGTAAGTATTTGTGAAAATGTACGTTGGTGCAGCCATTATGGAAAACAGTACGGAGGTTTCTAAAGAAATCAAAAATAGAACTACTGTATCACCCAGAAATCTCCCTTCTGTGCATATACCCAAAGGAAATTAAATCACTACCTCGTAAACATAGCTGCACCTTTATTTTCACTGCAGCATTATTAATAATGGCCAAGACATGAAAACCACCTATGTGTCTGCTGAGGGATGAACAGATAATGAAATTGTTATATACATGTGATATATATTTCCATGTATGCATAAATATGTATGCACATTTATATGCAGATGTATGAATAAATATGCATACATTGGAACATTATTCAGCCTTAGAAAAGAATGAGATCTTGATATTTGCTACAACATGGATGAACCTGAAGGACATTATGCTAAGTGAAATAAGCCAGACACACAAAGAAAATATTGCATGATCTCACTTACATGACACGCATACAGCCAACAGGCACCTGGAAAAATGCTCGTCATCACTGGCCATCAGAGAAATGCAAATCAAAACCACAATGAGATACCATCTCACACCAGTTAGAATGGCAATCATTAAAAAGTCAGGAAACAACAGGTGCTGGAGAGGATGTGGAGAAATAGGAACACTTTTACGCTGTTGGTGGGATTGTAAACTGGTTCAACCATTGTGGAAAACAGTATGGCGATTCCTCAAGCATCTAGAACTAGAAATACTATATGACCCAGCCATCCCATTACTGGGTATATACCCAAAGGATGATAAGTCATGCTGCTATAAAGACACACGCACACGTATGTTTATTGCGGCACTATTCACAATAGCAAAGACTTGGAATCAACCCAAATGTCCATCAGTGACAGACTGGATTAAGAAAATGTGACACATACACGCCATGGAATACTATGCAGCCATAAAAAAGGATGAGTTCATGTCCTTTGTAGGGACATGGATGCAGCTGGAAACCATCATTCTCAGCAAACTATCGCAAGAACAGAAAACCAAACACTGCATGTTCCCACTTATAGGTGGGAACTGAACAATGAGATCACTTGGACTCTGGAAGGGGAACATCACACACCTATACAAGGGGGGAGGGATGGCATTGGGAGTTATACCTGATGTAAATGACGAGTTGATGGGTGCTGATGTGTTGATGGGCGCAGCACACCAACATGGCACAAGTATACATATGTAACAAACCTGCACCTTGTGCACATGTACCCTAGAACTTAAAGTATAATAAGTCAAATATACAGAGATGAAGAATAAAACAGTGTTCACCAAAGGCAGGGGTCGGGGGAGAAAACGGGAAGATGTAGGTCCAAAGACGGAAAGTAGCAGTATGTAGGATGAACAAGTCTAGAGATGTAACATACACCATGAAGACTATAGGTAACAAAATTGTACTGTATTTGGGATTCCTGCTAAATTAGTAGATTTGAGCTCCTCTTGCCACAAAAACAAAAGCAAAAAAATGGGTAACTATGTGAGATAATGGATATGTTAATTTGTTTCACTATAGTAATCATTTTACTATCTGTATGAATCGCATAACATCATGTTGCAAACCTTAAATATATATAACATTTATTTTTAAAAAATAATTAATAAAAAGGTAAAATATACTGCTTCCCCACAGTTAAATGATCCAGAGTGATAGAGAAGGGGAGAAACTTATCTTTGACAGCAACTGTTAATATATCCTTTCCTCCTGTTTTTTTGCTCTAATTGTGTACCCTACTAACAAAACCTACTTCCCTGCTTCAGCTAAAAAGGTTATTTCATTACTGTTATGTATATTATGTACTGATATGTATATTACTGTTAACAACTTAGGGTATATGCCTTCCCAGAGGCATTTAACACAATCCGGTGCCAGTAGGTAAAAAATGGCTTAGGTATGAGTAGTGAAAGGTTTTTAAAATTTCATTTTTGCAGTTGAATCAGGTATGTCTGGTGACCTATTCAGTTTTGGGATCAGACTAGGATTCAGAGAGATGTGAGGAAATTTTCAAATGTGCCATTGTTCCCAGTATCCCAAATAAAAGGAGATGTGACAAGATATCTCTGTGATTGAACAATAAACAAAAGAGAGATTATAAAAAGAAGCTCATAGAAAGTTGTCCTGGGAGTGAAGAGAACTAAGTTCTAGAGCCAATCAGCTGTAAATCAGAAAATTACTGGATTTCTTGGAGCCTCTGATTTTTGAGGCCTTGAACATTTTGGTGCACAGGGAATTCAGGGTTTATACCCTGGAAGGTAGGAGTCATAAATCAGAGATTGGTGTACAGAAAAGAGGCTCCTATTAGAAGTTTGAATTATTGAATGCAAGATGGAAATAACTCCATCAATGGTCTCTAGCAAAACAACAATAAAATGTTATAAGATACTATGGCATATGAACAAAATAACCAGTCAAGGAATCAAACTAATAGGAGTTGAATGAAGGCAGGGAGAGGGGGCATTGGGACAATGATGTTTTTTAACTGTCCAAATTACTTTCCCCCATAAAAGTGGATTTGTTTAATCCACTGAGTACTGGACACCTAACTTAATAATTTACTATTCAACACTCAAGTTTGATTTTTAGCCAACAGATTTTCTCACTCTCTTACTTTAAAAGCTCACTTCAAAATCATCTGAAAAAATTTCAGTAGGAATTAATGACTTGGCACTCGGGGACAGAGTTGATAAGTGTTTCACAAAGACAACTGTTTCAAGTCCAAGTCTCTGAAGAGTGATTATTTCAGTCATGTCTGCTGAAATCTGTGATTCAGCTTGGTTAAGAGAAGCTAAGTGGTCAATCAACATGCTTATCCCCATTAAACCTTTGAATCAGCATCTTGATTTACTGCATAAATTTACTTAAGAAGTTATACAAGTCATAACTAACTTGAATCCTTTCCTTTAAAATACCTAGCAACCTAATTCAGCAATAATTTATAATATGTTTTAACTAACCATTATATAAACATGAAAGAAAGCAAACATCTTATGCTTTTGGCTTGTTAGAATGTTGCTCTATTTTCTACTCTGTCTCAAACTTGCTGTGTCCCATTGATTTATGGAACTCAATTTTTAGGGTGAAAAAAAACAAAACAAAACCAAACAGAACACCAGAGGTGGGTATGCAAGTGGGATTATGGGACTTCCATTTCCTCCAAAAAAGAATTCTTGCTGAAGCCTGGTCTAATGTGATGATTAATTTTACAGAGCTGTCCCTGACCGATGTCACTATAGCAATGAAAATAAACTATGAGACTAGGATTCAGCCAGAGGGGAAAAGTTCATTAAGAAATAAAAGTAGGGACAAAATTGCTCATTAAAGTGGCTAACCAGGCTGTTTTATGAGAAGATGGATTAAAAAAATAATAAAGGGTTACCATGTATTTTAAAGAGATGAATTCAAATGTGACTCATAGATTCCGGTTTCAATATAATTCTGTGGAATGTAACAGTTTAGCTCCATGGAAAAAGATGATAGTTAGTGGACCCTATTATAAAATTTGAAATATTTTAACATGAAATCTGACTTGCCCACAAGCTGCAAAAAGTATAGCATTAGCTTCGGAATTGTGAACAAAAAAGAGCATAATTATTTTCTTCGCCTCGAGCCTGGTCCAAGGCAAAGAAAATCCCACTCAAGATGTTTCTATCTAAATCTGATTGCAAAGAATTTTTTTTTGGAAATTGGAAATCATTTTTAGCAGCTTCTAGCACGTCGTTGTGCATCTAAGGGATTGCTTTAAGAACGATTTGGTCCATTAGAAACTAGTCAACACACACAAAAGTTGGATGCTTTCCTTAGCTACAAGGAAAAGTAACTCTAAAGTTTATCCTTAAAAATAGTGTCTATCTTCCTATAGTTTTCACTTCATTCAAAATAGATGGATGGATAGATAAATGGATGGATGGATGGATAGATAAATAGATAGATAGATAGATAGATAGATAGATAGATAGATAGATAGATAGATAGAAAGAATATCCCAGATTTTGAAGGCTGAATAGATACCTAAGGAATGTATGATATGTTAGATTCTGTTTCTGAAAGAAAAAAATATGTGTTTTTTAACATGGAAAACTGGTTAGTCCATTTCAAAATATGAGTCAAATCTTTGTATCTCATTATAGAGCCTTTTTAAAAAGTACAACAATGAATGTGAGTACAGCTCCTTTCCCTCAAAATGCAATCTGATATTTGGAAATGTTGAGTGAGGAAGCTAAGAGTCTGAGGAATCAGGTTTTATAATATAATCCGGATTAGCTAAGAGTCAGCTTGGAAAGACACTGATAATTCACTTAAGCCTTGTTGTTTGCTCACTGTGTTGTTTGCTCAGTGATACCAGCACTGTGTTATGTTACAGGAAAGTTTCTGGTCTGGAAGTTCATCATGGAGAGCAGGATGGTCTGGGTCCGCTACTGTTCGAGGGCCTATACTGTGAAATACAAAATGTGAAACAGCCAGAAGAAAGAAAGACTCAAAATGTTCTGGGTCAAAAGCAAGGATGTTCAACGTGATACGATTTTCTTTGAGAGTTTGGCGGGGGGGAATTGTAAGGATCAGCTCCAATTCCATTAGTAATAAAGCTGAGCTGAGGAAAGAATTCAGTCCAATAGCCCATTTTACCTCACTGACTTCTAGTTTTGGGCTATTTCCCTTGTTTATGATGTTTTATTGTTTGCTTTGAGTTATTCCTTTTGCAAATTAGTTAGATTTATTTTCTTTCTCTGTTGGGAAGTGTGGTGAAAATGAGTCTGGATCTAAATCAGAAACCGTGGGCGAAAGTTTTGTTGGTCACCAGTTGCTTGTCTAGGTTTATCTTGGGCACAACTCCCATTCTAAGGCCCCTTCCAGCTCACTACATTATTATTACGCTCTGTGCCAACCACAGCTGCCTAATATTAACTGATTGTGCCACTTTTGCAATACTGCTTGGGAAGCAGGACCTACTGGTTTTATTTCTTTTATTACCCATGACCCCACAGAAAGGCAGATTGGCTAGGAAAAAATAAATAAATAATGTGGGCTAGTAAATGCTTCTGGTGCTTATTTACCCTCACTCTGTTGCTCGCCCCCTCTTTATCCTCACAGTCTCAATCCCAATTCCCATCTATTTTGGTTTCAGTTGATTATATTGTTCTTTTATTTAATTTTTCCCTTGCATTTTCCATTCACTTAGAACAGGATCCCACATTAAATGAGGCTCCAGGCTCACTTAAGGATGCATTTTGCAAACCAAATAAAGTAAAATCATCAGTAAATTCCAAATTTATTATGCTCTTCTACACATGTACAAATTCCAGTAAGGCTCTAGCTATGAAAATCATTCTAAGACAAGGATTCCAGATGCAATTAATAATTTTTTCTAACCATGCTGTTTATTTTAAGTGCATTAGAAGTATCTAATATATTCAACTTCGAAGGAAAAAATGTTCAGAGACAACTTGGACAGACAGAAGCCAAACCATAACTTGACATAAATTGCTTGGCATATAAGAAAATCCTGAAACAAGGACAAATCAGGATCTATCAGAGCAAATGCAGAAGAGTGGCGAGAAAAAATGGTTTTGTAACTTCCAAAGTTACATTGTCCAATATTCTACCATAAATTGTACTATAGGAAATGGATTTCAGAGCTAAACACTGTCAAATATCCTTTTTTTTTTTTTTTTTTTTTTTTTTGAGGTGAAAAAAACGCAGGCTTAGGGACATTAACTAGCTGCTTAACAACAGAGCAAAGACTATAATGGCAACCTCAAGACTTTTCTTTAGAACCATTGCGAACATTTCACACTGATTTGCCTTCTCACTTCAAGAACCAGTCAACATTTTTGCTCTTTTGAAATTTGTTTTACATATTGGAGTTCTAGCCTATTGGTCCTTGTGGCTTTCCAGGTTTTTCAAACTAATATTGTTTCGTACTTAAAGCACTGTATGCATTCTAGACTTGCTCTGAGAAAGCAGAGTAGGGCAGGATGCTACAACAGGAAAGTACCCACTGTAAATGTTTCTGCTGCTTTGGGTCAGCTTCCTTGGGACTCCCGGGAAGATGCTCTTTGCCTCAACATAGTGGTCAGGATGGCAAGAGCATGAGGTGCTGGGACACTTGGCTTCTGCCACTCCTTGGTAAGAAGATTGCTTCCAGTACACCATCTATGGAGATGATTCTTTCTTTAAGCTGCCAGCATCTATCTTCCGGCCAAGGGTGTATTTCTGGATTCTCACGAGCATATATAATATGCATATTTGTATATATGTATGTGTGTATACATATGTATATATGTGTATATGAAATAATTTTTTGAATACTGGATTATTTTTCCTTCTCTATATTTTCATGCCCCAAAGTATAAAAATAAAAACAGATCTTAACTCTTAGAAGAAAATAAACAATTTAACCAAGATATATGCTCTGCAGATATTCAAGAAAGCTGAGTTCACTATCTATTATTAGATTTCAAGATTATCATACCTATTTATACATAAAACCTCCTCCCCAAATGTCTCTCTCTTTCCCTCTTTCTCCACCGACATCAACTGAGTTCTAGCTCTATCATTTTATAGTGGACAAAGAACTAATGGCTTTTAATCTTAAGCTCTTGCACCTTGGAGCCTGAAATTTCCACTATGACTGTTTTTTTTGTTTTTGTTTTTGTTTTTTTAAGTGGGATTTAAAAGCAAAATCAGTGATAAAAAGTTTAAAAATGTATCATCCATTAGTGCTACAGACAGTAGGGCATAGATAAATAGGACACAGGACAGGGAAATTTTGATAAGTTTAGAGATGGAGAACCAGTGGGAAGGGGAGGACCAATTGAAAAGCTGGTAGGCTGTGAGTTAGTAATAGGCTGGTTGAGGGAAGGTCTGGGAGAAGGAGTGATTTCTAACACTGAGAAAGCAGCAGAAGTAATTCTGATGACAATTCACTGACTACATGACATTTTCTTTTTTTTTCTTTCTTGAGTCTTGCTCTGTTGCCCAGGCTGGAGTGCAGTGGCGCAATCTCGGCTCACTGCAACCTCCACCTCCCGAGTTCAAGTGATTCTCCTGCCTCAGCCTCCCAAGTAGCTGGGACTACAGGAACACACCACTATACCCAGCTAATTTTAGTATTTTTAGTAGAGACAAGGTTTCACCATGTTGGCTAGGCTAGTCTTGAACACCTGACTTCAGGTAATCTTCCCACCTCGGCCTCCCACAATGCTGGGATTACAGGCATGAGCCACTGCGCCCAGCCTACATGACATTTTCTTGAGTTGATGATAGGTGTGATAGGTGTATAATAAATTAAAACTCATTCATTTTGTTAGTTATTCTTGAGCTGGGCCAAAATATAAGTACTAAAAGATGTAGCTTAAGGGGACAGGTTGAGTCACTGTATAAAATGTATACTAAACCACAACAGCATTCATGAACATGAACCTATTAGCCACATAGCATTGAGTTCCTCAAGGTAAGCAGAGTTCGAATAGATTTGAGCCATCTTCACACAGAATCTAAAGATCTTTCTAAATTGTGATTATCCACAGGCATATAGTTCACCACAGTGACAGACTTCTTTTTCAAAATCGTGCTCATTATCTTAACCTCAGCAGAGTTTCCAAGATTGACCAAATAATTTCAAGACATATAAAAGAATACTGGTATTACATATGTCAATTTCACTAAACTTGTAGTCACATTTAATTTAATTAACTAGGTTTAAAAATGTTCTCCTAAGCACCAACTAGATGTCATTGACCCATTGATATTAGGAATTGAAGTAATAGTCCCACAAATTTAATAATTGTTCAAATTAATTTCTACTAAATTTCAACATACTTTGATCTATTCTAAGAAATTTCATCATTTTTACTGCCTGATATATGTCAGGGAACCCTTTATTTGTGCTGTTCATTTAGATATTGCAAAGTACAATACTTTAACAGACATTTTAAGTAATTACTAGGGATTCAAATTTAATTCAATCTTATATGGAACTACCAATGCAAATAATTCATATAACAACTGAAGAGGCAGATACTTGTAGACATAGCTAAGTTTTCATATAACATAAAACAACAATAATATCAAAGCTAACTTTTCATCCTTGGGCTTAGCAAATTTATTTTGACATTGATTGTATATTCCAACTTCAGAAGCATTAAAATATGAAAACCGTACATCTTTGTTTCAATGAGGTATAGTATAGATAATCTCTTTACCTCTACTTTTATATAAAGTATTCCTTAAGTTCTGACCCTTTTATCAATTCTTTATTTTTATATGCTGTTAATCTCAACTTCTACTCGCTCTTACACCCTAATATGTCCAATATATCACTATAAGTTTGCTTACGTGCCCTTCAGTGGCCCTCCATATTTAATCACTTTTGTTACTTTTTCCTTTTAAAAATACTCAGATGTTGCATCTCATTACTTTTTTAAGTTAGTCAACAATTGCCCTCCATCTTTTCAGTATAATTTCTTTAAAGGGGTAATTCCTTACCTCTACTTTCTTACTATCCATCTTCTAAACAATGAGTGCTTTTCTGACCTGAGATTCCCTCACAGTCATTTTAGATTTTCCTTTCTTACAGAGCTAATATTTGAGAAAAGTAGTTTGTATTCATTGTCTCTTTCCCTGTCACATATTCACTACTTACTTCACCTCAATATAGTATCTCCTCCCATTATTACTACACTAAAAGCACTATTTCCATGGTTTTTGATAACTTTCTTGTTGCTAGATCCAATGGGAGGTTATTGGTTCTTATTTCAATGGACATCTTTGCAGCATTTGAAATCAGTCTATCCCTATAGGTACTCTCCCTTCCCTTGCTTTAGGTGACACTGCTCTATCAGGGGTTTCTTCCTACTCCTCCAACCAATTATACTTAGTCTCTTGAAGGTTCTTCCTTATATGTCTCTTAACAATGTTTATGTTCTCTGCCCTCTTTTCTTCATGCTCTCTCTAGGTAATTCCATTCACTTTCACAGCTTGAACTTCCATCCTTTTGCTAATGACTCCCAAATCTACATTTCAGCTCAGAACTCTTCCCTGGACACTAGAATCATAAATTCACTTGCTCTTGGCAATTACCACTTGGCATCTCCAAATCAACCCCATCAAAAACTCATTTTATGTGTTCATTTCCTCCATCCCCAACCACCACTGAACCAAATATATTTTCTCTCCTTATTCTCT
The DNA here is from genome assembly GCF_008728515.1 of Papio anubis. Classification (NCBI taxonomy): domain Eukaryota; kingdom Metazoa; phylum Chordata; class Mammalia; order Primates; family Cercopithecidae; genus Papio; species Papio anubis. The sequence goes on from NC_044985.1 coordinate 82,431,624, forward strand.
ACCTGGATGGATGGTACAATCACCTATGTAGTCATCCAGGCCAGAAGTATCTAATGGTCTCCTCATTCCATTATTCTGTAAAAGTAATATAGCCTGTCAATCCAAGAATGCCTAGATTACTACTGCAACTTCCTAACTAGTCTTTTCCCTCCAGTCTTGTCTCACACTTTCATACTTCAACGCAATGCTTCCAGAGTGATGCTTCCAACATACAGATCTGACTATATAACTCTCTATGTTAAAATCATTTCCATGAGTTCTTATTGCTTTCAAGATAGAACCCAAATTGTTAGTCTCCATGTACCATGTTCATGGGAATTCTTAATGAAGTAACTGGGCATCTAGGCTCAGAAACCACAAAATAGAACAAGAAAGGTGGTAATAAAAAGGCAACACATGTCTTCTACTAGCTATGTCTACTTTCCTTCAGTTCTTTGCTTACCATTCTCCTTCAACAACAAAATTTTTAAAAAGCTAGTTATTGCAATGATAGCACATATAGAGCTCATTACATTTTTAAAAGTCTATTCACACTCATTGCTTAATTTCATCTTTATTCTACTCTTTGAAGTATATTTTCTTTTTTTTTTTTTTTTTTTGTATAGAACTATAACATCTTTTTTTTTATTTTTTATTTATTTATTTATTTATTTATTTATTATTATTATACTTTAAGTTGTAGGGTACATGTGCATAACATGCAGGTTTGTTACATATGTATACTTGTGCCATGTTAGTCTGCTGCACCCATCAACTCGTCATTTACATCAGGTATAACTCCCAATGCAATCCCTCCCCCCTCCCCCCTCCCCATGATAGGCCCCGGTGTGTGATGTTCCCCTTCCTGAGTCCAAGTGATCTCATTGTTCAGTTCCCACCTATGAGTGAGAACATGCGGTGTTTGGTTTTCTGTTCTTGTGATAGTTTGCTAAGAATGATGGTTTCCAGCTGCATCCATGTCCCTACAAAGGACGCAAACTCATCCTTTTTTATGGCTGCATAGTATTCCATGGTGTATATGTGCCACATTTTCTTAATCCAATCTGTCACTGATGGACATTTGGGTTGATTCCAAGTCTTTGCTATTGTGAATAGTGCTGCAATAAACATACGTGTGCATGTGTCTTTATAGCAGCATAATTTATAATCCTTTGGGTATATCCCCAGTAATGGGATGGCTGGGTCATATGGTACATCTAGTTCTAGATCCTTGAGGAATCGCCATACTGTTTTCCATAATGGTTGAACTAGTTTACAATCCCACCAACAGTGTAAAAGTGTTCCTATTTCTCCACATCCTCTCCAGCACCTATTGTTTCCTGACTTTTTAATGATCGCCATTCTAACTGGTGTGAGATGGTATCTCATTGTGGTTTTGATTTGCATTTCTCTGATGGCCAGTGATGATGAGCATTTTTTCATATGTCTGTTGGCTGTATGAATGTCCTCTTTTGAGAAATGTCTGTTCATATCCTTTGCCCACTTTTTGATGGGGTTGTTTGTTTTTTTCTTGTAAATTTGTTGGAGTTCTTTGTAGGTTCTGGATATTAGCCCTTTGTCAGATGAGTAGATTGCAAAAATTTTCTCCCATTCTGTAGGTTGCCTGTTCACTCTGATGGTAGTTTCTTTTGCTGTGCAGAAGCTCTTTAGTTTAATTAGATCCCATTTGTCAATTTTAGCTTTTGCTGCCGTTGCTTTTGGTGTTTTAGACATGAAGTCTTTGCCCATGCCTATGTCCTGAATGGTACTACCTAGGTTTTCCTCTAGGATTTTTATGGTATTAGGTCTAACATTTAAGTCTCTAATCCATCTTGAATTAATTTTCGTATAAGGAGTAAGGAAAGGATCCAGTTTCAGCTTTCTACTTATGGCTAGCCAATTTTCCCAGCACCATTTATTAAATAGGGAATCCTTTCCCCATTTCTTGTTTCTCTCAGGTTTGTCAAAGATCAGATGGCTGTAGATGTGTGGTATTATTTCTGAGGACTCTGTTCTGTTCCATTGGTCTATATCTCTGTTTTGGTACCAGTACCATGCTGTTTTGGTTACTGTAGCCTTGTAGTATAGTTTGAAGTCAGGTAGCGTGATGCCTCCAGCTTTGTTCTTTTGACTTAGGATTGTCTTGGAGATGCGGGCTCTTTTTTGGTTCCATATGAACTTTAAAGCAGTTTTTTCCAATTCTGTGAAGAAACTCATTGGTAGCTTGATGGGGATGGCATTGAATCTATAAATTACCTTGGGCAGTATGGCCATTTTCACGATATTGATTCTTCCTATCCATGAGCATGGAATGTTCTTCCATTTGTTTGTGTCCTCTTTTATTTCACTGAGCAGTGGTTTGTAGTTCTCCTTGAAGAGGTCCTTTACATCCCTTGTAAGTTGGATTCCTAGGTATTTGATTCTCTTTGAAGCAATTGTGAATGGAAGTTCATTCATGATTTGGCTCTGTGTTTGTCTGTTATTGGTGTATAAGAATGCTTGTGATTTTTGCACATTAATTTTGTATCCTGAGACTTTGCTGAAGTTGCTTATCAGCTTAAGGAGATTTTGGGCTGAGACAATGGGGTTTTCTAAATATACAATCATGTCATCTGCAAACAGGGACAATTTGATTTCTTCTTTTCCTAACTGAATACCCTTGATTTCTTTCTCTTGCCTAATTGCCCTAGCCAGAACTTCCAACACTATGTTGAATAGGAGTGGTGAGAGAGGGCATCCCTGTCTTGTGCCAGTTTTCAAAGGGAATTTTTCCAGTTTTTGCCCATTCAGTATGATATTGGCTGTGGGTTTGTCATAAATAGCTCTTATTATTTTGAGGTACGTTCCATCAATACCGAATTTATTGAGCGTTTTTAGCATGAAGGGCTGTTGAATTTTGTCAAAAGCCTTTTCTGCATCTTTTGAGATAATCATGTGGTTCTTGTCTTTGGTTCTGTTTATATGCTGGATTATGTTTATTGATTTGCGAATGTTGAACCAGCCTTGCATCCCAGGGATGAAGCCCACTTGATCATGGTGGATAAGCTTTTTGATGTGTTGCTGAATCCGGTTTGCCAGTATTTTATTGAGGATTTTTGCATCGATGTTCATCAGGGATATTGGTCTAAAATTCTCTTTTTTTGTTGTGTCTCTGCCAGGCTTTGGTATCAGGATGATGTTGGCCTCATAAAATGAGTTAGGGAGGATTCCCTCTTTTTCTATTGATTGGAATAGTTTCAGAAGGAATGGTACCAACTCCTCCTTATACCTCTGGTAGAATTCAGCTGTGAATCCATCTGGTCCTGGACTTTTTTTGGTTGGTAGGCTATTAATTATTGCCTCAATTTCAGAGCCTACTATTGGTCTATTCAGGGATTCAACTTCTTCCTGGTTTAGTCTTGGAAGAGTGTAAGTGTCCAGGAAATTATCCATTTCTTCTAGGTTTTCCAGTTTATTTGCGTAGAGGTGTTTATAGTATTCTCTGATGGTAGTTTGTATTTCTGTGGGGTCGGTGGTGATATCCCCTTTATCATTTTTAATTGCGTCGATTTGATTCTTCTCTCTTTTCTTCTTTATTAGTCTTGCTAGTGGTCTGTCAATTTTGTTGATCTTTTCAAAAAACCAACTCCTGGATTCATTGATTTTTTGGAGGGTTTTTTGTGTCTCTATCTCCTTCAGTTCTGCTCTGATCTTAGTTATTTCTTGCCTTCTGCTAGCTTTCGAATGTGTTTGCTCTTGCTTCTCTAGTTCTTTTAATTGCGATGTTAGAGTGTCAATTTTTGATCTTTCCTGCTTTCTCTTGTGGGCATTTAGTGCTATAAATTTCCCTCTGCACACTGCTTTAAATGTGTCCCAGAGATTCTGGTATGTTGTATCTTTGTTCTCATTGGTTTCAAAGAACATCTTTATTTCTGCCTTCATTTCGTTATGTACCCAGTAGTCATTCAGGAGCAGGTTGTTCAGTTTCCATGTAGTTGAGCGGTTTTGATTGAGTTTCTTAGTCCTGAGTTCTAGTTTGATTGCACTGTGGTCTGAGAGACAGTTTGTTATAATTTCTGTTCTTGTACATTTGCTGAGGAGTGCTTTACTTCCAATTATATGGTCAATTTTGGAGTAAGTGCGATGTGGTGCTGAGAAGAATGTATATTCTGTTGATTTGGGGTGGAGAGTTCTATAGATGTCTATTAGGTCTGCTTGCTGCAGAGATGAGTTCAATTCCTGGATATCCTTGTTAACTTTCTGTCTCGTTGATCTGTCTAATGTTGACAGTGGAGTGTTGAAGTCTCCCATTATTATTGTATGGGAGTCTAAGTCTCTTTGTAAGTCTCTAAGGACTTGCTTTATGAATCTGGGTGCTCCTGTATTGGGTGCATATATATTTAGGATAGTTAGCTCTTCCTGTTGAATTGATCCCTTTACCATTATGTAATGGCCTTCTTTGTCTCTTTTGATCTTTGATGGTTTAAAGTCTGTTTTATCAGAGACTAGTATTGCAACCCCCGCTTTTTTTTGTTCTCCATTTGCTTGGTAAATCTTCCTCCATCCCTTTATTTTGAGCCTATGTATGTCTCTGCGTGTGAGATGGGTCTCCTGAATACAGCAGACTGATGGGTCTTGACTCTTTATCCAGTTTGCCAGTCTGTGTCTTTTCATTGGAGCATTTAGTCCATTTACATTTAAGGTTAAGATTGTTATGTGTGAACTTGATCCTGCCATTATGATATTAACTGGTTATTTTGCTCATTAGTTGATATAGTTTCTTCCTAGCCTCGATGGTCTTTACATTTTGGCATGTTTTTGAGATGGCTGGTACTGGTTGTTCCTTTCCATGTTTAGTACTTCCTTCAGGGTCTCTTGTAAGGCAGGCCTAGTGGTGACAAAATCTCTAAGCATTTGCTTATCTGTAAAGGATTTTATTTCTCCTTCACTTATGAAACTTAGTTTGGCTGGATATGAAATTCTGGGTTTAAAATTCTTTTCTTTAAGAATGTTGAATATTGGCCCCCACTCTCTTCTGGCTTGGAGAGTTTCTGCCGAGAGATCTGCTGTGAGTCTGATGGGCTTCCCTTTGTGGGTAACCCGACCTTTCTCTCTGGCTGCCCTTAAGATTTTTTCCTTCATTTCAACTTTGGTGAATCTGGCAATTATGTGTCTTGGAGTTGCTCTTCTCGAGGAGTATCTTTGTGGCATTCTCTGTATTTCCTGGATTTGAATGTTGGCCTGCCCTACTAGGTTGGGGAAGTTCTCCTGGATGATATCCTGAAGAGTGTTTTCCAACTTGGTTCCATTTTCCCCCTCACTTTCAGGCACCCCAATCAGACGGAGATTTGGTCTTTTTACATAATCCCATACTTCTTGCAGGCTTTGTTCATTTCTTTTTCTTCTTTTTTCTTTTGGTTTCTCTTCTCGCTTCATTTCATTCATTTGATCCTCAATCGCTGATACTCTTTCTTCCAGTTGATCGAGTCGGTTACTGAAGCTTGTGCATTTGTCACGTATTTCTCGTGTCATGCTTTTCATCTCTTTCATTTCGTTTATGACCTTCTCTGCATTAATTAGTCTAGCCGTCAATTCTTCCACTTTTTTTTCAAGATTTTTAGTTTCTTTGCGCTGGGTACGTAATTCCTCCTTTAGCTCTGCGAAATTTGATGGACTGAAGCCTTCTTCTCTCATCTCGTCAAAGTCATTCTCCGTCCAGCTTTGATCCGTTGCTGGCGATGAGCTGCGCTCCTTTGCCGGGGGAGATGTGCTCTTATTTTTTGAATTTCCAGCTTTTCTGCCCTGCTTTTTCCCCATCTTTGTGGTTTTATCTGCCTCTGGTCTTTGATGATGGTGATGTACTGATGGGGTTTTGGTGTAGGTGTCCTTCCTGTTTGATAGTTTTCCTTCTAACAGTCAGGACCCTCAGCTGTAGGTCTGTTGGAGATTGCTTGAGGTCCACTCCAGACCCTGTTTGCCTGGGTATCAGCAGCAGAGGCTGCAGAAGATAGAATATTTCTGAACAGCGAGTGTACCTGTCTGATTCTTGCTTTGGAAGCTTCCTCTCAGGGGTGTACTCCACCCTGTGAGGTGTGCGGTGTCAGACTGCCCCTAGTGGGGGATGTCTCCCAGTTAGGCTACTCAGGGGTCAGGGACCCACTTGAGCAGGCAGTCTGTCCGTTCTCAGATCTCAGCCTCCGTGTTGGGATATCCACTGCTCTCTTCAAAGCTGTCAGACAGAGTCGTTTGCGTCTGCAGAGGTTTCTGCTGCTTTGTTGTTGTTGTTGTTGTGTAGCTGTGCCCTGTCCCCAGAGGTGGAGTCTACAGAGACAGGCAGGTTTCCTTAAGCTGCTGTGAGCTCCACCCAGTTGGAGCTTCCCAGCAGCTTTGTTTACCTACTTAAGCCTCAGCAATGGCGGGCGCCCCTCCTCCAGCCTGGCTGCTGCCTTGCCGGTAGATCACAGACTGCTGTGCTAGCAATGAGGGAGGCTCCGTGGGCGTGGGACCCTCCCGGCCAGGTGTGGGATATGATCTCCTGGTGTGCCTGTTTGCTTAAAGCGCAATATTGGGGTGGGAGTCACCCGATTTTCCAGGTGTTGTGTGTCTCAGTTCCCCTGGCTAGGAAAAGGGATTCCCTTCCCCCTTGCGCTTCCCAGGTGAGGCGATGCCTCGCCCTGCTTCAGCTCTCGCTGGTCGGGCTGCAGCAGCTGACCAGCACCGATCGTCGGGCACTCCCCAGTGAGATGAACCCAGTACCTCAGTTGAAAATGCAGAAATCACCGGTCTTCTGTGTCGCTGGCGCTGGGAGTTCCTATTTTTCATAAAGTATTTGCAATTGATTATTTCTGAATGTTGACAGATATAAATCTTACTTCTGTAAAAATCAAGTTCTGTGAATGCAAAGATATTTTCTCTTTTATTCCCGATGTACTTCAAGTACCTAGAATAGTTTCTGACACATATTAGATATTCAACAAATATTTGCAGAAGAAGAGTACAAATAAACAAAAGGAGATTTAACTGGAGCACTATCCCATAATAATTTTCTACAAATGAAATAATAATTATTACTTTAAAAAACAAATCTAGATTTTCAGTAATCTGGTTTATTTAAAAGAAGTTACAACTGTAGTAAAGGATATTTGGTGTTTTGTCTTTGTTATTTTCTGATTTTGATAAAAATCTCCTCAAAATTAAGGAATAAAAGACAACTGGTAAAATGATGCTTTGTAAATGTTGCATGCCAGTTCTTAAGCTCTTATCTCTTATCATCAATGTCCCACTTCTCTACTCTGTTTTGTGACTCTGGGGCTGGGACTCTGCCAACCACATTTCTGCCTGGCCAGCTGGTTCTCTGTTAGGCTCAGCCAATAGGGGATGCTAGAGGGAGGATGGAAGGCAATTGCTTCCTGTTTATATTCCCATTCCTGTTAGTGCACATCACCATCTTAGGGACTTCCTGTCTGTTCCCTGTTCTTGTGAGTGTCTTCCCAGTAGCACTTCTTCACGTTGAAAGTGCCTTTCCATAGCAGCACATGAACGCAGTCTGCAGATTATCCAACACTGATAGAACCAGCCTTATCAGACACTCAGAGACACCAAACCAGCCAAGCATTCCTGCTCAGAAGTTTGAATTTCAACTCCACAGGAACTCTACTCCAATCTAATAAGTTTAACACAGCAGTTCTCCTTTATCCATGGTTTCACTTTCTGTAGCTTCAGTTACCTCTGGTCAACTGCAGTATGAAAACATTAAATGGAAAATTTCAGAAATAAACAATGTAGAAGTTTTAAATTGCACACCATTCTGAGTAGTGTTTTGAAATTTAGCAGGTGAATCAGCTCTTTGTCCAGCACATGCATTCTCTCTATACTCCCTGCTCATCTGTCACTTAGGAGCCTTCTCTGTCATCAGATAGACTGTGGTGGTATCATAGTGTTATGTCCAAGTAACCCTTATTTTACTTAATAATGGCTTCAAAGTGCAAGAGGAGTGATGCTGTCAATTCAGATATGCCAAAGGGAAGCCAAAGAGTACTTTCTTTAAAGAAAAAAGTGAAATTTCTAGACTTAGTAACAAAAGGGTTATATAGTGAGGTTGCTAAGATCTATGGTGGGAATTAATCTTCTATCCATAAAATTGTGAAGAAGGAAAAAGAAATTTGTGCTAGTTTTTCTGTCACACCTCAGACTGCAGAAGTGATGGCCACAGTGCATGGTAAATGCTTAGTTAAGATGGGGAAGGCATTGCATTTGTGGGTGGAAGACATAACAGAAATATGTTCCAATTGATGGCAATAGGAGTCGATATTATCCATGGTTTCAGGCATTCACTGGTTGTCTTGGAACTAATCCTTTGAGAATAAAGGGGGGACTACTGTTAATTCCAGCCTCTTGCCTTTATTACCTCACCCAGAGGTAAGATAGCTTCTTTCTACAGTTGCTTCTACTATAACTTACTGTTTCCTTGTTACTCTTTCATTTATGTAGTGAACAACTTTATAACCAGTTAATAATTCTATGTATAAAATTCTGTCCAAATAACTAGTGTGACTTATGTCTCCTAATGATGCCCTGACTGGTACAAATTGGTTTTTCTAAGTCTCTTTCTTTGATTTCTTTAGTTTGTACATGCTACTTGATTAAATGCCAACAAAAAGCTAATTTTTAAAATGTCACAAGATTTGATGTCAGCAAAATTCAAAATAAATGGAATGTCCTGAATGCTTCCACCATCTTCCCTGGCTCTTTTTTTTTTTTTTCTTGCCTCATCCTATCTCTTTCTTTCTTCCTCCTCCTCTCACATTCTTCCCTCTGAGTGTTGTTTCCCTCAATCCTTCCTCTACTCACTTTGCAAATTTTATCTTACCTTATCGTCACCAACCCGGTACATTCCTCATCTTCTCTTCTATTCAAGAGACCTTGAGCTCAGTTCTTTCACTCTAACTCATCAAACACAAGTTAGGTCCTTTATCCCATGGAGGACAGAGAGAAGCTGAAGTTCCTACACATTAGAACAAGAGTAATGGGAAATTACATGTCTATCCCCAACAGTGGAGAGGCTTTAATTTTGTCAGGGTCCTTTGAGATATCTTTCAATGAAACCTTATCCGTGGCCATCTGGTTAGCTTACAACTAAGACCTAACCCCAGCTTATACCTAAGGAACGAATCCCTTCCTGTTTTCCCTTACCTTTGGTGGCAGATAACAGAAGAAAGCAACATTCTATCCTGCCAGAGAGCAGGAAGAAACTGTGGCTGGATGAGCCCCTGGCTAAGAAATACAAAGCTCATGCAGCTATTTCCTCCATGAAACTGCCAGAATCACACTCTCATCTTAGTTCCTTGGTTCCCGTGGAGCCTTCCTTATTGCTCCACTGCGAGTGCCGGGGTTTCTATTCCTCACCAACACCTGGAAATGAGAATTTTCTTTCGGATCCCAACTCTTAAGGGTATTACCCTCAGCTAGCTTTCACATAGGAATAATTTGCTTTCCTAATCTGTTCTAAGGTGTTATCGGTTTTATATGTTAACTTTTTCAAGAACATTTGTATTTTAACAGAGTATGACCAGAAACCTGCTGTCTTAACGCAAATCCTAAGAAATTGTAAGAGGTGAATTTTGGCCATGAAACAGGAGCTGATTTGGGATACTTTTTACAGAAGTTATTTCTTCATTCTCAAATCAATCAACCTAAGAGGGAGGCCAGTCTAAACTAGACTTCTACTCCTGGAATGTAGCTTTATGGATTGGAAAGTTTAAACATCCTATAAATATATAAATAAAGATAAAATAATGTGCTTTTACATCTTAATAGAGATACATTTTAAAAGACAATAACAATATAAGAAAAATAGTCTGTAGCTTATTATGGTGGAGTGTAAATCAATGTAAGGTGAATTTATTTTTATTATGCTAATTGCCTAGAATTCATAGTCTCAGCCAAGAAATAGTCTGTTTTTCATTTGCTCACTGACAAAATTTGACAAATAAAAGTTTGGTTGCGGAGCAGAATGGAGCTAGAAATAAAACAGCAATGGCTATTATAAGATACTTTTGGGGGGTTGTTTGCAATGACTATTACTTAATAGCATGTGCTATTTTTTAATTTTTAAGAAAAGCCTATTTCTGAACCAAAAAAAAATGGTTGTAAGCTTATTATTAAAATTGTCCTTACATACATTTCCTAATATAGTCATGCAGACTCATACGTGTCTCAAAGTAGTGTTTTACCACCAAGTATCAGAACTTTTTAAACTGCACTGTGGCTTCATTTCTGAGAAATGTTCTCTTTTTCTTGACGTTTATGGTATCAGGTAGACTAAAGTAGTTTTAGAGAACTGACACCTGAAGGTCATGAAAGGCAAAGACAAGAACTGACCTACTTAAAGTGGAGTTTTTACCACCGATTTCTCACTTTCATCTACGTGGCAGAATCCTTTGACTTCTAAAGTACAAATGTGGGAAAATTAGCTATCTTAAAACTCCTTTGAGGTTTTGTGGATGGTTTCACCAAAATTTTACTTAGCATTCTAGGCACTCATTCTAAGCTCTAGTGGGAGAAAAACAGTTTTCTCTCTTTCAGAATGTCTCCTGAAATCTGTGTAGCCTGTATAAAAGAAGACATAAAATGTAAGGTGTTGAAATGTAAGCACTATGGATAATAAATGAGGGCCAATGACAGCATAAGAAGACACACATTTTCTGATGAGAAATCTCTGCTCTTCAGAGGAATGGCTTCTGTGTATGCACGCACACACACACATACATTTGAAATTCCAGAAAGAAAGCTGAACATCTGGTCACTTTATTCTAGTATTTCTTAATTTATAAGGATATGAAAATTTGAACATACCATATCAGAAAGTCGTCAATCTGTGATAAGTTTCTCATTCTCTTTGAACAGTTTTCTTGTGAATATGACATGGAACTATTATTATGGAAGTTTCATTTGTGACTCACTAGAAAAACATAGCTCTGACATGCATATGTAGTCCATTTATGACATTAAGCCTAGCATCAGGCTCACAAAATCCATTGCTGTCCTTGCCGCTTAATTCAAGATTCTGTGAACTATGTATGTTTCACACGGCCTACAAAGAAGCTTTTCTGAAAGTAACAAATATAAAGTTTGAAGAGTTTTCAGGATCTTTGCTAACCTTTGTGGTTTCAATATTCCAACATCTCTTCCTTGAGTTAACTTTGGCCTACTCATTCTTTTTTGAATAGAGAGAATATGCTAAACTGAGTGAGAAGCACAATATAAATCCCCCATCATTGTACAAATATCTTAATTAGTTACTTGGCTGTGCATAGTTTACTCATGTTCAGGCACTATATAGTAGAGAAGAAAGTGTACTGAGAGTAAGGAAACTAATTCATGGATATTAACCAATGCATTTCGTATCCAAAATCTGTTTAACCAGCCACAATTGAAAATGATAGGACTGCTGACAAATCGATTTCCTTGCAGTTCTCAATATTAAAATCGATCTGAAGCATTTAATTAAAGATAATAAATACTGAAAAAATTAGACAATATGGAAAGCATATAGAAGTTATTAAAGGAAACACTTTAAATTCTACCATATATAAGAAAGCACAGTCAATATTTTATAAATGTTGTTCTAGACTTCTCTTCATGATTGAGCACCTAACTTTATATACATAGGAGTACACTATTTGTATTAGTCCTTTCTCCCATTGCTAGAAAGACATACCTGAGACTAGGTGACTTATAAAGAAAAGAGATTTAATTGGCTCGTTGTTCTTCATGTTGTAGAGGAAGCACAGTTGCTTGTGCTTCTGGGGAGGCCTCAGTGAGCTTCCAAGCATGGCAGAAGGCAAAGTGGTAGCAGGTATCTTAGAAAGTAGGAGCAGGACTGAGAGAGAAGGGGGAAGGTGCCACCCACTTTTAAACAACCAGATTTCATGAGAGCTCACTCACTATACAGTACAAAGTGGGGACTGGTGCTAAACCATTCATAAGAACTCCTCCCCTATGATCCAGTCACCTTCCACCCGGCCCCACCTCCGACACTGGGGATTACAACTGAACGTAAGATTTGACTGGGGACACAGATCCAAACCACATCACCATGTAATATATGTTGCTCTCAAACCTTCTTTTTTATTGTATGTATTGAAGGTGTACAGCATGATATTTTGATATACATACAATGAAATTTCTCAAGTTTTCTTTTTCTATTTAAAATAAGTCAAAAAAGAACTTTCCATGTTAGTGAATCTACATGTACAACATCTTTTTTTAAAAAGATACAGATAATTCTAGTGTATGCATGTACTTAGATTACTCAACATTTCCTCTTGTTAGATAATTAGATTCTTCTCAGTTTTCCTTCTCATAAACCCCATTGTGATGAATTTTTTTTGTGCTCCTGCTTTTCTACATATGTGCATGATTTATTGTTCCCTTGGAATAAATAATCAAGAGAGAGATCACTGGCCCAAAGGATATGTATACTTCTAATACATATTGCCAAATTTCTCACCACGAGGTTTAGTAAATTAACTTTCCCACCAGCAAGGTAGGAGAGTGTGATTTGTTTTTTCAGCCTTATCAACAGTAAGTATTTTATTGAGAATTGAGAACCTGCCATTCAAAAGGTGTTAATTCATTGTTTTTTGCTTGCATTTTCCTTATTATTAGTGAAGATGAACATCTTCTCATGTTTTGATCTATCATTTTCCTCACTTCTTAATTGCCTGCTCATATGCTTAGCCCACATTTTTTTTTTCTATTAGGATTTTGGTATTTATTCACACTGATTTACAAATCAGATATTAGTTTCTGGTAAATGTATTACAAATGTCTTCCCCAAGACTTTTATTTGTCTTTCAACATTGTTTATAGTGTGTTTGACTATAATGGAGTGATTTGCTTGAAGCACCTTCCTTGCGATCTATACTCCTTGGCAATATGGTGGTGATATGTTGAATGTCAAGGATTTAAGAATTTGGGAATTAAATTGACTTCCCTAGCCATTTGAGATGCACAAAGTCAGGAGAAAAAATTCTCCAGAAATAGGCATGGCTCACATCCCATATTTGCCCAAAAAGTGTTCACTTCTTGGTTTTTATCATCTATGATTTAATTCTCATCCAAAAAGTTCAGATTGGATAGCATTCAATGCTTTTTAAAAAATGGACACACATCCGAAGGCCTAAGAGGTTAGTAGATTTTTATTATTTACATTTGCAAGTAACCAAAATTTTGGTCCATAGAGACAAAGTATTTACTCCCTTAAACAATATAAATAAGCTAGTCAAGCTTCCGTAAACTAGGTGTTAGAGATGCTTCTCACATTTTTAAATAATATAGTGTTTCAAAAGTTATTTCATTTAACATATACTTAAATACCTATGCTATATGAGAGTAGCAGAGTATAGCAGAAATAGAATTGAATTGAGATCTGGCTCATCCTTCCAATTTTTTCCAATGACATGCTGCAATTTTGGAAAAGGGCCAGAATTTCTGTATTGGTCAATCTGTTTACTTTTAAAAATTCTTCTTCTTCGTTTTTACACTGAAGACCTTGCCATTTCATGCCATGCAGATTATTCTAAAGTCCTTTGGGGATTTCTAAGAGCCAAATAATCATAATGACATTTGATCAGGAAGGAAGATACCTTATAAGCAGTTAGGTTTATGTAGATGGTTTTGTGGAAAGAATATTCCCATTGTTCTCAATTCAGCTGCAACAGACTTAGATTATTTCCCAGCCTTAAATACTTTCCTGCCTGCTCCTTTTTTCAGCTGGTGAGCTCACCTTGTTCTTAAAAAGATCAAGGCTATTCCTCATTGATTCTTATCTTCATCTCACTCTATTTTCTTCCACTTCTACAGACATCTCTCCAAATTTTCTGTCTCAGCAAACTCTCAGAAGTGCTAGCTTCACCCCTGATCATTTGATTGATCATTTAGCTCCTTACTTGTTCTTTTCTTCTCCATTCCATTTCTTTCTCCTTTAGTTTTAGTAATGTGCATCTCCTACTTTGACAAAGGACTTTACTTGACCTTGGTACCACTCTTGCTTCCAGTCAATTTCTATCTGCTTTATTTTTGTGACAGACCTCTATCTATGTTGCCCCGTCATCACTCCTGTCCTTAGCTCTGCAGCATGGTTTTCATCCTACTCACTTAAATTTTACAAAAAATCACCATCTTTGTTGTCAGCTATAATGACAAATGCAGTCTCCTTGAACATTGGTCACTTTGCAGGGTTTGTTTTTGTTTTTGTTTGAGATGGAGCCTCACTCTGTTGCCCAGGTTGGAGTGCAGTGGCACGATCTCAGCTCATGGCAGCCTCTGCCTCCCAGGTTCAAGTGATTCTCCCGCCTCAGCCTCCTGAGTAGCTGGGATTACAGGCCTGCACCACCATGCATGGCTAAGTTTTGTATTTTTAGTAGAGACAGGGTTTCACTATGTTGGCCAGGCTGGTCTTGAACTCCTGGCCTCAAGTGATCCTCTCACCTCGGCCTCCCAAAGTGTTGGGATTACAGGCATGAGCCACCGTGCCCGGCCATTTTGCAGTTTTTGACAATTTTTATCATAATTCCTTCTTGAAACTGTCTACTTCTTTGTCCTTAGTGAGATGGCACTCCACTAGTTATTTTTCATCTACTTACTCCTGCCCTTTCCTTTATGAGATGATTTTCAATTCATTTCTCTGTTTCTTTCTAAATATTCTGTCAGTTATCTTACAGTATTATAAAAGAACCAGAGTTCAAAACCAGATATAACATTAATTTTTGTGTTACTATGGGAAAGTAACAGTGCAGCATGAGAATGAGACAATGAGAATTAAAAGAGAACCTGGCTGGGCACTGTGCTCACAACTGTAATCCCAGTGAGAGGTGAAGCCGGCTGGGCTTCTGGGTTGGGTGGGGACTTGGAGAACTTTCCTGTCTAGCTAAAGGATTGTAAATGCACCAATCGGTGCTCTGTGTCTAGCTAATCAGGTAGGGGACTTGGAGAACTTTTCTGTCCAGCTAAAGGATTGTAAATGCACCAATCAGTGCTCTGTGTCTAGCTAAAGGTTTGTAAATGCACCAATCAGCACTCTGTAAAAACGGACCAATCAGCACTCTGTAAAACAGACCAGTCAGCACTCTGTAAAATGGATCAATCAGCTCTCTGTAAAATGGGCCAATCAGCAGGATGTGCCGTGGGACCAAATAAGGAATAAAAGCAGGCTACAGGAGCCTTCAGGGGCAACCCACTGGGGTCTGCTTCCAAGGTGTGGAAGTTTTGTTCTTTTGCTCTTTGCAATAAATCTAGCTGCTGCTCACTCTTTGGGTCCGCACTACCTTTATGAGCTATAACACTCACCCCGAAGGTCTGCAGCTTCACTCCTGAAGTCAGCCAGACCACGAGCCCACCAGAAGGAAGAAACTCTGGACACATCTGAACATCAGAAGGAACAAACTCCAGACACACCATTTTTAAGAACTGTAACACTCACCACGAGGGTCCGCGGCTTCATTTTTGAAGTCAGTTCAACCAAGAACCCACTGGAAGAAACCAATTCCGGACATACCAGCACTTTAGGAGCCTGAGGCCGGCAGATTACCTGAGGTCAGGAGTTTGAGACCAGCCTAGTCAAAATGGTGAAACCCCATCTCTAATAAAAGTACAAAAAATTAGCTGAGTGTGGTGGTGGGCACCTGTAATCCCAGCTACGTGGGAGGCAGAGGCAGGAGAATCTCTTGAACCCAGGAGGCAGAGGTTGCAGTGAACCAAGATCATGCCATTGCACTCCAGTCTGGGGACACAACAAGACTCCATCTCAAATAAAAAAAAAAAAAAAAAGGAATCTAGCACAGTACCTGGTCAGAGCTAATACCAATTGGTGCAAGTCATCCATGTTTGATCTTCTCCCTGACGTCTTTATTCTTGATAATTCTGTCTAAAGACTTTATTTCTCTACTATAAACCTATAGTTTAGGAGAGCATATACTACCCAATTTAATACTTAATTATATACCATCTTTCACCAGTAGCTGATGTTCCGTATTAGCTGTGTCTCTCTAACCAGAAAGCAGGAATCATCCCTAACAATTCCACTGTGTGCCATTCAGTTTTCAATAGACAACAGATGTTATTGAATTAACTAATCTAAGACTTTCCCCTTGCTCTGCTCCAGACTTCTAACAAGTGATCCAGGAAATTATGAATATTGTAAGGCATTTAATAATCACCTTGCTCGCCATCTCTCTGGTTTCCTTGGACTTCCATAAATATGGTTACACTCCAAAATAAAGATCTTAAGGATTGGTGCTAATTTATTAAAAATTTCCAGTCAGGTGTGGTGGCTCACGCCTGTAATCCCAGCACTTTGGTGTGATGAGGTGGGCAGATCATGGGGTCAAGAGATCGAGACCATCCTGGCCAACATGGTGAAACCCCTTCTTTACTAAAAATACAAAAATTAGCCAGGCATGGTGGCAGGTACCTGTAATCCCAGCTACTCAGGAGGCTGAGGCAGAAGAATTGCTTGAACCCGGCAGGCGGAGATTTCAATGAGCCAAGATCGCACCACTGCACTTCAGCTTGGGCGACAGAGTGAGACTCCGTCTCAAAAACAAACAACAAAAAAATTCATTCTCTAAATTTTTAGGATCAGGTTATATACCTCATGTTTTTCACTGTTTCAACAAATTCTTTTAGAGTACAGTAAAATGTCATCCACTAATGTAATGATAAATAAAAGAAGGATTCTTTCCTTAAAGAGCTCACAGTTTAAGTAGAGTAGACAAATAGACGTGCAATTCTATTAGGTTGTGGTAAATAATACCACATGGTAAAAGACTGGGTATTATAAATGTATACCCCCCAAGAAAAGCCCTTAAATCATTCTTTGGTGGTAGTGGGTGATGTGGTAATGTGAAAATGCTTCCAGAGAAAATAATTTCTAAGATAAAACCTGATTGTTCATTTCAGACAATAAAAATAGAATTACTATTATTTATGAAATTGTTTTTAAAAGAGATGTACATTTGCTTCTAAGTTAATTTTTTAATGTCTTCACTCTCCTGCTTCCTCCCTTTAAAAAAATACTCCCATATTCTGGACTTGTGATGCTGTAAACTAGCTTTCTAGTTATGAGATTTTGGAAAGAATAATAATTTTAGCAATCAAATATAAGAAAATATTTTTAAAAGTGGTCAATTAAAACTTCCTCTTACTCATAGAAAGTTGACAAAAAGCTTCAAACTCGATATTAGAAGCTAAGAAACTCAATTTTAAAAATGACATAGAATGTACTGAAAAATACTAAAATGAAAATTCAGGTGATGCAATATCAAAATTGACATTCAAAGACTGTCAGATCCAAAGTTATGCATACATACTCATGGTTAGTGTGAGGCAGAGGAGATATTTTATGACTGGAAAAGGTCACACCAAAGGGCATTTATCCTTCCTGGCTTCCTGGTGTGTAGAAAGGCTTGTGGTTACTTTCTTCACAAATGAGTTTATTCAAAGTGAAGATAATATCTCTACCTCTAAGGGTATGAGGAAGAGAACAAAGACTTTTTCTTGGAAGAAAAAAACATTGTGTATTTCTTGTTAGTAACAGAATGTCTCCCAAAGGGAAAAGAACCAAATCAATGAATTTTGTGCTGTGCCCAATTTTCTGATTAGAGAGAAGGGAAAATATTCTCTTCCATTTCCCTACATATTCTGTAATTAAGTTAAAGCGAATAGAAAAGAAAATCCAGCTTATCAAAATTCTCCATTGGGAAACCAATGGCTCCTAGTTTACTTACTATTTGTAATTAGCTTTAGGGTCTCTCACCTAATTCTTTCCTTTGAATTAATTAAAGTACATTTGAATGTGACAGACATTTCAAAATTCTCTGTAATCTTGCAGGAAGAGGGTTTTTTTTTTTTTTTTCCATTCTTTTTTCCCTCCATAACTATAGAAGCTCCAAGCTCTGAAGATATTACCACAATGCTGCAAGGTTGTTTACCTTCGCTCCTCCACAAAAGATAATCCAACAAATTACATTAATTATAAACCAATATGTTCCGTTCAATTCCCATAGGAGCCAAACCTGGGGATGAGCATCTGCTCTTATTTTCTGAGCTTGGTTTTGAGGACAAGATTCACAACAATGTTCAATCCATAATTAACAGAAAAATTAAAGATGCAACATCCCAACATCCTGCTTTTTGAAGCAGTGTGCTTAAAAATATACATGTCTACTCCTGGCAGGCTTGCTTTCTCCCCAACTCAGAAATAGTTTATTGTTATCCCTGGCATGTTTTTGTTTGTTTAAAATATTTACATGTATGTTGGACTTAAACATGCAATTATTTTCTATAAAAAGAAGGAATAATAATTTGCCATTGTGACTTTTAAAAAACTGGGGTTTCATCTTACCATAGATAATATCCACTCTTTCTTTTCCCTTAAAAATCGTGTTTATTGTGATTAAGCATATTGTTTCATAGTATGGGAAATGGAAATGGACAACATTTATTTAGAATATTTGGTTTTCATTTTCTCCTGCTTGGCCCATAAAAAGAAATAATAGTAAATTGTACCAGATACCCATATACAACTACATATATATTTAGCACATGCATCTTTTCTTCTATTCATGGAAATCCCAGTTAAACAGTTGGTGGTAAACAAATATTTAAAATATCTGCATTATAGATACCTAATTCATATATAGCGTCCATATGTGATTGAATATAAATAGGCACACTATTTAAGTACACCCACACACCACACACAAAGTGAGTGGAGAGAAGGGCAGCAAATGAGCTTGTCTTTTTCTTGTTCAGATATATAGTACCTTAGTATAATGTGAACATGAGCATTCTTTACATAATTGCTCTGAGATCCTAAGAAGAAAGGAATCATAAAATAAGCATAATTCTATGCACCTCTGAAGTGGCTTATCATTTCTCTTTACTGTGTATCCAATCAAGAAGGAAAGGTTATTGTGCTTTCATTGAACTTCTTCTGCCTCGAATTATTCTCAACACCAACTAGGTGGACTTAAAAAATCTTGCCATACTGAAATGGACGTTTATAATAGAATTCATCTTGTTGGAGAGAGATGAACATGGTACAAGATTCTTGGTTCTTTGAGTGATAGAAAGTCCAGGTGATCTTATGGTGGTCTCATGGGATGCTATGTCACAGAACACTGGCCTGGAGGCTGGATGCCTCCACTGGCCTGATTTCTATGGAAAGAGAAAGTTTATCAGTGGGGTGGGCAGGGAGGGCAGCTGGCTCTGGCTTCATATTCACAAGAGGCCTGCAATTTGTATGTTGATATTCTCTCCAAAAGAAGTTTTACATGAAATCATGAACAACATTGAAAGAAGGAGATAATACTGAAGATGCTTCTAACTACAAACAAGAAAAATCCCAACTCAGTTGTTTCTCAAGTTTTTAGAAGTTACTGTTTTAAATAACAAAATAGTCACAAGCTGGCAGTCTTTGTGGGTTCATAAAGTCATCAAGGAGAGACACAGGCTTTCCCATCTTTTCACTCTGATATCATTAATGCTTGGGTTTGTTCTCAGTATTGTCACTTCATTATTTCAAAATGACTGCCACAACTCCAGACATCATATCCTCACACAGCATGTTCCAAAGCAGGAAGAGCCAGAGACAGAGAAAAATCTTCACCTTCTTTAAGGCCCTCTACTTTTAGAAAGGAAAATATTTCCCAGGAACCCCCTGTTAATTTCCCGTAAGGTCTTTTTGGCTAGAATTGGGTACCATGACAAGGAACATAATACTATTAGGTTAGTGCAAAAGTAATTGCAGTTTTGGACCGTGAATTTAAAATCATTATAACTAAGCTCAAACCCATCTTTAATAACCAAAACAGAAACCATTACAATCAACACATTTTTGCCAACAAGAAATAAGTTTTATTCCTGTAGCGTAAAAATCCACGTTTGGGGATTTGATGAACTCTTGGAAAGCATTTTCTGCATCCTGCTGGTTGTGGAAGCATTTTCCCTGAAAAAAAGTTGTTGAGCTGCTTGAAGAAGTGGTAGTCATTTGTCAAGAGGTCAGGTGAGTATGGCAGATGAGACAAAACTTCGTAGCCCAATTTGTTCAACTATTGAAGCATTGGCTGTGCAACGTGTGGTTGGGAGTTGTTGTGGAGAAGAATTGGGCCCTTTCTGTTGACCAATGCTAGCTGTGGGCATTGCAGTTTTTGGTGCATCTCATCGATTTGCTGAGCATACTTATCAGATGTAATGATTTCTTTCTGATTCAGAAAGCTGTAAGGGATCAGACCGGCTGCAGACCACCAAACAGTGATCATGACGTTTTTTGGTGCAAGTTTCACTTTGGGAAGTGCTTTGGAGCTTTTTCTCAGTCCAGCCACTGAGCTGGTCATCACTGATTGTCATATAAAATCCACTTTTCATCGCATGTCACAATGCAGTTGAGAAATTATTTGTTGTTGTTGCATAGACTAAGAGAAAACAACACTTCAAAACGACAATTTTTGTATTTTTGGTCAGCTCATGAGGCACCCACTTATTGAACTTTTTCACCTTTCCAATTTGCTTCAAATGCCAAACAATCCTAGGAATGGTCAACGCTGAGTTCTTCGGCAGCTTCTTGCATAGTTCTGAAGGGATCAGCTCAGATGATTGCTCTCAATTGGTTGTTGTCAATTTCCTGTGGTCGGCCATTAGGCTCCTCATTTTCAGGCTCTTGTCTCCTTTCCAAAACTTCTTGAGCCACCACTGCACTGTATGTTCGTTAGCAGTTCCTGGGTCAAATACATAGTTGATGTTGTGAGTTGTCTCTGCTGCTTTACGACTCATCTTGGACTCAAATAAGAAAATCACTCGAATTTTCTTTTCATCTAACATCATTTCCATAGTGTAAAATAAATATAAAATAAACAGCAAGTTATAAGTCATTAGCAAAAAAAAAGCAATAAATGAGCATTAAAATAATATATAACATAACTACGTTTATTTAAGAATGTATTCCAATATCAAATGGCAAATTTCAACAATGCAAAAACCACAATTACTTTTGCACCCACCTAGTATGATTAGACTAGGTCAATAATAATTCATTTTCATTATTTTCTGAGACTGAGAACGTTGTTGCCAATGAGAAAATTGCTGTTGCATAGATAAACGAAAGTTTGCTTTCCATCATATATCTCTTGTACAGCATTGCACATGTGACCTTTACCAGGCTCTATCATCTGGAGTGCACTGTAATATAAACACACAGACACATGTACGGATACATATATTATACATATATTTCTATATAATGCCACAGAAATTATATATATGTATATATTCCTATATTTATAATGCCACAATTTTTTGCATTGGATGTTCTTACGGTATTAATAATGTTTATTGGTTACATAAAAACAATTTAAAAATATCACATGATGTTTGCCAATCTGTTTTGGAATCTCTTTTTACACATTTTTTCAAAGTATGGAATGGCATAGGCCTCTCTCAACCTCTAAGAGATACTGGTAGTAGAATTTGCCAGCCGTGTGTTTATAAACATTTGTTACTTAATTTCTCTATACCTCATTTTTTCCATGCATGAAACTGGAATAAAATTCCTAGGCTGCCTAATTGGATCCTGCTCCATGGGAAGGATCCAATGATCCAATGCATGAATTACATAATACTGCTTTGGGAATGGCATCATCTGGTAATCTGTATTTTATCCTTTTAGTGTTTCATACTGAGCTGCAGTGCAAAGATGAGTGGAGAAGCTTACTGTGAGTCCCAGGCCACAGTGCTGGTCAGCACAGGAGTTTCCAGTGAAGGAGCTGGAGGCCCACTGGTTCCACTTGCACTCCTTCCCTGCCCAGCCAACCACAACATGCCTCCAAAGGCAGAAAGTCTAACCACTGGCGCAATTGTCTTCTGGGATATTTTGACCCCATCAGGAGACACTTTCCAAACATCACATTTTTCAATGTATTATTGTACAACATTTGTAAGGATTGAGTTGTCCCTGTAGAGTTTAACATAACATTTGGAAAGAGCCAGAAATTAAGGCTTTGTAAAATCCCATGTTTCTGAGATTTTATCTACTCTACCCCCTCTTCAACGAGGTTCCAAAAATGCTAGGAAAATCACTTTTAGTATTTTCACTGACACCAGTAAATAGGCTTCTTGCATCTCTTTTGGTCCACATGTTTTCACACACGGAATACTGCTGGGCTCAGACCTCTGATGTGAGTCTGGACATGTAACATTTAGCTGAGGGCTTAGCATCTGTCTCCTTTCTTCAGTTCACAATATTATTGACTGCTGTCTCTGGTCTGAGCGTTCTTCAAAGGGCAGACACATAGTTAAGAAGTTCAAAATTAAGATGAGGAGACAAAACCCACAGGTATAAGGTATACCTGAAAATTATTTTTACAGCAATTGTCATATTATGTTATCATTCCGGTGTTTTTTGTATCCCCCCAAGTCCTTGTAAGTTATTTAAAGATAGGAATGTGTCTTTTGTTTCTCTTTAAATCTCTACTGACTTGTATGGTACCTGATATGTAGCAGTTGCTCAATACATATTTACTGAATAAATAAGATTAGTAAGATATGAACAAATAATTAAGTAAAACCAAATGTGTAAGACACTGGGCAGGTTCAGGTGAGTAATTCATGAAGGATTTCTGGAAGGATATGGAAGGTGAGGAGAGAAGACGGGATCAGATTTGGATGCATGTGGGTAAAAATAAGAGTGGGGTAGAGATGAGGTAGTGGAAAGAGTCATGTGGCAGCATTTTAAGAAGCAGAAATAACATGTGGACAGACCCAGAAATGAGAAATATTATCTGAGAAACACCATCAAGCCTATATTGAAGAAAAAGGCGTTTTCATTTTTCCCCTAATACTGTCACCGTATTTCCAACCTTTTACTTTTACTGTATCCAGGGAGAGGCAACTAAGTACTTATAGCTTATTTCCATGTGTATAGTGTAAAAAGGACTCTCTCCTACGATCTCTAAGGGGGCGTATGCAAAGATATGGAAACTTGGAAATTAGGAGCCTCAAGAATTCTCCCTTCATTAAGAGACAATGTGAAGTTTTGGTGTAGGTTATTTGGCAGAGAAGGGATTGTGAGAGATCCTAAAAGCAAAATAATTTTTCCCCCTGAAGTTTCTTCCTAGAGAAATGAATTTCCGCTGTGTGCCTCACAGGTTTCTCGGCATTTTATTAGGAATGAATTATCCCAGCTATCATTTCAGACACTGCAACTTCTGCTAAAATTCTCTGCTTAGAGATTTGTATTCTCCTGGGGCTTTATCACATCCTTATTCTTAAAAATCTCCTGGAAGCCAGAAAACAATCCAGTGAGTCAAGGTTCTTGGACCTGCATGCCTTTTCCAATTCACCTGGTGTTAGAATGATAAGCAGTAAAACTGACTGTAAGTCCAATCAAGTAATAGGAAGGAAGAGGCTCCATCTGTATTCCCATCATGAATTATCTTCTGGACAACAGCAGGCCCAGGTCAGGAGGGGAGGGTAAGATGGGAAAATCCTAAAAACTTCTGATTGGTTCTCATTACATCAGTAAGTCCTTACTATGCATGTAACAGTTGAAAGTCACCTTTTCCTATTAGGCAGCTTTTCTTTTTCTTTTTCTTCCTCTTTATTTTTATTTTCTTTCAATACCTTCCCTCTGCTCATTTAAGCAGTGAAAGAATAGGAAAATTCATTTCATGGCCAAATGTTTTAGTATGATTTTGGAAAGTGTTCACTGAATCTTAGATTCAACAAGCTGAATCTTTCTTATTTTATTGTTTTATTTTATTTTTAGTCTTGTTCCTGTCTGCCCATAGCTGAGGTGGACTTTATTTTTTCATTTTTAATTCTTGTGAGTGCATAATAGGTGTGTATATTTATGGGGTACATGAGATATTTTAATACAGGCATGCAATGTAGAATAATCACATCAATGAGAAAAGGGATATTCATCCCCTCAAGCATTTTTCCTTTGTGCTACAAACAATACAATTATACTCTTTTAGTTATTTTAAATGTACAGTTGAATTATTTTGACTAGAGTCTCCCTGTTGTGCTATCAAATACCAGGTCTTATTTATTTTATCTATTTATTTTCTTGTACCCATTAACCATCCCCACCTTCGCTTCCCAACCCTCCCACTGCCCTTCCCAGCTTCTGGCAATCATCCATCCGTCTACTGTCTATCTCCATGAGTTCAATTTTAGTTTGATTTTTAGATCCCACAAATAAATGAGAACTATGATGTTTGTCTCTCTGTGCCTGGCCTATTTCACCTAGCATAACAACCACCAGTTCTATCCATGTTATTGCAAATGACAGAATCTCATTCTTTTTTATGGCTAAATAGTACTCCATTGTGTATAAGGATCACATTTTCTTTATACATTCATCGGTTGATGGACGCTTAGGTTGCTTCCAAATCTTGGCTATTATGAATAGAGCTGCAACAAACATGAGAGTGCAGATATCTCTTGGATACTCTGATTTCCTTTCTTTTGGGTATATATCAGTAGTGGGATTGCTTGATCATGTGATAGCTCATGTTTTCATTTTTTGGGGAACTTACAAACTCTTCTCTATAGTGATTGTACAAATTTACATTGCCACCAACAGTGTATGAGGGTTCCTTTTTCTCCACATCCTTGCCACCATTTGCTATTGGCTGCCTTTTGGATATAAGCCATTTTTATTTTTTGCTGTTTTTTTTATTATTATTATTATACTTTAAGTTCTAGGGTACATGTGCATAACGTGCAGGTTTGTTGCATATGTATACTTGTGCCATGTTGGTGTGCTGCTCCCATCAACTCGTCAGCACCCATCAACTCATCATTTACATCAGGTGTAACTCCCAATGCCATCCCTCTCCCCTCCCCACTCCCCATAATAGGCCCCGGTGTGTGATGTTCCCCTTCCAGAGTCCAAGTGATCTCATTGATCAATTCCCACCTATGAATGAGAACATGCGGTGTTTGGTTTTCTGTTCTTGTGATAGTTTGCTGAGAATGATGGTTTCCAGCTGTATCTATGTCCCTACAAAGGACACGAACTCATCCATTTTTATGGCTGCATTGTATTACATGGTGGATATGCCTAGCACCATTTGTTAAAGAGGCTGTCTTTTCCCCAGTATATGTTCTTGGCACCTTTATAAAAAATGAGTTTATTATAAGTGTGTAGATTTGTTTTGGGGTTCTCTATTCTGTTCCACTGGTCTGTGTGTCTATTTTTGTGCCAGTACCATGCTGTTTTGATTACTATAGTTCTGTAGTATAATTTGAAATCAGGTAATGTGATTCCTCTAGTTTTGTTGTTTTTACTTAGGATAGCTTTGGCTATTCAGTGTCTTTTGTGGTTTCATATAAATTTTAGGATTGATTTTTCTATTTTGTGAAGATTGGTATTTTTATAGGGATTCTTAAATCTGTAGATTGTTTTCCATGGTATGCACATTTTAACAATATTGATTCTTCCACTCCATGAACATGAAATGTCTTTCAATTTTTTTGTATCCTCTTGAATTTCATTCATCAGTGTTTTATAGTTTTCATTGTAGAGATCTTTGATTTCTTTGGTTAATTCCTAAGTATTTAATTTTATTTGTGGCTATTGTAAGTGGAATTACTTTTTCAATTTCTTTTTCAAATTGTTCACTGTTGCTACTGATTTTTGTATGCTAATTTTGTATCCTGCAACTTTACTGAATTTATTTATCAGGTCTAAGTGTTTTTTGGTGGAGAATTTAGGTTTTTCCAAATATAAGAACATATCATCTGCAAACAAGGATAATTTGACTCTCTCCTTTCCAATTTGGATGCCCTTTCTTTCTTTTTCTTGTCTAATTGCTCTAACTAGGACTTCCAGTACTATGTTGAATAATAATTGTCAAAGTGGGTATTCTTGTAATATTCCAGATCTTAGAGGAAAGGCTTTCAATTTTTCCCCATTCAGTATGATACTAGCTATGGGTCTGTCATATATTGTTTTTATTATATTGAGGTGTGTTCCTTCTATTCCCAGTTTTTTGAGGACTTTTATCATGAATGTGTGTTGAATTTTATCAAATGCTTTTTCAGCATCAATTGAAATAATCATAAGGCTTTCGCCTTTCATTCTGTTGGTATAATGTATCACATTGATTGATTTGCATATGATACCCGTGATAAATCCCACTTGGTCATAATGAATGATATTTTAATGTATTCAAGAAGCTGAATAGTTTTGCAGACACCATGCCTATCACTTATAAAAGTCTCTTTAAAGTTGTTCAGTGTCTACATGCTACTGAACTTTCTTGTTCTAATTGATAAATAATCAGTATTTTAACAAAACAATGGACTAACTGTCATAACGACTTTAAAATTGGGGGAGGAATGAAGGGGAATGTAAAGATGCCCCATTGTGTGAAAATGTCCAGTCAAAAAATAGGTACATATTTTCTTTACAAACAATACTTCTTCTCAGAGCATCAAACATACAATTCCATTTTTAAAGAACTTTAATTTCATCAACATTTACAGGACTCTGCTGGGTAACATATTTATAATTTTACAGTTTCTTTTGGAGGGGGTGTCATTTACATTAATAAAATAGGGAAGTTTCCTTCCACACACAGACTCAACTGAAGGGAGGAAGCTGGGGCTGCCATGGCAGAAACCTACATTTTGATTCACAAAATTGTTGGCATATTACTAGAGCAGGGTTTCATAATCTGAGAACCACAAAAATCTTCAAAAATTATTCTCAAACTTTGTGGCCTCAAGACCCCTAAACACTCTTAAAAACAAAGACTTAGAGCTTTTCTGGATTATCAACATAGGTATTTTCTGTATTTGAAATTAAAATGAAGATTTTTTAGAAATCTTATTAATTTATTTTAAATTAAATTAATAAACCCATTCTATATTTACATAAATAACATTTTCATTAAAAAGCTCTATTTTTCAAAGCATGAAAAAATAGGAGAATGCCATTGTTTCACATTTTTACCTATCTCTTTATTTATTTGTCCAGTTTAAGAAAAGTCAACTGTTTTCTCATATCTGCTTCTGTATTCAAAATGTTGCAATGTATGGTTTTCATTGAAGACAACATGGCCTCATACAGATACATAGTTGTGAAAAAAAGGAGTATTTGAATAGCCTTTTCAGGTAATTGTGAATATTCTGTTTTAATACTACAGCAAAACTGGACAAATAGTAGTTTTATTAAGGATTGTTACAATATGTGATTTAAACCATTATAAATGTACCATTTGAATTCTGTTACATTAAAACCCATTAGCTTATCTCATTTGCTTTTTTTCTTTTTCTTTTTTTTTTTTTTTAATTTATTTATTATTATTATACTTTAAGTTGTAGGGAACATGTGCATAACGTGCAGGTTTGTTACATATGTATACTTGTGCCATGTTGGTCTGCTGCACCCATCAACTCGTCATTTACATCAGGTATAACTCCCAATGCAATCCCTCCCCCCTCCCCCCTCCCCATGATAGGCCCTGGTGTGTGATGTTCCCCTTCCTGAGTCCAAGTGATCTCATTGTTCAGTTCCCACCTATGAGTGAGAACATGCGGTGTTTGGTTTTCTGTTCTTGTGATAGTTTGCTAAGAATGATGGTTTCCAGCTGCATCCATGTCCCTACATCTCATTGTACTTTTAATTTCTATTTTCTTTTTTAAAAATAATTTTAAAAATAATTTTAGCATTTATTTTAAACTCAGGGCGTACATGTGTAGGTTCTTTACAAAGGTATATTGCATGATTCTGAGGTCTGAGGTATGACTGATCCTGTCTCCCAGGTGCTGAGCATCGTACTCAATAGTTAGTTTTTCAACTTTTACCCCTCTTTCTCTCCCCACTCTAGTAGTCCCCAGTGTCCTTTATGTCTGTGAATACCCAATGTTTAATTCCCACTTACATGTGAGAACATGTGATACTTGGTTTTCTGTTTCTGTGTTAATTTGCTTAGCACAATGACCTCCAGCTATATATATGTTGTTACAAATGACATAATTTATTTCTTTTTTATGGCTACATAGTATTTCATGGTATATATGTACCACATTTTCTTTATCCAGTCCACCATTGATGGGCACTTAGGTTGATTCTATGTTTTTGGTATTGTGAATAGTGCTGTGATGAACATATTCATGCATGTGTTTTTTCGTAGACTGATTTATTTTCTTTTGGGTACATACCCAGTAATGGGATTGCTGGGTTGAATGGTAGTCCTATTTTAAGTTCTTTGAGAAATCTCTAAACCGTTTTTCTTTTCTTCTTCTTATTATTATGCTTTAAGTTCTGGGATACATGTGCAGAATGTGCAGGTTTGTTACATAAATATACATGTGCCATGGTGGTTTGCTGTACCCATCAATCCATCATCTAGGTTTTAAGCCCCACATGCATTAGATATTTGTCCTAATGCTACCCTTCCCCTTGCCTCCCAGCCTCTGATAGGCCCTGTGACGTTCCCCTCCCAGTGTCCATGTGTTCTCATTGTCTAAACCACTTTTCACAGTGTCTGAAGTAATTTACATTACCACCAACAGTGTATAAGTTGTTCCTTTTCTCTACAGCCTTACTAGCATCTGTTGTTTTTTGACTTTAGTAACAGCCATTCTGACTTGTGTGAGATGTTATTTCATTGTGATTTTGATTTACATTTCTCTGATCATTAGTGCTATACAGCATTTTCTCATATGTTTGTTAGCTGCTTGTATGTCTTCTTTTGTTAAGTATTTGTTCATATATTTTGCTCATTTTTAATTGGGTTAATTGTTATTTGCTTGTTCAATTGTTCAAGTTCCTTATAGATGCTGGATATTAGATCTTTGTCAGATGCATAGTCTGTGAACATTTTCTCCCATTCTGTAGGTTGTCTGTTTACTCTATTGATAGTTTATTTTGTGGTGCAGAAACTCTTCAGTTTAATTAGGTCCCACTTGTCAATTTTTTTATTGCAATTGCTTTTGAGACTTAGTCATAAATTCTTTACCAAAGCCAATGTCCAGAATGGTATTTCCTAGGTTTTCTTCTATAATTCCTATGATTTGAGGTTTTACATTTAAATCTTTAATCCATCTTGAGTTGATTTTTGTGTCAACTCAAGGTAGAAGTGCAGTTTCATTTTTCTACATATTGCTAGCCAGGTATCTCAGCACCTTTTATTGAATAGGAAGTCCTTTCCCCATTGCTTTTGTTGATTTTGTCAAAGATCAGATGGCTGTAAGTGCATGATTTTATTTCTGAGTTCTCTATTCTGTTCCATTGTTCTATGTATCTGTTTTTGTACTAGTACCATGCTGTTTTGGTTACTGTAGCCTTATAGTATAGTTTGAAGTCAGAACATTGGGCCTATTTTATATGTGCATTAATCCCATTCAAGAAGATTCCACTTTCATGAACTAATCACCTCCCAAAGGTCTCACCTTCTAATGCCATCACCTTGGGGTTTAGGAATCCAACATATTAATTGTGAGAGGATACAAATATCTAGGCAATAGCAAGTCTGAAAGAGGTCGGGAGAAAAATTCATAGTTCTAATCCTTGCTAGTTTTGATACAAATTTTACTATATTTAGTAGACATTCTTAGTATTATGTATGTGTTTGGGGCAGAGGGGTTAGTAACTATTTTTAGGTTCTTTTGAAAGATGGGTTATTTTTCATCCTTATTTTATTATTTATTTGGTTTATAAAGCTGAGTGGAATAAAAATATATTGATTCTGACATAATTTATTGAACATTCTCAATGTCTTCATATTTATCATCTTTGTCAGTTTTTATTGTATAAAATTAAGATAGATAGATAGATAGATACATAGATAGATAGATAGATATGTAGATATATATAGAGAGACTTATTTATTCCTAATTATGGCTTCTAGTTTGTCAATAGCCATACAATTATATCTCTATTTATGGTTAAGGTAAATGTACTATGCCAGTGTGGCATATTGAAACATGTAAAGATTTAGATCTGCTTCAAACTCCAAAACTTTCATTAACTTGCTTTGTTTCTTTTTTTTAACCTTTATTTTAAGTTCAGGGTTACATATACAAGTTTGCTATATAGGTAAACTCATGTCATGAAGGTTTGCTGTACAGATTATTTCATCACCCTGGTATTAAGCCTAGTACACATTAGTTACTTTTCCTGATCCTCTCCCTCCTACTACCTTCTACCCTCCAGTAGGTCCTAGTGTCTGTTGTTTCCCTCTATGTGTCCATATGTTTCCATCATTTAGCTCCTGCCTGTAAGTGAGAACAGGCAGTATTTGGTTTTCTGTCCCTGTGTTAGTTTGCTAAGAATAATGACCTCCAGCCCCATTCATGTTACTGCAAAGGACACAATCTCATTTTCTTTTATGACTGCATAGTATTCTATGGTGTATATATACCACATTTTCTTTATCCAGTCTACCATTGATGGGCATTTAGGTTGATTTCATGTCTTCGTTATTGTGAATAATGTTGTGATGAACATACATGTGCATGTGTCTTTAAAATAGAATGATTTATTCTTCTTTGGGTATATACTCAGTAATGAGATTGCTGGGTTGAATGGTAGTTCTGATGTTAGGTTTTTGAAGAATTGCCACACTGCTTTCCACAATGTATAAGCATTCCCTTTTCTCCATAACCTCACCAGCATTATTATTGTTATTATTTTTTACTTTTTATTAATAGCCATTCTGACTGGTATGAGATGGTATCTCATTGTGGTATTGATTTACATTTCTCTAATGATCAGTGATGTTGAGCTTTTCTTCATTTGCTTATTGACCACATATATGTCTTTTTTTGAAAATTGTTCACATCCTTTGCCCACGTTTTAATGTGGGTGGTCGTTTTCTGGTAAATTTGTTTAAGTTCCAAATAGATGCTAGATATTAGGCCTTTGCCAGATGTATAGGTTGCAAACACTTTCTCCCATTCTGTAGGTTGTCTGTCTACTCTGTTGATAGTTTCTTTTGCTGTGCAGAAGCTATTTAGTTTAATTAGATCATATTTGTCAATTTTTGTTTTTGTTGCAATTGCTTTTGGCATCTTTGTCATAAAATATTTGCCAGTTCTTATGTCAAGAATGGGATTGCCTAGGAATGTCTTTAATTCATCTTGAGTTAATTTTTGTATATAAGGAAAGAGTCCAGTTTCATTCTTCTGCATATGGCTAGCCAATTATCCCAGCACTGCTTATTAAATGGGGAATCCTTTCCCCAATGGTTTTTTTTGTCAGCTTTGTCAAAGATCAGATGGTTGTGGGTATGTGGTTTTATTTCTGGACTCTCTATTGTGTTTCATTGGCCTATGTGTCTGTTCTTATACTAGTACCATCTATTTCGGTTACTGTAGCCCTGTAGTATAGTTTGAAGGTAGGTAGTGTAATGGCTTCAGCTTTGTTCTTTTGATTAGTATTGCCTTGGTTACTTGGACTTTTTGTTTGTTTGTTCTGTATGAATTTCAGAATAGTTTTTTTTTTTTAGTTCTGTCTGACTTCCATTGAATGAATCTTTACCCATGCATGATTTTATGTCACCGTGCAGTGGCCATTTGGAAAATATTGGTTTATGGAGTTATACAGATCTTCCAAATGTTGCCATATACAACATATTTTTAAAATAACTTTGTTAGTATCATCTTTGATCAATTAAAAAATGTCTTAGGGAAGCTGTCAGGCTTACAATGGTATATATGTTTTCTAAAGTTCTTTGACCTTTGGGAACAAATACTTTTAGGCCTTTTTTTTTTTTTTTCTTGAAGTTATACTCTCTTTGTTTATTTGTGAGAAAATCTCTACCAAATACCCAAACTGTTGTCTGAACAACATTAGTTTGTCATTCAGTCATTTTATCAAGTAAAAATAGTGTTCTAATAACAGAGACACAGTAAGTTCAGCTCACATCTTAACCACCAGTATCTTTCCTCAAGACAACCTTATACTTCAGGATGCAGCAGAAGCACTACATGTAGACTTTCTGTTCCATACATAGAATGTCACTCAAGGTTTGACATCCAATAAAGTTAACAATTTTATTGCATCATCAAGGAGTTGCTTAAGTGAAACTGATTTTTAAATTTGTGTTCCTTATTTTTATTTTAAGTGCATGGCATTGAAGAATACCATGATTAATAGACAATACAGTGAATACAGTGTTAGTTTACTCTTGCTGCTTTGATTCATGCTAAGGGGCCAATGGTTTTATCCATCATTACTTTTGTATTATAAGTGCAAATGTCAACGCAGAGATAAAGGGAAGTATTGTGTAAATGTAATCATGAAAATAGATTCGACCTCCTGTATGTCTGAAGTGAGTCTTGGGGACCCGTAAGAGTGCACAGACCATATTTCAAGATCCTCTGCTCTTGAACACCAGTGGATAGATGTAAATTTTATCACTGGATGTGTATATATGTGGGTACTTTTCTCTTAGGTCAATGTCCAGAGCCTTCATTCTATTTTTTAGAAATGTGACGCAACCCAAAACAATTTAAGAAGTGTTGGATGTTGAGGTGCAGTCAAGGAGTAGGTGCCTTGCTATTTTTCAAATGAAGAAATGTGGCTTTAAAAAGTTTAGCCATTTGACCAAAGTTACACAGCCTGTAAAAAGGAGAGTCAGGACACCATTCCATTTTTCTTTTAGGCCTTAAAGTTCATGTTCTCAACCCCATGCTAGAACTTAGGATAAGGCATTGTGAAAATGGTACAGGAATACAAGAATAATGAGATGCAATGGGTCTTGTCATTCTTACATTCCTGCACCAGGGTGGTCTCAAGAAATTTGCAATATAGAATGAAAGATGAGGCATATAAATAAATTTTAAACAAAAATAGCATGAAAAGGATAAATAACATTCACCTAGGGTATGTTGGGGGGCTTACAGACAAGGACGTCCCATCAAATTTCACAGACCAAGAAAGATGTAGTGACCTTGGAAAGAAGATGGCCTTCAGAATGATTGTTACAGGTAGAAGCAATGTCATAAACAAAGGCAGAGAGCCAAGAAATTGAGGGTTGTGGTTCAGAAGCCATGGGTAATCTAGTTCAGCTGGAGAGCCTGGGAATCATATACAAGTGAATTTAGTAAAATGTATTGAAATCAGAGGGCTATATGCTGAAAGGAAGAGCTATATAAGGCTTAGGATTCCACAGAGCCATTGAAAGATTTTTGAATAAGGTTTTGGATTATCGTGCTCTTTTGCCTTGGTACATTCTTGGGAAACTATTATTCATTGAGCAGTGTTTACTCAATGCCAGGACACTTTAAATGGAAAGAGTTTATGAAGGATTATTATAATTGTTATAATTTACCAGAGAAAGAAAGTTATTATTTTCTTTTAATTATTATTTTTTCTTTCTCTGGTAAAATTATTATTTTCTTTCTCTGGTAAAAAGATGAATGAACAGTATTTAAAGTGTGGCTTTCCATTGATGCTTGAAAACATATTCATTGCATAGACATTTTCTGCTTATCATTGGATCAATATAGTGGAACAATTATTCATATTTCTCAAAATAGTTTCTATTCATGCTGTTTGCTCAATACCAAGGATGTGACCTGATATAACTAAAAAAAACAGTGCATCAACCAAGTGTTCTCACCAGTCTGCTTGAACTCCCATTTGAACTATTAAATATGTTAAGATTCCCTTGGAAAGAAGAGAGGAAGTCTCAGTGCAAACCATAATGCAGAGAATAGTGAAAGAGTTACTGAAAACAGGAATCCTGCATTCCCACTCTGAAGAAGGACATTCTATTACTACAGGACTTCCTGGGTGTATGCTGCTAGATGGAGGCTCTGAGTCTGTTACCACCACATTCAGGGTTGGAAGAGTTGTTTGTTTGCTTTCTT
This sequence comes from Papio anubis, assembly GCF_008728515.1. Classification (NCBI taxonomy): domain Eukaryota; kingdom Metazoa; phylum Chordata; class Mammalia; order Primates; family Cercopithecidae; genus Papio; species Papio anubis. The sequence continues at coordinate 82,465,473 of NC_044985.1, forward strand.
TTGGGGCCTATACAGGGCCATTAGCTGTGCAAATGATTTCTACTTCAGTTGAAAGAGGCTTATAAATATACAACTCTCTTGGAAATTCCAGGCTGTAAAGATCTACATAAATGGCATCTTTCTCCTGGAAATCAGTATTCCACTGGCTAAGTACTACTGCCACCACTACCAGCACCACCATCACTGCGACTACCATTACTGGTGGCCACATATTGTGTACTAAGTACCATTTCTGTGCCAAACAATTTACAGGCAATCCTCTAAGGTTGGTGTATTTCCTTCATTTTGTACACATAAAATTGAGGATTAGAAGAGTTAAACAAATATTCTTAAAGGTATAAAAAGCTGGTAAAGAGGCAGTCTGTCCCTAAACCTCTCCCCTTACCTGGCTAATGCCTACTTATCCAGAAGCCTCATGTAAACAAACTTTTTTTTTCCATAAGTTATTGGAGTACAGGTGGTATTGGATTACATGAGTAAGTTCTTTAGTGGTGATTTGTGAGATCCTGGTGCACCCATCACCCGAGCAGTATACACTGCACTGTATTTTTTGTCTTTTATCCCTCGCCTTCCTCCCGTTCTTCCCCCCAAGTCCCCAAAGTTCATTGTATCATTCTTATGCCTTTGTATCCTCATAGCTTAGCTCCCACATTATCAGTGAGAACATATGATGTTTGGTTTTCCATTCCTGAGTTACTTCACTTAGAATAATCCAGCATATAAACAGAACCAAAGACAAGAACCACATGATTATCTCAATAGATGCAGAAAAGGCTTTTGACAAAATTCAACAGCCCTTCATGCTAAAAACGCTCAATA